>NW_006399752.1:13567574-13598642 GCF_000299155.1 Elephantulus edwardii
ATCTGTTAGCTGAAATATGTCAATTGGTATGCCATCTATTCCTGGAGCCTTATTTTTTGCCATTTCCTTCAAAGCAGCCTGAACTTCTTTCATCACCATAGACTCTTGCTCATATGTTGTTTCATGAAATTCTTCTGTGTCTGCCAATTCCTTTCAATACAGTGACTCAGAATCACAATAGAAAGTCCTCGATATCACAAAACTTCTCCAACAGGGTAAAGGGAAAGCCACAGACTGGGAAAAAGTATTTGGTTATGACTTATCTGATAAGGAACTCATATCTAAAAGTTATAGAATACGCCAGCACCTCAACAGGAAAAAGGTAGACAATCCAATTACAAAATGTCCCAGGACATGAATAGATACTTCACCAAAGAAGATACTCAGATGGCGAACAAACTCATGAAGAAATGTTAAAAATCCCTAGCTGTTAGATACAAATCAAAACAACTATGAGATACCATCTCACCCCAATAACAATAGCAAAGTTCAATGGAACAGCAAACAACAAATGCTGACAAGACTGTGGAGAGATGAGAACCCTTATTCACTGCTGGTGGAAGTGTTAACTGGTGCAATCACTATGGAAGGCAGTATGGTGCTCTCTCAAAAAAATTAAAAATATCATTTGACCCAGTCATGCCACCACTGGGAATATATCCTTAAAAAACCATAACCACCATCCAAACAGATATATGCACACTCATGTTTATTGCTGCATTTTTTTTACAATAGCAAAGACATGGAAGTAACCCAAGTGCCCATCAACAAGTGAATGGATAGAAAAACAATGGAATACTACACAGCACTGAAAAGAGGAACTTATAAAACTTAACATGGGTGACGCAGTAGGGCATTATGCTGAGCAAAATATCTCAGTCACAAAAGGACAAATGCTGCATAACACTTACAAAACAGGTCAAACATGAAAGTTTGGAAGAAGAATAGGATAAGAGTGGATAGATAATGAACATTGTACTGGAATAGATGGAGGAAAGAACTGTTTAAAAGGAATATATGATTAGGTGTTATAGGTCTGACAATAGCCCAGACTAAGAGGTACATCTTAAGGAGGACTTGGGGAGGGCCCAGGAAATGGAGGTAATAGTCCAACAATGAATATTTTAAGAAACAGAAGTGAACTGGGGCAGGGGGAAGGGAAAGTGTGAGGGAGGGGGTAAAAATGTACAACAATGAATGAATGAAAATCTAACTTTTCTGTAAACTTTCATTTAAATCAATTACAATGTAAAAATTATAAAAGAAAAGAAAGTCCTTAATAAGGTGGAAGAAAAATGTGGAACAAAGCACAAAATCATAAAAATTACCAGGCTTACTAGTCTGATAGACTGATGGGACACCCAAGGCTATGTCTTCAGTCACACTTCAAACCAGGAACTGAAATCACTCCCATGAGTCAACTTGCAAGCACATAATGTTACTGTTGTTGATTCCAACACATAGTAACCCCAAATGAAACAGATTGAAACCTTGCCTGGTCCTAGGGCATCCTCACAATCTCCACTGTGCTTAAGCCCATTGTTGCAGTCACGAGGACAGTCCCAACAGAGAGGGCCTTCCTCTCTTCTGCTGACCCTCCACCTTTCCAAACATCATGTCTTTGTCAAGGACTAGCTCTGATAACATGGCTAAATTGTGTGGGATAAAGTCTCATCATCGCCTACAGAGCACCCTATTCACATTCCTTTCAAGATGAACTTTTGTTCTTTCGGCAATCCATGGATATTCAGTATAATTCACCAACACCACAATTTGAAGAGACTAATTCTTGAGTCTTACTTAGTCATTATCCAACTTTCACATGCATATGAAGCAACTGAAAAATCGTAGGTAATACCTATGATATGGACCTTCATGTGTTCATTTAATTTTTTTACAACTTTCAGTATTAAACTCATTATTAGATATTCTAATATTAGAATATTATTAAATTTTAATGTTCAGTAATATTGTTTAATATTAGACTCATACTTAATACATCCTGTGATCCAAAGACCGGTGGATATTTGCAGCTCTTTCCCCCTTATTTCAAGTTCTGGCACATCATTAACTGAAAGTCCTTCATTAGATGAAAGACTCCATCCAAATCACTAAGGTAGACTCTAATGTGAGGAGATAGCTTTTCCCTAGTCCTGTTTTGTTTATCTTCCACTCTGAGGGGCTCATCTTCCAACATTACATCAGGCCATGTTCTGATACTGTTCATAGTATTTTTGAAGGTCCTTTATTTCAAAAGTAGATTTTCAGTCCTGCTTTTTTGTCTGAATCTCTCAAATATGTTATTACCTGCCTCCCAGGAGTGTGCCTCATAGTAATAATATTCCTCCATAATAATTTTAATCATATTTTCCCCATGAGGGCATCCTAATATTCAAAATACTGTAACGTAGCTTCTAGCGTAACAGTAGTAGTCAAGTACAGCAAAGTGACAAACAAAAGGCAGATCTAGCAGGTGGTCAGTAACACCAGAAAGGAAAGAACTTTTTAACAAGCAAATATACAAGATTTAAAAAGGAAGCATTTATTAAAGAATAAAGCTCAGGCAAGCTTTGGTGGCCTAGTGGCAAGAAGCTGTACTGCAATCCCAGAGGTGCATGATTTTAATACACCAGATGCTCTGCTGGAGATAGACACACACACACACACACACACACACACACACACACACACACACACACACACACACACACACACACACACACACACACACACTACGAAATTTTTAAAAAGTTCTTATTCTAAAAAATAGAATAAAGCTCAGCAGCAAAGGATAGACAGAAAGGTGAATGGAAAAAGACTCCAGGGAGGAAATGTGGAGAGTGCTGTTAAATTGAGAGATAGTAATTTATATGTTACAAAATATAATGTGTATTAATTATCAGATGGAAAACCAATTTGTTCTGTAAAGTTTCATTCAAAGCACAAAATAAAAATGTTTTAAAGCCAGTAGCAATGAAAACAATAGTGCATGTTTAGAGGGCATGCAAATGAAGCCACATGACAGCTCCAACCAAAGCATATTAAATAGTTTAAAAAGTGAATAAGCATAGAGCTTTAGCCCTGAAGATTAAAAAAAAAAAGTTGACACACAACCGTTTCAAAGAGATAGCATATGTCCGAGAACAAGTTGTATTGAAGGAAGAAGTCCAAACTGCACTGAAGTAATCCAAGCAATTGTTACTGATTGCCTTCGAGTCAAGCACAACTCATAGCTTCCCTATGAACAAAAGGCCTGAAGCCCCTCTACAACTAACAACTTTTATCAAAGTTCATAGAGTTTCCAGAGCTATGTTGTTTAGGAAGTGGATACAACTCCTGCTTCCAAAATCCAAGCAATACTCTAAAGTAATTTTAAGAAATCAATACTAGAATTAAGTAGATAAAACTAATGACATTTTAGAAACCATAGAAAAACAAGAAACTGCACTATAGCATAGAAATACAACTATTTCAGCCAACATGTTGGAAGGACAGAAGAGGAAAAATTAAGAGATGAAACACAGAATCAATGAAACAGAAGACAGAACCCTCAGCGCAGATCTTCTAGAGGAAAAATAAGAAACAACAAGGAAGGAAAATGAACATATTAGAACTATACGGAATACCATCAAGAAGAATAACATGTATCTACTTGAATTCCAGAACAGGAAGAAGAAGGAAAAAAATACACTAGAAAACCTTCCTGGTATGAGAAATTGGAAAATACACATCAAAGAAGCCGAGATAAATCCATACAAGACAAAAGAAAAACCCAAGCCATACCATAGTCAAACTCTTCAAAATCAAAGACAAGGAGAGGAATCTGAAAGCAGTCTGAGAAAAATGAAGAGTCACTAAAAAAGGAGAACCAGTAAGATAAAGCACCAATTTATCAACAGAAACCATGCAAACAAGAAGACAGTCGGATGGAATATGCAAAACCCCAAAAGAAAACAGCTGCCAACTGAGAAACTTCTGCCCAGCAACACTGCCCTGCACATAAGATGGACAAATTAGGACTTTCTCAGAAAAGCAAAACCTAAGAGAATTTGTGAAAACAAATCAACTTTGCAAGATCCACAAAAGGATGTCTTTCGCACAAAGACAACACAGAAAATGAGATGGAACAAACTAACCAATAACAAAATGACAACAATGATTGCCTTTTGACAATCACACTAAATGCATCAGTTAAGAGAGTAGCAGATGGATTTAAAAGAGAACACGTCAATATGCTGTCTATAAGAGATACATCTGACTCATATGCAAAAAAAAAAATAAGAGACACATCTGAGAAGGGAATAAACAAGCTAAAACTCAGAATGTAAGGAAAAAATACACCAAGCAAATGGGAACCTCTCAAAAAAAAAAGGAAGGAGTAGCAATACTAATCTCTGATAAAACAGACTTCAAGGTAAAAACCACACTGTGTGACAAGGAAGGATATTCGTATATAATGCTTAAGGGTCAAAAGAGCAAGAGGATATGTTGTTGTTGTTAAGTGCAGTCAAGTCGCTTGAGATTCACAGCAACCCTATGTACAACAGCCCTAAACTCTGCTCTGTCCTATGCAGATCTCACTGTCTCTGACACTCCCATCCCAATTACCCCAGTCACTGAATCAATCTACCTCATAGAGGGCCTTCCCCTCCTGTGCTGTCCCTTCACCTTCCCAAGCATGATGTCCCTCTCCAAGGGCCGGTCTCTCCTTACAACATGTCCAAAGTATGTTAGACGGAGCCTCAGAATCCTTGCCTCCAAGGAGCCACCCGGTTTAACCCTTTCCAGGACGAATCTGTTTGTTTTCCTAGCAGTCCATGGTATTCTCAATACTCTTCTCCAGCACCACAGCTCAAAGGCATCAATTCTCCTTCTATCCTTTTTGGTCATTGTCCAACTCTCTGATGCATAACAAGTGATTGTGAAGACCATGGCCTATATCAAATGCACCTTAGTCTCCATAGAGTCACCATTGCTCTTCAGTACCCTGGAGAAATCCCTAACAGCAGACTTTCCCATGGCAATGTGCCTTTTAATTTCCTGGCTACTGGAGCCAAGAGTGTTGACTGTGGAGCCAAGCAAACTAAAGCTGTGTACAATCTCAATCTCTTCACCATCCATCCTGATGCTGCCAATTGGTCCAGTGGTGAGAATCTTTGTCTTCTTGACATTGAGCCTCAATCCATATTGTAGGCTGCAGTCCTTGACCCTCTGCAGCAGGTGCTTCAGGTCCTCCTCAGTTTAGGCAAGCAGGGTTGAGTCATCTACATATCTCAGATTGTTAATAGATCTTCCACCAATCTTGACCCCACATTTCTCCTCATAGAGCCCAGCCTCCCAGATAATCTGTTCTGCATATAGGTTGAAAAGGTATGGAGATAGGATGCATCCCTGGCATAAGCCCTTCCCAATTTTGAACCATGCAGTGTTCCCTTGCTCTGTTCTGACGACTGCCTCCTGGTCCAAGTATAGGTTTCACATTAGAACGATCAAGTGTCCTGGGATTCCCATTCTTCTCAGAGTTAGGCACAGTTTGTTATGATCCACACAGTCAAACGCCTTTAATACCTATGTACCAAATGATAGAGCTGCAAATTACAGACTTGAAGAAAAAAACAGACAACACAATAGTAGTAGTTTTTGTTGTTATTGCCATCGAGTTTTCCGTGACTCTTAGCAACCTTATGTACCTGAACCCTGTCCTATCCTGAGCCAGTTTCACCGACTCCAACACACCTATCCCTGTTACCCCAATTACTGTCTCAATCCATCTTATCTGTGGTCTTCTTCCACCTTTTCATGTATGATGTCCTTCTCTTCTACTCTTCTCTAAGGACTAGTCAATAGTGGCTATGTGCTCAAAATATGTGAGATGGAACTTCAAAATACTTGCCTCCAAGGAGAAACCTGCTTTCATCCTCTCCAAGACAGACCTATTTCTTGGTATGTTCAATACTTTTCTCCAGTGTCACAACTCAAAGATATTAATTCTTCTCTCATCCTTATTCATTGCCCAGCTCGCTGTACAGAATAAATATTTGTGAAGACTATGATCTGAATCAGGCCCACCTTAGTCTCTAGACTAACATCACTGCTCTTTAGCACTCTGGAGAGTTCCCTGACAGCAGATTTCCCCAAGGCAATCCGTCTTTTGATTTCCTGACTGCTGGTGCCAAGAGTGTTGATTGTTGAACTTAGCATGCTGAAATTGTCAACAACCTTAATAGAAGCACAGTAGTATTATTTGTCAGTAAGTGTGTCTAGTGAATATGACTCACAGTGACTGTAAAGAACAGATCTGAAACTTGTCCTATTCTATACCATCCTCATAATTTCTGACATACTTAACCCCACTGCTGTAGTCACTGTGTCAGTCCATCTGGTTGAGGATCTAATTTATCTTTCACCAATCTTCTATCTTTCCAAGCATACTGTCCCTTTCCAAGGAATTGCCTCTCCTAACAATATATCCAGAGTAGATGAGGTAAAGCTTTGTCATCTTTGCCTCCAAGGAGCACTCTCGTTACACTGTCTCCTAGACATAATTGTTCTTTTGGCAGTCTGTGGATATTCAGTACCTTTTCTCCACTACCATAGCTCAAAGGCATCAATTCTTCTATCAACTTTATTCATTGGCCAGCTCTCAGACACTTAGCAAATGATTGAAAATACCACAAATTGACATCATTACTTCCCAGTAATTTTGAAAGATTCATAACTGCAGACTTTCCCAATGCAACACATATTGTGTTGTATTTTCCCAGTGCAATACATATGTGTTGCCATTAAAATAGTCGTAGTAGAATTCAGTACATTACTCTCAATGAAAAATTACTTGAAAGAAACTCAACAAAGATGCAGAAGAATGAACCAATAAAATTAAGCAACCCGATCTCATAGATAGGATACTGAACCTGTAAAAATGTCAAGAGCAGCATGGGGACCAAGTCTGACTTCTACTAACTCCAGAAAGGGGAACTGTCTCCATCGACAATATCTACAGTTCAAAACTAATTCCTACAAGGTCAGACATGATCTTTTCGGCTCCTCTTGCTACTTCTACTAATTCCAACACCAAACTTACTGCACTGTAAGGTGACCTAGTGTCAAGAAGCTGCACTGCAATCCCAAAGGCTTGCTGCTACCATCCTGAAGGCTCGTGGTTTGAGGCCAACAGCTGGTCTGCAGGAAAAAGATGGGCACTCTCCTCCTGTGCAATTAACTGCCTCTGAAGACCCGCTGGAGGGTCAGCTATGGGTTGGTTTTGACTATATGATACACAATAACTCATTATTATGAGATTATTATTTTTTTAATTAGCAGATTATAATTCAGGTTGACAACTGGATACATCTCTGTCCAGACAGCTTCTTAAGCAAAGTTTCAGGCCCTTTTGACCATCAGCTTCACAACTTAAGTCAGGGTTATGATGTTCCATCAATCCTGCCAGATGTGACTTCTTTATTCAATCTTCCAGCCAGCTTGTGTAAAGGCCTCTGGCTCTGGTTCTGTGGGACAGCAATACCAACTCAGTTTTCCCTCGGGTTGGTCCTCTGGTTCTTTCCTGAGGCTCTTGTGTAGATCTCAGTCAGGCTGGCACAAGAATCTCTGCCCTCAAAGAACATGTCCTGCTGCTGCTGCTTCCTTATTAATGTTGAGATTTCTGCCAATGAACCCACTCAATTTAATGGCAAGACTGGCCAGACTCCTTGTGGATACACTAACACTCAACCTCTTTGTATGGTTGCAGCCATCCATGTGGCAAAGACACATTTAATGGCTAGGAAAGCCATTGTGAAAAAGAAAATTAAAAACTATAGAGATAGTTAAAATAGGAACAAATTTAGAAGTCCTAATCAATGGCACAAGAAATTGAACCAAAGGAAATTTTCCATACTTCTGCCACAGAAAAGCTGATGGAGTAAAACTACATGCTTTTGAGATTGCAGCACAGCTTCTTACCAGCTCAAAGGCATCAATTTTCCTCCTGTCATCCTTAGCCATTGCCCAGCTCTCAGATGCACAGCAAGCAATTGAGAAAACCATGACCTGGATCAGGCACTTCTTAGTGTCTAGGTTGACATCATTGCTCTTTAGCACTCCGGAGAGATTCCTGAAAGCAGACTTTACTAAATCAGCTCATCTTTTCTTTTCCTGACTGCTAGTACCATAGTGGAGAAGAGTATTGAACACACTGTGGACTTCCAAGAGAACAAAGAGATCTGTCCTAGAGGGGTAGAACTAGATTGCTCCTTGGAGACAAGGATTTTGAAACTCTATCTCACATATTTTGGGCATGTTGCCAGAGGGGATAGCCTTGGTGAAGGACACTATGCTTGGCACAGAAAAACTCTTGATAAAATGGGTTGAAACAATGACTGTGGCAATGGGGCCAGGTGTGTCAGAAATGGTGACCTTGGCTCAGGAAAGGGCTGAGTTCACAGCCGTTGCTGATAGAGTCACTATGAGTCATAGTTGACTTGACAGCACAGGACAACAACAATCTATGGCATGAATAAACTTTGACATATAGCCATGAATCTACAATTATGAGAAGATAAAATAGATAAAAGGGATCTTCTAAAAATCAAATCTGTGTGTGCACCAAAAACCTTCTCAAACAGAGTAAAAAGGAAGCCCAGAGATGGGGGAAAAAATATTTGGCAATGACATACCTGGTAAGGGATTCATGTCTAAAATTTGTAAACTACTTCAGCACTCCAACAAGAAAAAGAACAACCCAATTGGAAAGTGGAGCGAAGATGAGGAAAGGCTCTTTACCAAAGAGGATATTCACATGGCCAAAAAATACAAGAAGAAATGTTCGATATTACTAGCAACTATTGTTAAGTGTCATTGAGTATGACTCATAAGGACCTAATGAACAATGGATCTAAACTCTGTCCTATCTTGTGCCATTCTTATCATCCTTGACACATTTTTGATCCATTGTTGCAGGCACTGTATCAGTCCATCTCATTGAGGGTTTTTATGTACTTCACTGACCCTCCAGCTTTCCAAACATGATATCCCTTTCTAAGGAATAGTCTCTCTTAACATCGTGTCCAATATATGTGAGATGAAGCGTCACAATCTTTACCTTCAAGAAACACTCCGGTTGCACTTTCTCATGTATCTCTCTGTTCTTTTTACAGTCCATGAGCTATTATTTAGCATTCTTCTTAACCATTCCAACTTAAATTCATTGATCCTTTTCCTCTTGTCCTTATTCATTGTTCAGCCCTCAGATGCACTCTGACAGTACCTTCTCCAAGACATATCTAATTGTTTTCTGGCAGTCCATTCATTGTATATTCAGTACTCTTCTCCAAAACCATAGTTCAAAGGCACAAGACAGGAATAGACACTTCACAAAAGAAGACATTCAGATGGCAAAAAAACACATGAAGAAATGTTCAAAATCCCTATCAGAGATGAAAATCACAACTATGAGATATAATCTGACCCCAGCAACAATAGCAAGGTTCAAGAAGGCAGCAAACAACAAGCAAGTGCTGGTGAGGTTGTGGAAATATTGGAACTCTATTCACTGCTGGTGAGAGTGTAAAAATGGTACAACCACTATGGAAGGCAATCTGCCATTTTCTCAAAAAGTTGGAAATAGAAATAACATTTGATTCAGCAATTCCATTACTGGGAATATACCCTAAAGCACCCAGAGCCATGACTTAGGCAGATGTATGCATATCCATGTTTATTGTTGCATTATTCACAGTAGCAAAGAGATGGAACCAAGTGCCCATCAACAAACGAATAGATAGAAAACTATCATGCAGTCACACAATGGAATATTGCACAGCATTAAAAAAATAATAGCTCATAAAATATTATATAACATAGGTGAAGCCTAGATAGAATACATGGTGTTCAGTAAAATATCTCGGTCACTAAAGAACAAATATTGCATAGCACCATTATTATAACATAGAACTCACAAAAAGGTAGGGGAAGAGTCGACAATGAGTGGATAGATAAAGAATACTGCATGGAACAGATGGTGAGAAGAACTGTCTGAAAGCAATATATGATTAGGCATGATATGTATGACTAGTATGGAACAAGAGATGCATTGTAAAGTGGACAAGGGAGGGAGGAAGAAAAGAGGTGGAGGGAAGAAAACGTGCAGCAATGAATAAATTAAAAACCTAACCTTTTGCATACCCATGTTTACTGCTGCTTTGTTCACAATAGCAAAGAGTTAGAAACAACTCAAGTGCCCATCAACAAATGTATGGATAGAGAAGCTGTGGTATATTCACACAATGGAATATTATACAGCACTGAAAAACAAGGAACTCGTGAATTCTTATACAAAAATGGGTGACCATGGAGGACATTATGATGTGAAATATCTCAGTCACAAAAAGACAAATACTGCATAATGGCACTGTTATAAAGCAGGATTGATATGGGTGTCAGGGGGAAACTAAGAAAAGAGGGGATAAATAATGTGCATGGCCTTGAAACAGATGAGGGAGAGAACTGTATAAAAGGAATATATGATTAGGTATTATTGGCATGACAACAGTCCAGAATAAAAGCTGCATAGTCAAGTGGACTGGAAGGGTGATATATAACAATGAAAGAATTTTTCATTTCCAAAGAAAAAAAATGAACTGGGGGAGGGAAAGCAGGGAGGAAAATGTGCAACAATGAATGGAAATCCAAATTCTCTCTAAACGGTTATTAAAATATCAATTAAAAAAATCCTAACCTTTCTGTAAACTTTCATTAGAGTTATCATTTAAAAAATTAAAATATGTCCAATAATAACAACAACAGAAATAAATTTTAACTGAGTTACTGCTAGGTTTGCTCTGAATCACAGTCTTGCTTATTTTCTTTTCTTTCTCTTTACACAGTGAGGTGACTGAAGGTACTTTTTCCTTGAGGCGGCTCTGATTAGGAAAGCCAGTATTTAATGCAGGCATTTCAAGATCCAAGAATACATCCTAAATTAGTAGCCTCTGCACATCAATGTTTCCTTTTTAACATCCTTTATGTCTGTTAAGAGATGTAATTATTACACTCGCTGGTAGAGAGATACAAATCTCAATAACAATGAGATATCATCTCACCCAACAACCACAGCAAAGTTCAGCAAGACAACAAACAACAGATGTTTATGAGGATAGGAAGAAAATGGAATTTTTCATGCATGGCTTCAAAAATTAAAATGGTACAACCACTATGGAAGGTAGCCTAGTGTTTCCTAAAAAAGTTTGGAAGTAGAAATACCATTTGATTCAGCTATTCCACAAATGGGAATGTACTCTAAAGACATCAGAGCTGTGATACAGCAGTGTATGCATACCAGTGTTTAATGCAGCAGTATCCACAATAACAAAGAAATAGAAGCAGCTCAAGCACACACACCAACAAATGAATGCACAAACTGGTACATTCACACAATAGAGTATTACACCACATTGGAAAACAATTAAAACTCACGAAACACTACACAGCATCGATGAGTGTAGAGGACATTATGTTGAGTGAAATAACTTAGTCACAAAAGGACAAATACTGTAAAAGAGCACTGTTGTAGAAGTTGGATGATTATTGGGGGGTGAGGGGGTCACAGTGAGAGCAGGAAAAGAATGGATAATGAACACTGTATTGAAATGCAGGGAAGGGAAAGTCAATCAGAAATGAATGGATGATCAGACATTATGTGTACTGCAACGAACAAGCTGGAACAGGCCATACACTATGGTTTGAACGAGAGTGGAAAATAAAAAGTATAGGAATGACTGAATTAAAAATAAATTTCTTCCCCCCCCCCGCCCGGTGCCCCCACTCCACCCTTTGAAAAACCAATTTCTTTAGAAACTTTCATTCAAATAACAATAGAACGAACACACACACACACACACACACACACACACACACACACACACACACACACACACACACACTCTTAACCCTGTGTTTCAAACAAAAACCAGCAACAAAAGAGATGGCCCCACTTTAGAAGGTTGCACAGGAGTCACTTGCATGGCACCTGAAATCTCTTAGTGGAGTTAAGGATGTCAAGAGGGAACACCTGGGTGTGCAGAGGCTCCTTCTTTAGGGTGTAGTCTTGGGTCTTGAAATGCCTGCACTAAATTCAGGCTTTCCTGATTAGAAGCCTTTCAAGGGAAAATACTTTCATTCAGCACACCATGGAAAACAGAAGAATAAGAAATTCTGATTCAGAGCAAAACTAACAGTAAGTAACCCAGTTAAAGTTTAAAATGGTTAAAATTTTCTTTTGCATTCCTTCCTATTATTGTATGAGTAGAAGGGAGGAATGCTTAGATTGCAGGGTGGAGGCAAAAACTACCACAGCTGAAGGATTTAAACTTGATTAGGAGACTTTCCTCATAACTCTTCTAGATCAAAAAGTTATTTCTCCTTTTTAAAATGTTATTAAAGATCTGTTAGAGTTTTAAGAATTGCTTTTTTGCCTGTTACTGTACATACAGTATGGCTTTTTATTGGCACAGCTGGCTGAAAGCAGAGACTAGCAGAGGAATGTCTGCTTTATTGATGATACAAAGACATTTCACTGTGTCGATCACAACAAACTATAGCTAACACTGAGAAAAACAGGAATCCCAGAACACTTAATTGTGCTCAGATGGAATTTATACCTAGGCCACTAAGCTGTTGTCCAAATGGAACAAGGGAACACTGTATGGTTTATAATCAAGAAGTGTGTACATCAGAGTCGTATGCTTTCCCGATACCTATTCAATCTGTATGCTGAGCAAATTCATGAAGTTGGGCTTCATAAAGAAGAATGTGGCATCAGGGTCAGAGGAATACTCATCAACAACCTACAATTTGAAGATGACACAATCTTGCTTACTGAAAGTGAGGAGAACCTGTAACCCTTGCTTCAGAAGATCAAAGACTACAGGCTTCAATATGGATTATACCTCAACATGGACAAAACAACCATCCTTACCACTGTGCCAGTTAACAACAGCATGATAGATGGAGAAAGGATTGAAACTATTAATGATTTCACCTTACTTGGATCAACAGTCGATAGGTTTGGTACCAGCAGTCCGGAAATCAGGAGATGTATTACACTGGGCAAGTCAGGGACCCCTCCAAAATACCAAAGAACAATGATGTCTTTTCAAGAGCTGGACCATGAATAAGGATGACAGAAGAAGAATTGAAGCCTTTGAGCATGTGGGGTTGGAAAAGAGTACTGAATAGCCCAGTGATTTTCAAAAGAACAAATAGATGTGTCTAGAAAAAGATGCAGTGAAGCATTTGGGCTGTTTCCAATTTTTTACCCTATTGTGAATAAACCCTGCTATGAACATAGGTATACAGATTGGAGATTACTTCTAAGATTTTTAAATTCAGATAGGACAGGCTCATGATATATTTTTTATTTTTGTAGGGAAGGACTGGCATTCACTTTCTAAATAACATGCCTCGGGAAACTCTGTGAACTTTGAGAAACAATGATAGTTATGGAAAGGCTTCAGGTCTTTTGTTCATAAGTTCGCTATGAGTCATGCTCGACTTGATGGCAACCAACCACAACAACAGACTTGTTTTAATTTTCCTCAGATTCCATTTAAACTTACACATGAGTAATTGTTCCAGTCAGTGCTTGACCTGCCTTTGACTGCTGATCTTGATCGTCTCCAATGAGTCTGTACAAATGTAGTTAATCTGAGTCCTGGCCAATCTATCACATGAGGCGTAGGTGTAAAGT
Organism: Elephantulus edwardii; assembly: GCF_000299155.1. Taxonomy (NCBI): domain Eukaryota; kingdom Metazoa; phylum Chordata; class Mammalia; order Macroscelidea; family Macroscelididae; genus Elephantulus; species Elephantulus edwardii. The sequence goes on from NW_006399752.1 coordinate 13,581,319, forward strand.
TCCCTTTTGTGGTTTTGGTGTTTGTTTTTGGGTTGTTTTTTTTTTCTTTTAAGTTTTTAAAAGTAACAAAGAGAACTCAGAGACTAAAATAAATATAGCAATACCATTTCTAATAGCCAATCATAAATTGAGATACTTGGGAGTGACCTTAACTAGAGATACAAGAGACCTATACAAAGAAAACTACAGAGCATTTCTGAAAGACAATAAAAGACCAAAGGAAATGGAAATATGTGCCCTGTTCACGGATAGAAAGACTCAATTTGGTGAAAATGACGATTTTTACCAAAAGCAATCTACATGTTCAATGCAATCCCAATCCAGATACCTAATTCCTTTTTCAAGGAGATTGAAAGGGAAATTATCAAATTTATTTGGAGAGACAAGAGACCCCAAATAAGCAAAACACTTCTGAGAACCAAACATGAAGTTGGAGGCATAGCACTCCCTGACTTCAAAACCTGTTACACAGCAGTGGTAGCAAAAACAACATGGTACTGGTACAAAGGCAGGTACATAGATCAATGGAATAGAATTGAGAACCCAGAAATAGACCCAGCTATCTATGGTCAACTGATATTCGACAAGGAAATCAAAGCTATCAAATGGGGAAATTATAACTTCTTCAACAAATTGAGCTGGCAAAACTGGACCTGCAGAAAGCTGAAACAGGTCCACACCTCACACTATACACAAAAATCAACTCAAGGTGGATCAGAGATCTGGGAGTAAAGCCCCAAACCATAACATTCATAAGAGACAAACTGGGATCAAGATTAGAAGCACTAGTCCAAGGCATAAAGAGACTGCCAAATACAACCAGAAATCCACAGTCTAAAGAGGATAAAATTGATGCAGGGGTCCTTCTAAAGATTAAATCTCTGGGCACTTCAACTTTTCCCAACACGTTGAAAAGAAAACCTGGGAACAAACATTTGGTAATACCATCTCAGACAAGAGTCTTATAGCAAAAGTTTACAGAATACTCCTGGGCCTCCACAAGAAAAAGACTGGTAACCCAATTACAAAATGGGCAAAAGACATGGAAAGAATTTTCACAGAGGAAGATACGCAAATGACAAACAGGCACATGAAGAAATGCTCCAAATCACTGGCAATAAGAGAGATGCAAATCAGAACCACATTGAGGTACCATCTCACTGCAGTAACAGTGGCAAACTTTACAGGGCAGCAAGCAATAGATGATGGAGAGGATGTAGCAAGAAAGGAACTCTTATACATTGTTGGTGGGATTGTAAAATGGTGCAACCATTCTGGAAGGCAATTTCGTGCTTTTTCAAAAAGGTGAACATAGAAATTCCATATATTCCACTACTTGGAATATACCTTGAGAATATGAGAACTGAGGCACAAACAGATTTGTACACCAAATAATGCTAGCAGCATTATTCACCATTGCAAGAACATGGAAACAGCCCAAATGTCCAACCACAAATGACTGGATTGAGAAATTATGGTATATTCACACAATGGAATACTATGCAGCACGCAGGAACAATAACTTAGGTAAATTATTACCTAACTTGAGAGGGATTGGAGAGCCTTATGCTTCATGAACTAACTCAGTCCCATAAGGATAAATACTGTATAAAATTGTTATTGTAGAATGAGTATAAGGATCCAGAAGGGGTGAGAGAGGCTGGAAGAAGAGGGAGGTGGATGTGCAGGGGGAAGTGGGACTTAATCATTGGGTTGTACAATTTAATGTTAACCATAACTTGTTATGATTCACAATCAAATGCCTTTGCATAGTCAATAACATTCTTCTGGTATTCTTTACTTTCAACCAGGATCTGCAATAATATCCGGGTTCTATGGCCTCTTTTAAATCCTACTTGAACTTCTTGTAGTTCTCTATGTACTGTTCTAGCTATTTTTTCATGATCCTCAGAATTTTTTTTCAATGTGACATTAATTATATTGTTTGATAGTTTCCACATTCTATTGCATCACTTTCCTTGGGAATGGGGGAAAAAAAATATCAATCTCTTCTAATTAGTTGGCAAGACAGCTATACTCCAAATTTCCTGACATAGACTGGTGAGCATATCCAGAGCTGCATCTGTTAGTTGAAATATGTCAATTGGTATCCCAGCTATTCCTAAAGCCTTGTTTTTGCCAGTGCCTTCAGTGCTGCTTCAACTTATTTCTTTATCGCTATGGGCTCCCGCTTATATGATAATTCCTGAACTTTTTCAGTGTCAGTCAATTCTTTTTGGTATAATGACACTGTATATTCCTTCCATCTTCTTTTGATGTTTCCTGGATTATTTAACATATTGCCTATAGCATCATTCAATATTGCAACTTAAGGCTTTAATATAGGCTGATGTGTTTCTCTTCAAAAAGGCATGTTGAAGTCTTAATTCCCAATGCACGTGAGAGTAACCATATTTGGAATTAGGCACTTTGAAGATGTAATTGGTTAACATGAGGTTGTACTGGGGTGTTGTTGTAATGTGACATAATGACCCTGTGAATAATGGATCTTCATCCTGCCTAATCTTTCTCCATCCTCATCATATTTGCCATACCTGAACAAATTGTTACAGGCATCTTGTCAATCCATCTCATTAAGGGTCTTCCTGTCTTACACTGACCCTCCCTCTACCTTCCCAAGCATGATGTCTGTCATGTCCAAGGCTCAACCAAACTTAGATAGATGCTCAGATTCAGTGGCCAATGTGAAATAAGCATGAGGGTTGGAGGGAAACATACACAGACTGGGAGAAGAGATGAGTCCCCTTGGAAATCTTCCCGCTAATTTTTTTAATGCTGAAGACAAAGGTGGCCCTCTGGCGCATTTGCACACTAATCACTCACTTTATCACACTACTCACCTGCACAGTTACACTTAGCCTTGCATAGTACTGATTCAGCAGAACAGTACTGTGCTTCCCCACGACATGGCAGGGATTTAGCTTAATACAACTTGTCGTGTATATAAGGCACATTACCCTACAATGTCCTTTTCCAAGGACTAGCCACACCTAACAACAACCCCAACCCAAAGTATGTGAAATTACCTGACAGCCATATCCCAGTGCTTCTCCTCAGCCCAAGGTCCCGGCCCCTTTCGCTCTTGCCCCTCACTCCATACTGAAGTGCTACCAACATATCTGACAAACTACCCTACGAAGTCACTGGCATCAGCCTGGCCTCCTGGGGACTCAAAGCAAGTCCTGGACATTGCAGAGAATGAGATGCCAGGCCCAATATGCATGGGAGAGATGTATTTGGCCTCCAAGCCACTGAAAGTGCCCACATCACTGGATGCCTACACATGACTTTTGAGACAGAGGTCCTCATTGAGACTCTTGTTGCCCTGGTTGCTGAGGTCCAGTGGTCCAGGTCCAAGATCTTTTCTACCCAGGACCAGGAAGCCTTTGCCAACGCTGGCATTCCAGTGTACACCTGGAAAGGTAAAACAGATGAGGAGTACCTGTGGTGCATTGAGCAGACAGTACTTCAAGGACAGACTATCAACATGATTCTGGATGATGGCTGTGACCTCACCAACCTTATTCACACCAAGTACCCACAGCTCTTGTCGGATATTCAGTGTATTTCTGAAGAGACAACGACTGGAATCCACAACCTGTATAACATGACGCCCAAAGGGATTTTGAAGGTACCTGCCATCATTGCCAATAACTCTGTCACCAAGAGCAAGTTTGACAACCTCTATAGCTTCCCGGAGTTCCTTATTGATGGCATCAAGAGGGCAACAGACATGATTGTGGACAAGGTGGTTGGGATGACAGGCTATGGTGACATGAGCAAGGGCTGTACTCAGGCCCTGAGAAGTTTCGGGGCATGAGTCATCATCACTGAGACTGACTCCATCAATGTGCTGCAGGCCACCATGGAGAGCTATGATGTAACCACCATGGATGAGGCCTGTAAGGAAGGCAGTAAGGAAGGCAACATCTTTGTGACCACCACAGGTTGTGTTGATGTCATCCTTAGCTGGCACTTTGAGCAGATGCAGGATGATGCCATTGTATGTAACATTGGACACTTTGATGTGGAGATTGATGTCAAGTGGCTCAACCAGAATGCAGTAGATAAGGTGAGCATAAAGCCCCAGGTGGACCGGTACTGGCTGAAGAATGGACGCTGCATCATTCTGCTAGATGAGGGCTGGCTGATCGACCTGGGCTGCACTATGGGCCACCCTAGCTTTGTGACAAGCAATTCCTTCACCAACCTGGTTCTGGCACAGATTGATCAGTGGAACCATTCAGACAAGTACGCTGTTGGGGTCCACTTCCTACCCAAGAAGTTGGATGAGGCAGTGTCTGAAGCTTACCGGGCCAGCTGAACGTGAAGTTGACCGAGTACCTGGGCATCCCCTCCAATGGCCCCTTCAAAGCTGACCACTACTGTTACTGAAAGCCAAGCCTGTCCCTCACCTCTGAACTGATTTCCCTGCTCCTTGCCTTCCAATTCTCATCCCTGCCCAGGCTCCAGGTCTTTCAAAGAACAAATGGCACTAACTTTGAGTTTGGTTTGTCATTTCCACCTTGCCCCTCCTGATTGACTCCCTGGGGCTGGCACTCAGCCTTGGCCCCCTCTGTGTTCTTCATACTGTTCTGGGTGGGTAGGGGACACTGAGGAACCCCTCCCAAAGCCCTTATTATGGTAGAGGTATGAAGGAGACACCCACAGGGAAGCACATGCAGGGCTTGGAAGTGCTCACTCAGTCTTTATATTGGTAGTGGCAACACTGGTCCTCACCGGGCCTGAGGGCCTTTACTGGTGTGCTCAATTCACAGGTTCCTCAGCCCATGAAAGATGGGAAGGGCCTTTGTACTAGGCATTCTCATAAGCTGGGCATAAGGAGGTTGGAACTTCTAGTCCCTATTTTATGGGGGTTATAGCAGACATGTTAAGGAATGGCCAAAAGAGATCAAGGGAAGTGAGTGACAGACATTGAGAGGGGTCAGAAAAATGTAAAAGGCAATATTAGGTCTATCTAACATGTTGGTTCCTGTCACAATGCTGCATTAAAAGAGGTTAACTTGGCTAATAATGTATTAAGAGTAGGAAGGTGGGTTAAAAGTTTTGATGCCACATTATGCTGAGTGAAATATCTCAGTCACAAAGGGACAAATACTGCATAGTGCCACTTTTGTAGAATGGGACTGACATCATGGTTGGGGTAAGACTGAGAAAAACTGGATAAATTATGTATACTATATTGAAACAGATGAGGGAAAGAACAGATTAAAAGCTGTATATGATTGAGTATTAGGGTTATCACAGGAGTCCAGAATAAAGGTTGCATGGTGAAGTGTACTAAGGAGGGGTTAGGATGGGGGGGTGGGGAGATACGGATGGGGGGCATAGTATACCAATGAAGGAATTTTTCTTTTTTCAAAGAGAGGAGCGAACTGGAGAGGAGGGGTAGGCAGAGAGAAAAGTGCAACCATGAATGAATGGAAATCCAAAATCTCTGTAAATGTTCATTAAAATTAACTTTAAAAAATGAAAAAAAAGTTTTGATGCCTAAAATAAGCTAACAATCCTGGCTTCTAATGAACACCTTGGTTGCACTTACTCTACGGCATATTTATTTATTCTTTTAGGAATCTCTGGGATATGTAATACTCTTCTCCAACACCACAACTCAAAAGCATCAATTCTTCTGTCATCATTACTCATTGTTATAAGATGCACATAGAATGTAAGTGCAAAAAAAGATCATGACTTGTATCAAGAGCACAGTAGTCTTTAAATTGACTTTCTTGTAATGGGATAGGCTGTCCTTACAAATAGAGAAGGGACATGCAGTGAGAAGCCATATGAAGACACTGGCAGAGTTTGGAGAGATGTATCTATGAGCCAAAGTTCGCCTGTCATAACTGAAAGCTAGACAAGACATTTATTCTCTCTCTGAGCTCACAGAAATAATCAGAATAGATGTCATCCTCATTGCTAACCTCCAGAACTATAAGAAAATTCATTCCTGTTGTTTTAAGGTGTTCAGTTTGTTATGGCAACTCCAGGGATGATGCTCATATAAGCATTATCATCTGGCTTCTATTATTTTGCAATATTAGCTCTCCCTCATGATCAGTTATTGAATTTGGGCTGCCCTAGGAAAGGGTATGACCTTGGTCCAGGCAGCCCTCTGCTGCTGAGTGTAATCTCTGGAGGGAGATTCAGTTGTGAGCTGTCAGCTGCCAACACTTAGAGCAGATGGGGAAATGAGCGTGTCTTTCTTGAAGACGAGCTGTGAATAGGATATCTCAGCTCCTGCTTTGCATCTACCAGTATCTGTCTCAGGACTGGGACTAAAGTGGTCTTGTTGTATGCCTTGCATAGCTGACCTTGAGCGGATTTCTAGGGTCAGTTAATCACGCAGGAGGAGATTGCCTATCCTTCTCCCGAGGCAGATGGTGGATTTAAACCTTGAGCCTTTGGGGTTGCAGCACAGTTTCTTACCACTAGGTACCACAGTTTCTTACCTAGGCCGCCAGAGCTCCCTAGGAACTAAGATGAGGGGCAACATTTAGGAGGACATCCAAACATTTCGTATTCAAGATAAATAGCTTGATGCCATAGTTTTGTTATTACCTCCCTTGCCCCTGATGCCATATTTTTGAAAACAAAATTTTTTAAATCCATAGAGTATCAAATTTCAAAATGAAGATTAGGTTGGGGTTACTGATTTCTCCCATTTGCCTCTAGCTCTGCAGACAGCAAACAGAATCTCTGGGAACGGGAGGCTCTGATTTGCTCTCTGATGTACTCCTGTACCTGGTGCTCAATAAATATTTGGTCAAACGAAACATATAAGACAGTTGAGAGAAGAATTCCTGTTTATCTGTATTTCTCCATTCCCTTCCCCTCTTTTGTTCCTCTAGTATTGACCATACACAAGGGAAGGCCTCACAGTAGAGGCAACGGACTTGAAGATCTTTAGTCATGACACAGGAAAACCACCCGACCCAAATGTGGTAGAGTTGCTAGTTGCCATGGAGTTGATTCACTGAATTCCATGTAGAGTAGAAATGATTTGAAGGATTTTAAGGCTGTGACTTTCAGAAACTATCATAAGGGCTGTCTCCCAATACGTCTTTGGGTGGGTTTGAACTACCAGCCTTGCAGCTAGTTGTTGCTATTTTTGTTTATGGGACACTGAGTCGGAACCAATTCATGCCTAGCTCTCCAGTGGGTTTTTCAGAGCCAGGAGATAACCCACCTTTCTTCTACAGAGCAGCTGGTGGATTGGAACCACGTGCCTTTGGGTTAGCAGTGCAGCTCCTTATCACTAGGCCACCAAAGCTCCCTTTGCAGCTAGTAGAGCAGTAATTACTCATTGGCTCCACCTAAGGACTCCTGATCAAAATCGGACAGATGTGATTATAAAAAAGGGAGATTTTGGTGGCTTAGTGATAAGGAATTTTGCTGCCAACTCAAATGTATGTGGTTTAAATCCACCAGCTGCTTCAAGGGAAAAAGGCAACCTCCTTTGACACCTGATTAACTGCTTATGAAAACCTGTCGATTCCTACTCCATGGTACATAACATTATTTTAAAGGGCAATTTTGAAGTTTGATGGCCTAGTGATAAGAAGTTGGCTCCAGCAACTCTTCCAACCTCCTGGTTGGAATCCGTCAGTTGCCCTAGGGGTAAAAGATGGGCAATTTCCTTCTGTGCAATTTACAGCCTCTGAAAACCCACTTGTGAGGGAAGGGTCAGATATGAATCAGCTCGGACTGAACTGTACATAACAAGAAGAATATATTTAAAAATATTTTCTTAATTAGTTTAATCCTCAGACGTAACAGGTGTATGTATCCTGTTTCATTGTAGTACCCACAACTATTACTTTTAACTTTGTGTAACTATGAGGAACAGTTTCTACACCTGCTACCTTGATCTCCCAAAATCACCCTGCCACCAAATCAAGTAAAAAGTTTGAAACTCCAGGACCAAAAGTTGGACCAACAGCCTTGATGCACAAAGTTAAGTGCAATGGGCCACCCACTTTCTGTCTCAGCAAGATAGGTGGATATTGCAGAGGAGATCACAGTAGGTGCTATCAATCAGTAGTGAAGAGAAGCCTCCTGGGTGTGGGAGCAGGAGGCATTTCTGCCCTTTATGGCTTAGCAGGAGGGAGGATGTGGCCCTCAAGGCAGCACTGACTCAAGTTAGTTCCCGCCTCCTGGCTTGTAATTACAACGCCCTATGCCTTTTGCACCCACAGCAAATTCAAAATCTCCGCCCCTCCCCCCCCCCCAAATCAGTGAAGAGAACTCGAAACTCTCTGGGCTAGATAAGAATCTAAGCAGGTTAAAGGAAACTCTATTAAAGACAGATGAGATTCTTTGTGCGCCACCAAGGAGACAGTGCAGAAGAAATCCCAAGCATCAGCTCGCACAGAGTCCCCAGCAGGAATCCTTCCTGCCTTCCGGGGTGCAGCATCGAAGGAAATACAGCAACACTGCAGACATCTGCCCTGCACAGCACTGGGAAAGCCCGATTCCTGAGCGTCATCCACACAGAGCACGCTGAAAACAATGCCCCTGGCGTCTGGCAAAAGTCTGGCCCCGAGAAGCTTTCCCTTTTGTAGCCCCCACAGAGAACTTTCCCTCATTGAAAAGCTTTCTGTGGCTGGACCTATGTAAGCATCCTAACCAGGATTTTTTGTTTCCGGGACTGTCTTGCTTTGAACAGCCCTTACTCTCAGGAGGGCATAGCTGGGCTGCTGCGATGAATCTGGGTCAGCCCACACTGTGTGCCTCTTCACACCACTAGGGGGCATGAAGCGTCTCTGACGGGGAACTACAGAGGCTTAATTCTATGAATCGGCTGTCAAAGGCTGGAGCTTGCCTGCGTGCAGTTCTCAGGGTGAAAACATGGCTTAAATAAAATAAAATTTAAAAAATCGTTTGGGCACTTTGAACAGACATACAGGCCGGGAGAGGCTCATGGGCACCTCAGGAGCTGTATCTTTTGATCATTAACAGAAATACAGATCTATCTTCTAAAACCTTTGAAAATGCCCGCCTAAAGAGCCACATTCAGAAACCCTTTGATCCAGGAGCTTAGACTGCTTTCTAGGAGCCTGTAATATGAAAGATTATACATTTAGTAATGGGATTCTTTTGGAAGAGGGTGGTAGGCAGTCAAATTCTAAAGCCATGGGCCCTCAAAGTGGTTTTGTTAATCAAAAGCATTTTTTAAAAAATGTTTTTTGGACTGTTACACAAGCATTAGACTACATAGTGTAAGTGCATATAAAGGCTTCCACATAGGTGTAAGGAGTGGTGGCTCAGTGGTCAAAGTGCCAGCGACTAGCATAACGTTTGACAATTTGAACCCAGCAGAAGAGAAGCATCTGGCAGTCTGTTTCCATAAAAATTTACATTCTTAACAAGATAAAGTTAAACAACCCAATTGAAAAATGGGCGGAGGATATGAACAGACATTTCACCAAAGAAGACATTCAGATGGCGAACAAACACATGAAGAAGTGTTGAAAATGCCTGGCTCTAAGAGAGATGCAAATCAAGACAACTATGAGATATCATCTCACCCCAGTCAGAATAGCCAAATTCAACAGAGTGGCAAACATCAAATGCTGGCGAGGTTGTGGAGAAACTGAAACTCTTATTCACTGTTGATGGGAGTGTAAAATGGTGTAAACACTGTGGAAGGCAATATGGCACTTTCTCAAAAAGTTGCAAATAGAAATACCATTTGACCCAGCAATTCCACTACTGGGAATACACCCTAAGGAAACCATAACTGTCACCCAGGCATATATGTGCACACCCATGTTTATTGCTGCTTTGTTTGCAATAGTAAAGAGAAACAACCCAAGTGCCCATCAACAAACAAATGACTAGAGAAGCTATGGTATATTCATACAATGGAATACTATGCTGCATTGAAAAACAAAGAACTCATGAAATATTATACAAAATGGGTGAGCCCGGAGGACATTATGCTGAGTGAAATATCTCAGTCACAAAAGGACAAATATTTCACAGTGCTACTGTTGTAAAACAGGACTGACATTGGGGTTGGGGGAACCTAAGAAAAGAGGGGATAAATAATGTATACTGCATCGAAACAGATGAGGGAGAGAACTGTTTGAAAGGAATATAGGATTAGGTGTTATTTTCATGACAAGATTTCAGAAAAAAAAATGCATAGTAAAGTAGACTGTGGACTTGGGGGCAGGGGGTGTTGTATAACAATGAAAGAATTTTTTTTTCTTTTCAAACTGAAAAACTAACTGGGGGGTAGGGGTGAGCAGGGAGGAAAATGTATAATAATGAATTAATGGGGGGGGAATTAAATGGCGAGAATATGCTGTAAATATATATAGATAGATATTGCATTTAAAAAATAATTTTAAAAAGTTTACACAGAAAAAAAAATTTACAGCCTTGGAAACTAGTTGTATTCTGGCCTTACAAGATTGCTTAGAGTCAGAATCAACTTGAAAGCAAAGGATTTGTTTATTTTTTCACTATAGAAATATGATGGCAGAAACCACAGAGGATTGGGGGACAAACAAAGCTGCTACTTGAGAGAAGTACTTGATGTTCTGAATGTTAGCAAAGTGGGAAAATAAGTCCCTGGTTGTGTTATTTACGTTTAGCACTGTGCTCAACCCTGGGTGTGTGAGGAGCTGCTAAAAACTGAAAATTGGTCCCTGGCTCTTGAACATCATATCTTGCTGAGGATTCATGTCACCACAAAGCACATAGCTGATGTGTCTGTGTCATGCGGGGCACATCTCAATATTTAATACATGAATGCTTTTCTTCCACCCCATGTCCTCCTTCTCAAAGGCAAGGTAAGGCTGGGCCAAGATTTCTCTCAGAAAAATAGGTACTGGTAACGTGAAAGAAATGAATTATTTTTTTAAAAACTATTTTAAAAATTTTATCTGCCTTTTTTGAGGCCTGATAGCTTACAATGCATGTTATGTGCTGGGATGCTAACTGAAAGACTGGCAGTTTGAATCTACCAGAGAAAAGTCAGGACAACCTCTTCATGAAGATACAAAGGTTTAGAACACCAATGGAGGGTCACAGGGGATCTGGATCGACTTAACAGCTGTGGGTTTATATGGCACTTACTTTTTCCCAGGCTGTGTTAGATCTGAGAGATCTGTAACGGATATTTGTTATTTTTCTAGCAACCGTTGTATTAACATACTTTCTTTTTTTGGGAAATTCCCTCCTTTCTCTGACAAATGCTGTAAAGTACTAGCTGCTCATCTTCATGGGTTTTCTTGTATTCAAACAATAGGTATTTTGACTGAGATTCAGCCAGTCACACATCCCAGTCTGATTGGGAACCAGCTAGGTCAGGAAGTAGGAAGATTAGATAATCCACACAGGGGTAGGGGTATTATGACAGACACTGTAAGAATTTCTTGTTTATACAGGAAGTGTGATCTCAGTGGGAAGCAGCACATGCTGGAATTCAAGTGGAGTGGCCGGGTCATGTGACTGTGACAGTGTTCCTGGCTCTGGTGGCACAGTCTGTAGAGAGCTGTGCTGCTTTGGGCCTGACTGAGACAGAATGAAAAATTATCAAGACTGTGCTCAGAAGCTCAGAACACAAATGGTCTCAAATGCAGTCCCCTGGATGAAGGGCAGAGAGGACACTTTTGGAATGTCTACCAAACTGGACAAATGAGATTCACTAATGAGCCCACAGGACTTCTGACTGCAAGAACTCAGACTATAGGGAGAAGCAGACACATAGACAGGTATGACAGTGCCACAAAAGCAGTGCTAGAGATGTGAACAGGGTTTGGTGAAAACACTAAGAAGGAATACCTCCCAGCTGAGGTGAGATTGTACTGATGGTCAAGGAAGGCTTTTGGAAAGGGTGATGTGAGTCTTGAACCAAGTCTTGAAGGAAAAATGAAAGGAAGTTAGGTAAAAGCAAAGGATTTGAGGCCAATGGGGAGGGCAGAGAGAAGGTATTGTTCTTTGCAAAAACAAAGGCCCTTGGAGGGTTGTGTTTATATGGGGGAGGGGGTGGGCGGGTGTGTGTGAATGGAGGGGAGTAGGAGCTAAGCAGTTTGATGTTGCTAGAACAATGGTGCTTGGGTAAAAAAAATAAGGCAATACTGTCCAAGGAGTTTCTGAGTGGCACAAATAGGCAAGCACTGCCTCTTAACTGAACCCATCTGGAGTCTCTCTGAGAGAAAGCCCTGGTGATCAGCTTCCCTAAGGTCACAGCCATGAACATCCTATAGAGTACACTTCACCTCTGAATCATACTGCAGTCACTGTAGTTGGAGTCATCTGAATGACAAGTATTTTGGTTGTTGGCTAAGAGAAAGGGATTGAGTTTTTGCATAGGACTTGAATGCAGAGGTGAGAATTGTCTCTAACTGTCCAGGAGCATGGGGAATGTGTGGACCAGGGTCAAGGAAAAAGAATCACAACTAGCACAGTGAGTCCAGGCAAATCTGGAGATCACGGCGTTTCCCTGGAAGCAGCTCACATGGCTACAGAATTTACTCTAGAAAAGAGAATAGACTGGATTTTCCAATGTTTTAACAGTAGTAGAAAAATCTTTGGTCAAAATCAAAGTTGTATTCTAGAAATGAAGGCAGGCTGCCCGATCAGGTCTGGCCAGATAAAATTGGTTACAGAGTCGAAAGCTGGCTTTGGTTAGGATAGGACTGAAGATTAAGGAGCGGAATGGGGAAGATGCTACATAATAGAGTCATCACTGAAATCTACAAGATAGAGCCCAAATCCATTCCAGCTCTAATAAAAGAGTAACTGCATGTTTTAAAGAAAGAAGAAAATTGCTCTTTCTTGGTGTCCTCATGATAGTGACACCATCTTTAAACTCCTCTCCCTGACTTTCCGCATCACCACTAAGATCTGAGACACTATTGAAATCTTGAGTGATATGCACCTAATTGAGACTGGAGACATAGTGGAGCCTGCGAGGCCACTCTTCTGAACATCTCCCCCTTCTCCTTCAGGCTGATCACCCAGCAGGTGTTTGAGGACAGCAGCATCTATAATCCTGCAGTGCTTGATGTCACAGAGGAAACTGCATACCCTTGCTTCCTGGAGGGGTCAGCAACGTTGCCAGTGCATGCCGGCGGATGAGTTACCCAGCTGTGGTCTCAATACCCTACTGGATCATCAATGTTAGATGAACGCTGGTCCTGGTTCTGTCTGTGAAGACGGAGTACATCTTACCACTGGCTGAAAAGATCAAGGCCTTCCTGGCTGATCCATCTGTACTTGTGACTGCTGCCCCTGCTGCTGCAGCCACCCCAGCCAAGGTTGAAGCAAAGGAAGAGTTGGAGGAGGATAAGGGATTTGGTCTGTTTGACCAAAACCAACCAAGCCTGCCAACTTTGTGAAACAAGGCAATAAAGGTTTAATTCTCTTAAAAAATTTTTTTAAAAAAGCTGTTGCTGTTATATATGTTTGAGTCAACTGCAAGTCATAGCGACCCTATGTACAATAGCTCTGAAGCCTGCCCTGCCCTGAGTCAGTCTCTTTGATTCTGACACTCCTTATCCCACTGTCTCAGTAACTGTATCAACCCATCTCATCCAGTGGTCTTCCTTTCCTTCCTGGTCCCTTCACCATTCCAAGCATGATGTCCTGCTCCAAGGACTGGTCCCTCCTGGCCACATGCCCAAAGTATGTGAGACAGAGCTTCAAAATCCTAGCCTCTGAGGAGAAACTTGGTTTCACCCTCTCCATGACAGATAACTTTCTTAAGTACAAGATTTAGGACTTCAACGTGGTTTTGGTAGTAAAGGGTAGGGGTACACAATCATATCTGTAATTTTTTAAAAAAATCAAACCCTCAAACTCATTGTGATCAAATGAGAACCAACTTACAGCTGACATTCCATTAAATTTTCAGAGTATCACTCAAAGACCCTATAACCAACAGATCTGAACACTGTCCTATACTGTTCATCCTCACCAACTCTGATAGACTTTAGTCTATCATTGCTGTAGTCAGTATGTCAATCCTTCTCATTGAAGGTCTTCCTTTCTTTTTCTGACCCTCCACTTTCCCAAGGAATAGCCTCTACTAGCAATATGTCGAAACCAGAAGAAGCTTTGTCATCCTTGCCTCCAAGAAGCACACTTGCTACACCTTTTCCAGGACATTCTTTTGAGAGGTTCGTTCTTCTGGCAGTCTATGGCATATTCAGTACTCTTCTCCAATTCCACAAATGAAAGGCATCAATTCTTCTGTCATTTTTATTCATTGTCCAGCTCTCAGCTGCATAGCAAGAGATTGAAAAGACCATTGCCTGAAATAGTCTTCAAACTGACATCACTGTTCTTCACTATTTTGGAGAAATTCCTGACAGCAGACTTGCCCAGTACAATATACCTTTTTGTCTCCTAACTGCTGGTGTAAAGGGTGTGATTGTCTTCAGTTCAGCTTGAACGTCTTCCTTTGTTACCATTGGCTCTGGTTCATACGGTACTTCCTGACATTTTTCAGTGTTAACCAATTCTTTTTGATACAGTGATTCTGTGTATTCTTTCCATCTTCCTTTAATGCTTCCTAGATCATGTAAGCTTTTGCCATGGTGTCTCTCAGTATTGTAACTCAAGACTTGAATTTGTTTTTTAAATTTTTAGCTTGAGAACTGCCAAGTGAGTTCTTTTTTTTACCGAGTTTAGCTTTGTAAATTTCTTTATCTTCTTGAGGCGCCTTTTGAAATCTTCTGTTCAGCTCTTTTACGTCAGCATCTCTTCCTTTTGTTTTAGCTTCTCGGCATTCTAGCATAACTTTTGTAATTTCTTCTAACGTCCATTTTCCACTTTCTTTCTTCTGTCTTTGTAATGACCTTTTGCTATCTTCCTGGATGCTCCTTGATTTCATCCCACAGTTTCTCTGGCTTTTGATCATTAGTGATTAATACCTCAAACCTGTTCTTAGATGATTTAGGTGGGAGAAACTCAAGGTTGTATTTTGGTTCTTGAAATTTTGTTCTAATGTTCTTCAGTTTCAATTTGAACTTTCATGTGAGTAACTGATGGTCTGTTTCACACTCATCATCTGGCCTGGTTCTGATTCTGATATTGAGCTTCTCCAGCAATTCTTTCCACAGATGTAGTAAATCTAGTTCCTCATAGTCTATCAGGTGGGGTTCATGTGTAAAGTTGTCTTTTGTGTTTCTTTTTAAAAAATTGTTGTGAATAAATCACTAAATGTACAAAATTCAGTCACTTGCTTTCCAACATATTATGTGTCCTTTCCAACTACCAATACTTTCTCATTGTTTCCAACTTTTGCATTCCAGTCACCAGTAACTGTGAGCCCATTTTCTAGATAGGGTAATTGAAGAGCAGAGAAATCAAGTGTATGCTCAAGATCACATAGCTGGCAATTGAGGGAGCTGAGATCTAACTCCGGTGGTGAAACTCTTCAACATACACTCCATACCTCTTTTTGGAAATGTCACTTCTTCCTCAGAGTCTCTCAGAAGTTAAGAAAAAGCAAGAGAAGAAGGACATGAAAAAGAAATTAATCTTTCGTCTGGATTACCCTCAAATACAACATATGTGAAAATAAGATAATTGAAGCTTAATTGGACCATATTTTTAAAAATTCATCTGGATTCAGTTTTCTAATGGATGTTTAGTAGCTAGAGAAGGAAATATCTCAATTTATATAGCTGTCCATGAAATAATATCATAGACAGGAAAGAGAGCTTAATTAAGGCCAAAGACAGTTTGCTAATTAGCTGTCATCCTCTCAAGTGAGTCCACCAAGGGACACCGTAAACAATTAGAGAGCATGGATTTATTGATGGAAAGGTGACGTAAGCTGAGCGTTAAGTGCACTGTATTTCCTTAGAGGGCAGCAGTTCTCTCATTAATAATAAATTCTGCCTTTCACATGTCTTCTGACTTTTCCACTAATACTTGACTTATTGCTGTGAGACATGAGGTCTTCTAGCAATTATTTGTAATTGAAAGATTCTTAGAAAACATGATAGTATATTCCAGGAGAAAAATAATTGGCAGCATATTTAATTTTTCCTCTAATGCGTTTAAGCCCACGGATGTTTACTACCTACTGTGTGCAAGGTGGTGGTGATCTGACTTGGGTGAGTCCAGGATGTTGGGAGTGCTCCCAGCCTGAGACCGTAATGAAGTCTGTATTCTGACTATTCAAAGAAAAATAAACTGAAGAACATCCCAGCCACAGGCCTGAATCATTTAACATTTAAATGCCTTGTTTATAGATTTGAAAGAAATTCAAACCTGTACCAGCTTGTTACATTTCCAGTTCCTAGTCCATGTGTTTCATGTTTGAAGGGTAAAGTCAGACAGTTTAATTCAGTGTTTTGTCTTTACAGAAATTATTGTCTAGTCACTTTCTATTCCAGAAAGCTCATGATATTATTTTACTCACTTATTTCTTGCCAATTTAAAAGGATAGTAACACTCCATATAGACTGAGATAAATTTGATATGATGTGCCCCCTTCAGTACAGATCAAAAAATGCTGATGGAAATATAGATGGCAAAGATATCATGCTGGAAAATGGGAAGTTCAGACAAAGAGAGAAACATCTCCAACAAGATGGGCTGACACAGTGACTGTCACAATGGGCATGAGTGTGTTCGAGATCATGAGATAGCACAGCATAGGGCAAGGATCAGATATGTTCTTCACTGGATTGTGTCACTCTGAGTCCAGGTTGACTCAATGGCCCTTGCTGGGTATTGTCAAGTTGGAAGAGACCCAGAGCTGACCCTCTACCAGGCTTTTAAAGATAATAAAGAGCACGGGAGGAGATTGCCCATCTTTCCCTTGCAGAGCAGCTAGTAGACTCAAACTACATACCTTTGCATTGGCCATACAATTCCTTATCCCTAAACCACTGGAGCTCTCTCACTATTTTTATTTATAAAATAAATTACAGTCAGCGGCTAAGCGGGTGGGATGGCTGGCGTCTCCATGGCGGCTCCTCTTGGTGGCAATCAGGCAAGAGAAGTTTCTGGGGTCTTTCGCGTTGTGTGTTACTGTCCTTTTTTGGTCTTCAAAGGTGGGTGGGCAGCCCTGACCCTAAGAGTAAGCACAAGTAAGGGTGGGGTTGAGCCTGTAGAGCTTAAAATCCTATCGGACTGCAGGCCCTCAGGCCTGCTTTTAATTGTTTTCGGTGAAACATTCTTCTAGGTCTTGTAACTCTGGTATGTCCACTTGCTGTACAGAGGTAACTCATGGTTTCTGTGAAGCCGAACACTGTGACACTGATGAGTCAAATACAAGAATGGTTACCCATGGTGGACCGTGTTTGGTG
>NW_006399752.1:13599147-13643185 GCF_000299155.1 Elephantulus edwardii
CTTTCCAGGACAAATCTGTTTGTTTTCCTAGCAGTCCATGGTACCCTCAATACTCTTTTCCAGCACCACAGCTCAAAGGCATCAATTCTTCTATCCTCCCTAGTCATTTTCCAACTCTCCAATGCATAACAACTGATCTCAAAGACCATGGCCTGTATCAGATGCACCTTAGCCTCCAGAGAGACACCATTGTTCCTTAGTACTTTGGAGAGGTCCCTAACAGAAGACTTTCCCATGGCAATAAGTCTTTTAATTTCCTGGCTACTGGTGCCAAGAATGTTGACTGTGGAGCCAAGTAAACTATAGCTGTGAACAATCTCAATCTATTCACCATCAATCCTGATGCTGCAAATTGGCCCAGTGGTGAGAATCTTTGTCTTCTTGACATTGAGCCTCAGTCTATATTGGAGGTTGCAGTCCTTGACTCTCTGCAGCAAGCGCTTCAGGTCCTCCTCAGTTTCAGCAAGCAGGCTTGTGCCATCTGCATAATGCAGATTGTTGATGAATCTTCCACCAATCCTGACACCACACTTCTCCTCATAGAGCCCAGCCTCCCGGATAATCTGTTCTGCATACAGGTTGAAAAGGTATGGAGATAGGACACATCCCTGGCTACACTCTTCCCAATTTTGAACCATGCAGTGTTTCCTTGCTCTATTCTGAAAACCAGAGTCAAGAGGAAATAGAAGATTTTTACCAACCTTTACAGTCGAAGATCGATAGAACATGCAATCAAGATGCATTGATAATAATGGGTGACTGGAATGCAAAAGTTGGAACAGAGAAGAAGATTCAGTAGTTGGAAAACATGGACTTGGTGACAGAAATGGAACTGGGGAGAGAATGATTGAATTTTGCACAATCAATGACTTATTCATTGCAAATTCATTTTTTAAGAGACATAAATGCAGGTTATATACATCTGATGGTAGGCATAGGAATCAGATCGATTACATCTGCGGAAAGAACCACTGGAGAAACTCATTATCAGCTGTGAAAACTAGGCCAGAAGCTGATTGTGGAACAGACCACCAACTACTCATATGCAAGTTCAAGCTGAAGCTGAGGAAAATTAAACCAAATCCACGGGAACCAAAAGATGACTTTAAGTCTATCCCACCTGAATTTCAGAACCATCTCAGGAACAGGTTTGAGGCCTTGAACACTAATGAGCGAAGACCAGACGAGTTGTTGGAGGATATCAAGGGCATCATCCAGGAAGAGTACAAACGGTCATTGCAAAGACAGAAGAGGAAGAAAAGACCAAAATGGATGTCAGAAGAGACTCTGGAAATTGCACTGGAGTGCAGAGAAGCCAAAGCAGAAGGAAGAATTCAAGATACTAAAGAGTTGAATAGAAGGTTTCAAAAGGCAGCACGGGATGACAAAGTAAAATATTACAATGAAATGTGCAAGGAGTTTGAGTAGCAAAATCAAAAAGGCCAAAGTTGCTCAGCATTTCTTAAGCTCAAGGAACTAAACCTTGAGTTTCTATAATCAAGGATGTTTTAGGAAGAATATTAAATGATCCAGGAAGTATTAAAAGAAGATGGAAAGAATATACTGAGTCACTTTATTGAAAGGAATTGGCAGACACAGAAGAATTTCATGAAGCAGCATATGAGCAAGAGCCTATGGTGATGAAGGAAGAAGAAAAAAAATAAGGCCCCAGGAATAGATGGTATACCAATCGACATATTTCAGCTAACAGATGCTGCCCTGGATGTGCTCATCAAGCAGTGGCAAGAAATCTGGAGAACAACCACTTGGCCAACTGACTGGAAGAGATCTATATTTGTTCCCATCCCACAGAAGGGCGACCCAACAGAGTGTGGAAACTATAGAACAATATCATTGATTTCACACGCAAGCCAGATTCTACTGAAGATTATCCAAAAACGACAGGAACAGCACATTAGCAGAGAACTTCCAGAAGTCCAGGCTGGCTTTAGAAGGGGTCATGATACTAGGGCTATTGTAGCTAATGTTTGATGGATCTTAGCTGAAAGCAGGGAACACCAGAGGAATGTATATCTGTGTTTCATTGATCATTATAATTTATATATAGACATTATATATATACATTGTTTTTGTTGTATATCTTAGAGTTGGAACCGACCCATAGCTGACCCTCTGGCGGGTTTTAGGAGGCAATTCATTGCATGGGAAGAGATTGCTTATCCTTCTCCTATAGGTATATGGAACTGCCGTGAGTTAACATTTCTTCATACCTATTCAATTTGTATATTGAGCAAATAATGCATGAGGCTGGACACTATGAAGAGGAATGTGACATCAGGATTGGAAGAAGACTCATCAACAGCCTCACTTATGAAGATAACACAACCTTGCTAAAAGTGAGGAGGACTTTAAACACTTGTTGCAGAATACTAAGGACTGTAGCTTTCAATATGAATTACATCTCAACATCAAGAAGACAAAAATCTTCACCACTGGACAGATAAGCAACATTATGGTAGATGGAGAAAAGATACATTAATGATTTCATCTTGCTTGGAACATCAATCAATACTCTTGATAGTAAGAGTCAGGAAATCAGGAGACACATTGCATTGGACAAGTCTGCTGACAGGGAGGAATCACGTCCAAATTTTTAAGAGCAGCAATGCCAGTTTGAAGACTAAATTGTGTCTGATGAAGGCCATGATCTTTTCAATCACTTGCTATGCACCTGAGGGCTAGACAATGAATAAGAACGACAGAAGAATTGATGCTTTTCAGCTGTGGTGTTGAAGAAGAGTACTGAATATTCCATGGACTGCCAAAAGAACAAACAGATATGTCTTGGGAAAAGTGCAGCCAGAATGTTCCTCGGAGGCAAAGATGATGAAGCTTCAGCTTACATACTTTGAGCAAGTAACTAGAAGAGGTTATTCCTTGGAAAGAGACATCGTGCTTGGAAAATGTAGTGTCAGCAAAAGAAAAAGAAGAAACTTACTGAGATGGATTGACACAGTGACTTCAGCAATGGACTCATGTGTGTCAGAGGTGATGAGGATGGCACAGGATTAGACAAGGTTCAGATCTGTTGTTCGTAAGGTCTCTATGAGTTGTATTCGACCTGATAGTACCAAACAACAACCACTATCTCTGTGTGTGTGTGTGTGTGTATGGATTGTGTGGATCACAACAAATTTTGGCTAACATTGAGAAGAATGAGAATCTCAGAACACTTAATTGTGTTTATGCAAAACCCATACCTAGACCAAGACCCTACTGTGTGGACAGAGCAAGGGAAACTACATGGTTTAAAATTAAGAAAGGAATGTGTTAAGGATGCATCCTTTCTCCATACTTATTCAATCTGTATGCTGAGCAAATTATTTGAGAAGCTGGATTCTATGAAGAAGAATGTGACATCAGGGTCAGAGGAAGACTCGGCAATAAATGTGTTATGCATATGACAACTTTGCTTGCTGAAAGGAGGTGAACTTAAAACACTTGTTACAGAAGACCAAAGAATACAGCCTTCAATATGGATTACATCTCAATGTCATGAAAACAAAAATTCTTATCACTGGACCAATAGGTAACATTATGATTGGTGAAGAAAAGATCGAAGTTGTCGACAATTTCATCTTACTTGGATGCATTATCAATACCCTTAGTACTAGTAGTCAGGAAATGAGGAGAAAGAAATATTGCACTGGGAAAGTCTGCAGTCAGGGACCTCTCCAAATTATTGGGGAAAAATTATGTCAGTTTGTGGTCTAGGGTGCACCTGATTCAGGCCATGATTTTTTTAATCACTTGTTTTCCTTCTGAGAACTTAACAATGAGTAAGGATGACAGAAGAATTGATGCCTTTGAGCCATGGTGCTGGACAAGAGTACTGAATACCCCATGGACTTCCAGAAGAACAAACAGATATGTCTTGGAGAGAGATAGTACAGCCAGAATGTTCCTTGAAGGCAATGATGATGAAGCTTTATCTTACATACTTTGGACATGTCTCTAGGAAAGGCTATTCCTTGGAGAGAGGCATCATGTTTGGGAAGGTGGAGGGTCAGTGAAAGAGAGGAAGACCCTCAACCAGGTGGATTGACACAGTGACTACTGCAATGGGCTCGAGTGCTCACAGATGGGGAAGATGGCACAAGATAGGACAAGGCTCAGATCTGTTGATCATAGTGGCACTATGGATTTTATTCAACTTGAGGGCACCTAACAACAACAAACATAGGTGACCTACAATACATTGTAGTGTTGTTCCATAGCATTTCCAGTGCCTGTAGATCTTTACAGAAGCAAACTGCTGTCTATTTCTCCTGCTGAGGAACTGGTGGGTTCAAATCTTTAGGTTAGTAACTGATTTTCTTGCCTACAATAATACCAGGGCCGCATTTCTCTGCTGTCACGTACCACTAGGTCAGAATTGACCCATACCTGACCTTTCAAAGGGTTTTAGAAGTAGTAAATCGCATGAGAGGAGATTGTCCATCTCTCTTCCCCAAAGCAGTTGGTGGATTTGAATCATGTCCCTTTGGGTTGGCAACACAATTCTCTATCACTAGGTCACCAGAGCTATGGCTTGTATATCTTCTAGCGTTCTTCCTCTGCCTCTGCAAAGGACTTCTCAACTATATATTTTTTACCAACTCAACTCTGATGATCGTTTAAGCTGACAGTAAGCTATTAAGCTCTAACACACTTTAGAATGCTTTTACTCTTGGCATTATTCTGAAGGCAGTGATGAAGTTCTGCTGGGAGTTTGAGTTTGTGGTATCACTGCAATTGCTGGGGGTGGGGTGATGTTGCAAATTTATAAACACACTTTTGTTTTCAAATCTTTTTTGCTCCCCGAGGCTTGCCTAGGGCTGAGAAGTTTGATGCATTCTCGGAAAACAGAGAAGCTTGTAAATGTGTTAGTTGGCACCTCCATTAGTGGAGGTGAACCACTTGCTTGAAGGCCACAGGGAATTTTACAGCCATTACGTAAGTGGTTCCACGTACCAGGTGACTAGAAACAACAGCGAGTTGTTGATTTTTTCCATATTTTCATTCAGTCTTTTTTCATATACTCTCTTAAGAATCATCAACATGGTCTTCCCTTTTAAGTTAATGGTACAAGGAATTTAAGTCTCATTTCCTGGAAATACAGGTTAAATGGCAGTCATCCTTCAAACAAACCCCCAAGGAGAGTACTCAGACAGGGCCCCACCCAACTCAGATTTCCTGTGGATGTATATTAAACCCCATGGAATGGAAGGTGAGGTCATGGATTACTTTCTTATTGCCGTCAAGTATCAATTTTTTTTTTATATTTCCTGTCATTGTTGTCTTAGATAATGCATAACTCAATTTCTATTAGTCCATTTCCTCACACACAAATTCCTAATCGGCTGTGGAAAAATACCATTAATCTCCCTACAGTCACAAAGAAAGTCTAATAGGAAAGAGGCTGAGGCTGAGGAGGGGTTTGAAGGATAGACTGGCAAAAGAGAAGTAAATTAAAATAAGGCAGCAAAGCAGAGGTTAAGCAAACTGGCAGGCATCACCAGTGAAATGTCTATTCTGGTAAATGTTCTAGTAACCAAGTTCACATGGGATTGTTAACATCACCTTTGCTACCAGATCAGCAGGGGCTATGTGAGGATGTTAAATGTTTTGGCCTCCCTTTAGGTTCTGACATTACCTCCAAACTGAACTCCACTTCCTTTCTCTGTTGATATTTTTTCCTCTTTTTTAAAAACCATAGTACGATGTATATGAGGGAAGGGAGATGTACAATGAGCGTAGGCATTATGGAGATGGCTGAGCCCGAACTCTGCTAACTCCACATAAGGGAACTTTCCTCGTCAATAACATCCACAGCACCAGGTCAGACTTCATCTCCCACACTCCTGCACCTCCTGCTACTCATTTCAACATCAATAATACTTACTCTATTGGGTTTAAAATCCATTGATGTTGTTGTTATTTGGTGCTGTTGAGTCGCTTGTGACTCATAATGACCCTATGTACAACAGCCCTAAACTCTGCTCTGTCCTATGCCAATCGCACTGTCTCTGACATTCTGACATCCCGATTATCCCAGTCACTGAATCAATCCATCTCATAGAGGGCCTTCCCCTCCTGTGCTGTTGCTCCATCCTCCCAAGCATGATGTCCTTCTCCAAGGACCGGTCTCTCCTCACAACATGTCCAAAGTATGCTAGATGGAGCCTCAGAATCCTTGCCTCCAAGGAGCCACCCGATTTAACCCTTTCCAGGATGAATCTGTTTGTTTTCCTACCAGTCCATGATACTCAAAATTCATTACAATGACCAAATAGATGTCACAGGATCACGTTCATGGTTTTTTGGTATTATTAGGGAAGTTAACAGGCTATATAGGTTAGGCTGGCAGTAAATTAGAATTCCTCAGTCCAGATAGCTTCACAAGTATGGCCACAGACTCCTTTGACCTTTATCCTCAAGGCTTTGTTATATAGTTCTCTCTGCCATGACAATTATGGCATCTTTTTTTAGTCCTCTACCAAGTTTAGGTGAAGACCCCTGGCTCTGACTTTGGCTCTGACTCCGGCTCCATGGGGCAGCAATCCCAAGTCAGCCCTGTCTCATGCTGATATCTGGTTCTCTGCTGTGGCTCTTGTGTAGATCCTGACCTGGCTGGCGTAGAAATCTCTGGTCCCAAAGGATGCATGCGACACTCTTCCTTACCAATTGAGATTCCTCATTGCTCCATGCTTCCTCTTCCTTACTGGCTCAGATTCCCAGTTTCTGTCACTGGATCCATTCAGTTTAAAGTTAGTGGAATGGTGAGATTAGCAGAATCTCTAGTGGATAGACTATCACACTTTATTTGCATGTTTCTGCCTAACCATATAGGAAAGTCAAAGTCAAAGGCTAGGAAAGCCATTTTGAACAATAAATCATTGACATCACATGACGAGTCAGTACAATTTTTACCTTTCAAGAGGTCGAGCCAGTTTTAATTTATGGCCAGTGCACCACAAATGTAGCCACTACACATTTCTTTGTGGATAGTTACATATTGATATGATGTTAACTATACTTCAGTGGAGTTTCCAGACTAAGGGAGATTAGAAATTAAGCCTGATGATTTGCTGTTAATCAGCCATTATGGATCATAATAGAATAATCTCATTGTGTATGGGATCACCGTGACTCAGGGTGGCCTAGTGGCAGGAAGCTGCACTGCAACCCCAAAGGAACGTGGTTTGAATCCACCAGCTAATCCACAGAGGAAATATGGATAGTCTTCTCCCATGCTATTAACTGCCTCTAAAAACCCACTGCAGGTCAGCTATGTATTGAATCAAACTTGATGGTACACAACAACAACGTATAGTTTCTAAACTGTTATTGCTCTATTGTGACATGAAAAGGTGATGCTTATACTTAAAGGTGCAGCGGCAGCTTTTAAGCTTGCCTTGGAGGTAAGGATGGTGAAGCTTCACCTCTTATATTCTGGTATTGCTATGAGAGACTATTCCTTGGAAAGTGTTGTCATGCTTGAAAGGATGAAGGGGCAGTGAAAGAGAGGAAGACTTTTTTTTTAAATTTTTTAAGGACAATTTATAAAGAACTTGGATTTCCATTCATTCATTGTTGCACATTTTTCTCCCTAACCCTCTGAAACCCCCCCTATTGCTTTTTACTTTGGGAAAAAAGTTCTTTCATCGTTATACAGGTCTGTCCCCCCACCCCTGCCAGTCCACTTTACTATGCAGCTCTTATTCTGAACTCTTGTCATACCAATACCTAATCATATATTCCTTATTATACAGTTTTCTCCCATGTCTGTTTCAATGCAGTGTACATTATTTATCCCCTTTTTTCTTAGTTTACCCCCAGCTCCCATGAGGAAGACTTTCAATGAGATGAATTGACCCAGTGATTACAGCAGTGGGAACAAGTGTATCAGAGATTATGAGGATGGCATAGCAAAGGACAGGTTCGGTTCTGTTGATTGTAGGGTTGCTGTGAGTCATACTCAGCTCAACTCAGCAGCACCTAACAATACGTAACCACAGAGAGCTGTGGGGGCTATTAAACAAAAGGCAGCATCTCTCTGGTGGTTCACGCCCACCAGCTGCTCAATGAGAGAAAGATGGACAATTTTTTTCTGTGCCATTTACAGTCTCTGAAAATCTGCTGGAGGGTAACTGTGAGTCATTTCCAGCTTGATGGCAATGACAATGAGCTTGAATTTTGAGTCAAGTACTTAGTCTCCTCTGTGGCCAGTGGGATTTGGGTCCCCTGCTGCCAGCACTACTTGAAAAGTGACGCTTTCATCATACAATTTCTAATTAGTCTGAAAAATGGAATTTCAGTCAATTCAAAAGAAAGTGAGTTGAGGATTTAAATTATTTTTTTAGTTAATGAAATTGAAAACTAACAAGTCTTGTGATTTTGACTTTTGTGGAGACATTATGAGATCATTTGGAAACAATTCTTTCAGGGTCCACAACCTGAGGATTATGGAATCCTGAGGTCCTGCGATTTACCTTGAACAACCTTAATAATATGCCTTTGTGGGATCTTGAATAATCCAACTAATCATTTGAGGTTATTGAACACATACCATCACAGATTTTCCAGTGCAGTATGATTTCACTTTGAGAACAACTTTGGAGTCCTAATGGCAGAACCATCTTGAAGACTATATCCTCATTTGAAGGCACAGCTCTGCCCTGTTGAGGGAGCACACATAACTCTTTATGTTCTATATGTGTTAAAAAATTATATGTATTATGTACAGATAAAATGAAGTCATTATACTAGTAAGGAGCTCAGAGATTACCCTCTTTGAGGCTGGTGATGCTGTGCTGGTGGGTTAATGGTTTAAAGAATGTTCTTGGTTCACCATCTGAAAAAGACACATGCTCCAGTATCCAAGCTAGCAATTTATTTGTCAGGGCTAACTCTCCCTTCTCTCTCAATTCCTACATGTAACCAGTCAAAAAAGTGCTGTGGATCCTTCCAAATATTTCTCAGTTCTCTCCTCAAATCTTTTTCTCTCTACTGAGACAGTTTCCTCTTGAACTACCCGTAGTCTTCAGTCATGGTCAGCTCACCTTCTTCTGAACCATGATCTATCTGGTGGTTCCTGAACTCTGCCCTTCCCTAAGGATGCCCCTTCCCACTGTCTTTTCTGTCAGAGCATTTTCCAGGCTTCATTTTAATTTCCGGGACGCCTTTTCCATTTTAAGATTCCCTTGATATCTATTTTAACAGAGGAACTATTAGGGTGGAAAATCAGAATGATTCCCAAAATTCATTCCAGTTCAGAATTGTTTATTTACCTGTATTTTTTAGAAAGAAAAATTATATTTATTTTTTTTTTGTATGTGTACTGTCAAATCAGATCTAATTGGTACAGGAGGAGATTGCCCCTCCTTCTCCAGCAGAGCATCTGGTAGATTCAAACCATATACCTCTGGGATTGCAGTGCTGCTTCTTGCCACTAGGCCACCAGAGCTCCCTTACCTGTATTATTTTATCCCTTTATGGTTTGATTTGGGTTTTAAAAAAACACGTTGTTATTAGGTGCCCTTGAGTTTATTTCTCATTCTCATGAGCCATATGACGGGATAGAACTGCCCCTCAGGGTTCCCTTCACTCTGACCTTGACAGAAGCAGATCACCACGTGCTTCTGCCATGACATGGTTGTGTGTGTTCTACGTCTCAATTTTACAGTTAGCAGTCAAGTGTTTAACCATTGAATCGATGGGGCATTTTAATATGTGAATAATTCACCCCTCTTAGTTTTTCTGGTTTTGCAGTTTCATCTTGTGAAGTCTGATTTTTTTTTTACAAGCTCCAAAAAGGCATTGGCAGCAGAGACACACATACACACATACACGAGACAGCCCCTTCTTTAATTCCATGAAGAAGTCAGATTTTTAAGATCCTCTCTAGATCATTTTAGATGTCCCTAAGAGGATTCTCAGCACACAGAGACAGGCTTGGATGGCCTAGCAAAAATGGGATGTTTGTGAGTCACTTCCTCTGCCCTCCACCAACCACAGGAAAGTGGGCCCCAGTGTGATTCCCAGCCACAGTGTCAAGATGTCACCAGGTCTGTGCTGGGCCTTACAACTGGCCCACTCTCCCCCCAGCACGCTGGAGCTGTGTGAGTGGAACCAACAGGCAGAGAGGGATGTTCTCCTCCTCCCCCAGCATTCCCATCCCCAAGCCAGGAGAATTGCCCTCTGTGATTTCTCGTGGAGTCTGCCAGCATGAGCTGCAGGACAGAATAGACAATGGAACTCTCTGTGCCACTACAGAAAGGCGAAGAAAATGCCGACATTTAAATGATGGCGAGTGGGATCTGCAGTCGCCTTGGGGAATCCTGGTGATCATTTAAGAGATGAGCCTCACATTTTCTTTGCAAGGCTAAGATAAATTAACTTCCAAATATCTGAACAGTTCGAATATATCCTTTAATTAGAGAGGAAGGCCACGGTTTGTTTTCCATGCCCACACAGAACCTATGTCTGCTGTGTGTTTGGTTTTTACCTACATTTTTGCATACAATTTATTATGCTGAGACTGCAGATGGCCACAGACTTCATGTCCTCTCTAAAAGCTGACTATACTGATAATTTAAAATATTAAACTAAGATTTGAGGCTGTGCCAGGATTGTTTCATTGAGCAAAGATGCTCACTCTGCTTAAATGTGCTTATACATTCCATTCTTCTCTGCAGTTCCTCACCCAGAACACTTAGTGAACACGTGACTGCTTTTGCAGCCTTAGATGCAGGAACTGGGCTAATAAATATGGATGCAAGAGTAAAAAAACCCCAAAACACCACACTTGGGAAATATTCTCTAGTTCCTTCTTAGTAAACAGAAATTCCAGTAATGCCTGTATTCTTCACACAGTCTAGCAGGGCTTTCACTCGTCAGCAGAAATTAGCCAGATGGTCTCTGCCCGAGGTCCCACATTACGCAAATGTCACTGCTTTGCACATACATAGCAGCTTGGTTTTTTACAACCATGAGAAGCACTATTTTGAATAACTTGGGGGGAAATTTTTTGTTGTTGTTGTTAAATGACAAGAACAAAGTTCATTTTTGTAAGGCAGTAATCTTGTTCAACCTCAATTTAATTTTTTGAATCTTCATAATTCGGTAAACTGGCTATATGAGTCATTTAAAGAAACTAAAACGACTTGATCAAACTCAGAAATAGCTTCCAGCTATGTCTTCTTGCTGTGAACCTATCAGACTGAAATGTAACAAAAATTGGGTTGTCAGTTGTTTCAAAATTCACATAATACTTTGAAGTCCTAGCCAACCATTCACCAACTGTAGTTTGCCCAACTGAGTCACACCACACACAGCTCAATGTTTTCTCTAGTGGCCTAGTTTGTAAGGAGTTGTGCTATCAATCCAAAGGGAAGAAGTTCAAATCCACCACCAACTCTAGGGAAGAAAGAGGGGTAATCTCTTCCCATGTAATTTACAGCCTATCAAAACTTATGTGAGGGTCAGCTATAAGACAATGAGTTTCCCGGTTGTTTTGAATTTGTTTCTTTTTAAAGAATTCTTTAGTCTGTGATTTAAGAGCTGGCAAGAATGTCAAGCTCAGTTTGTTCTGTTGTAGGATATTTAACTAGACAAATCCAGGTTCTGTTTGCAAATCTATCACGTGCTTTTTTTTTTTTTACCTAAATTAACCCATTTATTACAGGCTAGAGATGCTTCAAATGGGGGGGCTTCTATTGGTCTTTCAGTCCCTTCAGCCTTCTGATGGCTGACTTCACTGAGACCACTGAGGTGGTGTTGCAGGTCCAGGTGCCACCAGCTACTGTCTTCATGCAAGAATCACAGTGCCAGATGCCCACAGCCCGTCTCTTCATTTTGGTTGAGCCGCAGAAGGAGCAAGTGTACTTGGCATGCTGACTGATCTCAATTTTCTTTATCCTCTTCCTGAGCAAGGCACCATAACAGGTCTTGTATTTACTAATGATGCCGGCTTTCTTGCTGCATTTGGCTATTTCCCTACAAACCAGCACCAAACCCAGAGAGAGAGCTATCACATGCTCTTATGAGTACAGTACTTCTGGCAGATGCCATACTAAAGTGAAGCTCCTAGATTAAGTTAGAGTAGGAAGAAGGATTGGCCATCTACTTCTGAAATAACCAGGCTTCAAAAACTCTATAAGTGATATAATATGAGCATATTAGACAATAAGATAAAGAGCTGAAGAATCCTCACATTGGAAAATGCGTTAAAAATAAGGAACAGTTTCTAGAATGTACTAATAATTGGAATGAACTAATAATTGGAGATAAACTAAGTATGAACATAGGAAAATTAGACGTAAAAACATGAAATGAAACACATAAAGGGTGGCGTACTAGGCATTAGTGAGCTGAGAGGGATGGGCTTGGCCACTTTGAACCAGACAATCATATAACCTGCTATGCTGGCAAGAAAAAGTGAGGAAAAATGGAAATGCAAAACCATTTCCAGATCTATGCTAAAGTAGAATGCTGTGGATGACAGGATACTATCCATATAATACATGAAGACCTATTAATACAACACTCATTCAAATATATGTACCAACAACCAAAGCCAATGAGGAGAAAATAGAAGATTTCTATAAACTTTTGCAATCTGAAATCAATAGAAAATGCAATCAATATTCATTAATTATAATTGGAGATTAAAATGCAAAAGTTGAAAATAGGAAGAAGGGATTATAGTCAGAAATTATAAACTTGGTGACAGAAAAAAGGCTAGCGATAGAAAGAATTTTGTAAAATCAATGATTTATTAATTGCAAAAACCTTTTATAAAAAACATAAATGGGGACTATACACATGGACCTCACCTGATGGACTACACAAGAATCAGATTGATTACATCTGTGGAAAGAATCACTGGAGAAGCTCAATATGAGCTGTGAAAACCAAGCCAGATGCTAACTGTAGAACAGAACATCAACTATTCAAGTGCAATGAAAACTGAAGCTAGCAAAAATGAAAACAAATCCACAAGAACAAAAAATATGACTTTGAATCTATCCCACCTAAATTAAAAAGCTGTCTCAAAAACAAGTTTGATTATTGAACACTAACAAATGAAGACAAGATGAGCTGTGGACTGATATCATCCATGAAGAAAGTAAAAGGTCATTACAAAGATAAAAGAGGAAGACCAACATAGATGTCTGAAGAGACTCTGAATATTGCTCTATAATGTAGAGAAATCAAAATAAAGGGAGAAAATAAGGACGTTTAAGAGTCAAACAGAAGATTTTAAAGGGCAACTCATGAAGAAAATGCAAAGTATTAATGTACAAAGATCTGGAGTCTGAAAAGAAAAATGGAAGAGCTCACTTGGCATTAATTTCATGAAGTAGCATACCATAAAGAACTAATGTTAATAAAGGAAGAAGTTCAAGCTGATCTGAACACATTGGCAAAAAATAAAGCCCCAGGTATTGGCTATAAAAGAAGAAAAGACCAAGATGGATGTCAGATGAGACTCTGAGTATTGCATTAGAGCACCAAAAAGCAAAAACTAAAGGAAGAAACCAAGAAATCAAAGAGCTGAACAGAAAATTTCAAAAGGCAGCCTAGGATGACAAAGCAGGATATTATAATGAAATGTTCAGAGAGCTGGAGTCAGAAAATCAAAAGGGCTGAACTCGCTCAGCGTTTCTAAAGCTGAAGGAGCTGAAAACAAATTCAAGCACAGGTGGTTATACTTAAGGACACTTTGGATAGAATGTTAAATGATCCAGGAAGTATCAAGAGAAGATGGAAGGAGTACACAGAGTCACTATATCAGAAGGAATTGGCTGACACAGAAGAATTTCATGAAATAACATATGAGCAAGAGCCTATGGTGATGAAGGAGGAAGTTCAAATTGCTCTGAAGGAATTGGCAACAAACAAGGCTCCAGGAGTTGACGGCATACCAACTGACATGTTTCAACAAACAGATGCTGTCCTGGATGTGCTCATTAAGTTGTGCCAGGACATCTGGAGGACAGCCACCTGGCTGACTGACCGGAAAAGATCGGTATTTGTTCCCATTCCAAATAAAGGTGACTCAACAGAGTGTGGAAATTATTGAACAATATCATTAATATCACATGCAAGCAAGATTCTGCTGAAAATTATTCAAAAACGTTTGGAACAATATGTCAACAGAGAACTGCCAGACGTGCAAGCTGGATTTAGAAGAGGTTGTGGTACTAGGGATATTATAGCTAATGTTACATGTATCTGGGCAGAAAGCAGAGAATACCAGAAGAATGTCTATCTGTGCTTCATTGACTATGCAAAGGCTTTTGACTGTGTGGATCACAACAAGCTGTGGCTGACTCTCAGGGAATCCCAGAACATTTGATTGTGCTAATGCGAAACCTATACCTGGACCAAGAGGCAGTTGTCAGAACAGAGCAAGGAGACACTACATGGTTCAAAATCAAGAAGGGGGTCCTTCAGGGTTGTATGTTGTCTCCATACCTTTTCAATCTGTATGCAGAACAGATCATCTGAGACACTAGGCTTTACAAGGAGGAATGTGGCATTAGGATTGGTGGAAGAATCATCAACAACCTGAGTTATGCAGATGACACAACCCTGCTTGTTGAAACTGAGGAAGACCTGAAGTGCTTGTTGCAGAATGTCAAGGACTGCAGCCTCCTATATGGACTGAAGCTCAACATCAAGAAAACAAACTTTATCACCACTGGGCCAATTGGCAGCATCAGTATGGATGGTGAAGAGATTGAGATAGTTAACAGTTTTAGTTTACTTGGCTCTACAGTCAATATTCTTGGTAAGAGCAGCCAGGAAATCAGGAGACGAATTGAACTGGGAAAGTCAGCTGTGAGGGACCTCTCAAGAGTACTGATGACATCAGGCTGGAGACTAAAGTGCACCTGATCTGGGCTATAGTCTTCCCAATTACATGCTATGCATCGGAGAGTTGGACAGTTGATAAAAAGAGAATTGATGCCTTTAAGCTGTGGTGCTGGAGAAGAGCATTGAATGTATCATGGACTGCTAGGAGAACAAACAGGTTTGTCCTGGAGAAGGTGAAGCTGGAATGCTCCTTGAAGTCAAGAATTCTGAAGCTTTGTCTGACGTACTCTGGGCATGTTGCAAGGAGGGACTGGTCCTTGGAGAGGGACATCATGTTTGGCAGAGTAGAGGGGCGGCGCAGGAGAGGAAGACCTTCAATGAGATGGATCGATTCTGTGACTGGAGTGGTGGGAATGAGTACGTCTGAGATGGCTAGGTTGACACAGGATAGAATGGCGTTTAGGGATCTTGTACATAGGGTCGCTATGAGTCTCAAGCGACTCGATGGCACATAACAACAACATATTGATGGAATACCAATTGACAAATTTCAACAAACAGATGTAACCTTATTTGTGCTCACCAGATTGTGCCAAGAAATCTGGAAACATGTTACCTGGCCAAATGACTGAAAGAGATACATTTTTATTCTCATTCCCCCAACAAGATTGTCTAACTGAATGTGGAGCAATATTATTAATATCACATGCAAACAAAACCTTGCTGAGAGTTGTTAAAAACACAGGTAGGATGGTACATCAACACAGAACTGCCATAAATACAAGATGGATTTTATAAGAGGCCATGGCACTAGGGATATTGCTGATGCCAAATGGACCTTTGATGAAATAGGTAGTACTGGAAGTATGTCTATTTGTGTTTTATTGACTCGACAAAGGCATTTATTGTGTGAATCACAATAAATTATGGCTAATGAGAATCCCAGACCACTTGATTGTGCTCATGCAAAACCCATGCAAGAAGCTGCTGTTCAAACAGAAATAAGGAAATACTTCATGGTACAAAATCAAAAAAGGAGTACATCAGAGATATGTCCTTTCTCCATGCATTTTCAATCTATATGCTGAACAGATTATTTGAGAAGCTAGATTTTAAACAGAAGACTATAGCTTCGGGATTGGAGGAAATCTCACCAACAACCTGCATTATGAAGATGATACAACCTCGCTTGCTCAAAGTAAGGGGAACCTGAAGCATTTGAAGGATTATGGCCTTCAATATGGATTACATCTCAATATTTAGAAAACAAAAAATCTCACCACTAGGCCAGTAGATGGAGAAAGGACTGAAGTTTGCTTGGCTCCACAATCAACACACTTGCTACCACAGCCAGGAAATTAAAAGACAAATTGCCTTGGGAAAGTCTGCTCTCAGGGACCTCTCCCGAGTACTGAAGAACAACAATGTCAGTCTGGAGACTAACGTATACCTGATTCAGGCCATGATCTTGGCAATTGCTATGCGTCAGGAATCTGGACAATGACAAGGAATAATAGAAGGGGAATTGATTCCTTTGAGCGGTGATGCTGGAGAAGAGTATAGACTATATCATGGACTGCTAGGCAAGCAAACAAGTTAGTCCTGGAGATGTTAGTCCTTGGAGAGGGACGTCATGCTTGACAGGGTGGAAAGACGGTGCAAGAGAGGAAGACCCTCAAAGAGATGGATTGATTCAGTGACTGGAGTAATGGAGTTAAGGGTGTTGGAGACAACAAGATTGGCACAGGATAAAAGAGGGTATAGGCCATTGCCCATAGGTTCGCTATGAGTCTCAGGAGACTCGACTGCACTTAACAATAGTATACTATTGTTTTCTAATACAGGGTATATGTCTTTCCCCCTTTTTCATGTCTTATTTCTCCTAAAAATAATTTATTCTATCTCTCATAAATAATTTAATAAGAAATGATTTAGTTATAATACATTATTTTATTAAATATCCTAAAATCTCCAGGTTTCATATTATTCTTTATAACTTTTCTATATTTTCTATATTTTAAACTCAATAAAGGTGTTCACCTGAATTTTCTCTTGATTCTTTTATAAATGCTCGCACTTTGACACTTTCTATTAGTAATTGTTGTGACTTGTCTTTGAATTGGTTTGGATACATACGCTTGGTACCACGGAAGGAAACTGCCTGTTCTCGCGCGGTGGTGACGGTTTCTTCCGTGCTTTATGCCATTGCTGCAGCATTGTGTCAGTTCGTCTTGTTGATCCTCTTCCTCTTTTTCTCCAGCCCTGCACTCTTCCAAGCACAATGCCTTTCTCTGAGAACACTCCTCCTGAAAACATGTCCACTGTTATCACATGTCCGTGAGAAGAAGTCTCATCATCTTCTCTAAAAGGCATCTGCTGTATTTCTTCCAAGACAGGCTTATTTACTCTTCTGTCAGCCTGTGGTGGAATAAATATTTTTTTTCATCCAACACCATCATTAAAATGCAACAATTCTTTATCTGTTTTCCTTATCCATTCACCAACTTTCCCAAGCATATGAGGAAATTAAAAATACCATGGTCAAGCTCAATTTAGTTTTTATGTGACATTTTTGGCTTTTAAGATTTTAAAAATAAATCTTTTGCAGTAGATGTTTGTCCAATGCCCTAGTCATTTACCTTCTTAACTTCTGCTTTTATAGGTGTTGATTTTGGGTCTAAGGAAAATGAAATCTGTGGCAATGCCATTTATCATGATGTTGCTTATTGACCCAGTTGTAAACATTTCTACTTTTTTATGGTGAGATATACTTCATACTGAAGACCAGTCTTTGCCCTTCATCAGTGAGTTCTCTTCACTTTCACCATGCAAGGTTGTGTTGCTTACTATTGTTGTGTACTGTAGAGTCAGAACCAACCCACACCGACTTGTCTGGTGGGTTTTCAGAATCAGTTGATCCTATGGGAGGAGACTGCCCATTCTCCTCCCACAGAGCATCTGGTGGATTTGAAATGCGTGCCTTCAAGATTACAGCTCAGCTTCTTGCCACTAGGTCACCAGAACTCCCTGCTTACTATTGTTGTTGATTGCTGTTGAGAAAGGTCTGAAGCCTATGACTATTGACATTTATCGAAGTTCATAGAGTTTCCAGAGGCATGTTGTTTAGGAAGTGGGTGCCACTCGTGCTTCCAAATGCTTACTATTAGTAAGTAATAATAATAATGACAGTAAGATAGTGTTTCCCAAGTCTCATCTCCTGCCCTAAACATACTAAATTACCTTACACTAAGAAGGAACTCTGGTGGCTTAGCAGTAAGGCGTTGTTCTGTCAACCCAAAGAAACACAGTTCAAATCCACCAGGTGTTCTGGAGAGAAAGACAGGCAATCTCCTCCAGTATGGTTTATTGTCTTTGAAAATCTCCTGGAGGGTCAGCTATAGGTGGGTTCTGACTCAAGGCTCGTACATAACAAGTAAAGTAATGAAAAAAAAGGATAGATTTTACATCTTGAAGTTGTTGGTTTTGATGTAATTACATCAAGTTAGCTGTTGAAATTATCTTGCCTAAGTCAGAAGCCCCCTGAATAGTCACAGCTTTTCATTGTGAGTCTATGAAAGTCCTGGCTCTACCCACAATGACAGACAAAGGCCAAGAGGTACTGTCCTTCCAGTCTCAAGCACATGAATTTTAGGCAGCATACCTGGGCAAAACCCATGGAAAACAAATAAACAAAAAAATATACCTCTCTTAATATGACATATTTATATGACATATATGACAGAAGAATTGATCCCTTCAAGTTGTGATGCAGTAGAAGATAATTGAACATACCATGGACTGCCAAGAAAACAAACAGGTCTGTCCTGGAGAGGGTGAAATTAGGTTGCTCCTTTCAGTCAAGGATTTTGAAACTCTGTCTCACATACTTTGGGCATGTGGCCAGGGAGAACATCATGCATGGAAGGGTGGAGGGCTGGCACAGGAGAGGGAGTCCCTGGATGAGGTGGATTGACACAGTAACTGGAGTATTAGGGGCAAGTGTATCGATTGGTTCAGAGCTATTGTTCATAGGGTCACTCTGAATCATAACCAACTTGATGGCACATAACAACAATAACAACAACGGGCTCTGGTGGCCTAGTAGGTAAGGTGTTGCACTGTCAACCCAAAGGGAGCTGGTTCAAATCTATCAGCTACTCTGAGGGAGAAAGATAGCCAGTCTTTTTTCCATGTAATTTACAATCCTTGAGGGTCAGCTGTAAGTCATTTTCAATTTGATGGCAACGGTATATCTATCTTTCAAACAGCAGGATCTGTTCTAGGCAGTCTTACTGCTCTTCTTCGCTCTTTTACACAGTCCTTCTTCATTTCACTCAGTTGTAAGGATATCACCAGGAATTAGATGCTATCTCAACACTCTATTTCTTTTTTATATTTAAGTAACTTTATTAGGTATAGTTATTATATCCCATTTTTAATTAAAGCCATTTTTCCTTAATGAATTTGCAATAATGGATAATATGTCTGTTTATATGAAACCTCCATTAATATCCCCAAGCCCAAGCAACCGCTGTAGCTATAGAGTTGCCTTTTTTGGTACACTTCTTAAATATTAGATATTGGTTTGACATTATTTCATTTCCCCCACTACACTTTACTTTATATTTGTTTGTTGACATTGTGTCTTACCTCCAGTGAGAAATACCAGATTTTGCTTCAGCTTTGGAGAAACTGACCACAGGTTGGCAGAGCTGAACTCCAATTCAAGTCCTGGTCTGGTGATTCCAAATCCTTCCCATTACTGTCTTCTTTTTAAAGTGGATTTATTTACAATACTGAATGAAGAAGTTAGTGATGGGCATTTGAAACTAGCCGTAGAGATCACAGGCCCTCTGGGTCCTTTAGAGTAAGTGACACAATCCTGTTCACGTGGACGTTGAATGTATGACACCTTTTGACCACCAGAGGGTGCCCCAAAGACCGACCTTTGAGTTTGCTCTTGGTGAGCGGCACTGTCTGTGCAGACAACATATTCTGGGTGGCATTTTTCTCACACTTCGTCTTCTGTTACAAGTACGTGTGGCCAGTAAAAAGGAAAAAAAAAACCCTTTTGTGGTGTGCATTAAGTTTCTTTTCAAGCGTCTCAGACCAGGATCTAGCATGAGTGGCATCTACTTCCTAAACATCATGCCTCCGGAAACCGTATGAACTTTGATAAATGTTGATAGCTGTAGAGGGGCTTCAAGCCTTTTGTTCATAGGGTCGCTATGTGTAGTGCTCGACTCAAAGGCAATCAACAACAACAATGAATAAAAAGTACAGATTTTATTTTGTCAGATGAAGAGAAGAATTGTTGAATTCTGACAGTCCAGCATGGCAGATAACAATCCTAAAATTAATTTGATTTTGCTAATCTTTTGTGATTTGTAGAATGCCATCACTAATTTGGTGACAAAGGGAAACGGAAACATGTTCTTAAAGTCAGTTGCCCAAACTCATCCTCAGCATGACTAGACTTAAATGCATAAGAATTCCGTTTGACAACTCAGTTTATTTTTTGAGAAATAATTTTGTGGTGATGGCTTTCCAGCAATCTGGGTTAAGAATGACTGAATTACTTTGTCAATTTGTCCACTGGAGTCACTGAGTTGTAAGCTTCAGGGCCCAGAAGGCAGATGCCCCTTTGGCCTCCCCCAGCTGACAGAGGAGGGAGTTGCTCGTCCTCCTTTATTCTGGACAGATACATTGGCTGCTCGACTGCCAGCAGCTCAGTTTCTGGAGTGGAGAGAATCTAATACCTGCTGTTGACAAAGTCACTGAAGCTGTAAGTCTAGAGGTACTTGGTCCTGTTCCCATCATGGATTGTATTATCTTAGAATCTTGGTTACATTTGTGGAACTAACATTACAGTCACAAGACCTGGATTTTAGAACTGACTTCTGCTATACTTATTTATGAGCCAGAGTACCCCTGTTGGATAGGGGTTAAGCACTCAGTAGCTAATTAAAAGGTGGAGGGTTCAAACCAACCAGTCACAAGGCAGTGTGCTTGTGTAAGGATTTACAGCCTTGGAAACACTCTGAGGCCCTATCTACTCTATTCTGCATGGTTGCTATGAGTTAGAAGCAACTCAATTGGCAATAAGTTTGGTTTTTATTTTTGTAACATGTCAGTTAACTTTTTTGTGTCTTGCTTCTTCAAAATTGGTGCAATGGCAATAATTTCTGCCTCAACCATCCTCTGTCTCTCAGAGTTGTTTCAACGATCAAACAAAGAATGCAAACTAAAGAACCACCATTATAATGCTGTGCCTGTCTAAGAAAGAGAGGAAACGGCAGAGCCAAAGTCCAAGAGGGAAGAAGGGAACTTGGGAAAGGACAGGGAGGAGGAGAAGACAGTGTCACAGGCACAGTTCTTCCTGTAATTATGCTAAAATAAGTAAGATTGCATTTCCTGTCTCCTTGAAGGGACAGAAGAAAATCTGTTCCCAGTATGTGAGAGTGTTTTAACAGTTTTATTAAAGAACTGCAAAAATGTGTGTATGCTTTTCCATGAGGATTAGTAGCTTTGAAAATGGAACTACGTCTACCAGATCGCAGGATTAGATGATGTTGGTGTTAGTTGCTGTTGAGTTGGCTCCGACACCGTGACACGTACGTGTAAGAGAACAAAACATTCCTGGTCTCAGGACCAAGCTTCATGGTTGTGTGTTTGGGCCACTATTGCAGCTTTTGTGCCAGTCTACCTCATTAAAAGGTTCTCGTTTCCACTGACCTTCTACCAAATATGTTGTCCTTTTCTAGCAGTTGGGCTCCACTGATGATGGGATTGCATAGTGTCACTTGAAATCTCATACTAAGTGGAATGGGAAGTTAAGAATTGATTTATGAGGAGCAAGAAAGGTGTGGCTTTCACACATATCCTTTACTTAGCAAGTAATTTCTTCCTGAAAACCCTGACTCTAAGTGGAAAGATGTTAAATAACAGCTACATTCATGATTTTTGATGGGAAAAATGATCATGTATTTCACCACTACAAGCCAGCTCCTTAGAGCTGTGTGCATGAGGGACACAAAACACGAGATATTTACTTCTTGTGAATGGCCTGTACGTTTGACAAGATGGACCAACAATGGGGTTAGAATATAGATTTGTGAATGAAGCCATTGAAAGGAGGATGGTAAGAGCATCCAAAAATAACAACCTTTGAAATGCTTTGTTGTTAGGTGCCATCAAGTTGATCTGCACTCGTTGTTGTTGTTATGTGCTATTGAGTCACCTGGAACTCATAGTGACCCTATGCATAACAGCCCCAAACCCTGCTCTATCCTGTGCCAATCTTATTGTCTCCTAGACACCTACCCCTACTACCCCAGTCACTGAATCAACCCACCTCATGGAGAGTTTTCCTCTCCTGAGCTGTCCCTCCACCCTCCAAGCATGGCATCCCTCTCCAAGGACCGATCCTGCCTTGCAACATGTCCAAAGTATGTCAGACAAAGCTTCAGACTCCTTGTGTTCAAGGAGAAGCCTGTCTTCACCCTATCCAGGACTAACTTGTTTGTCCTCCTAGCAGTCCATGGTATATTCAATACTCTTCTCCAGCATCACAGCTCAGAGGAATCAATTCTCCTTCTAGCATCCCTAGTCATTGTCCAGCTTCCTGATGCGTAGTAAGTAATTGCAAAGACCATGGCCTGTGTCAAGTGCACCTTAGTCTCCAGACTGATATCGTTGCTCTTCAGTACTTTGGAGAGGTTTCTGACAGCACACTTTCCAAATGCAATTCATCTTTTAATTTCCTGGCTGCTAATACCAAAAGTGTTGATTGTGGAGCCAAGCAAACTGAAGCTGGAACAATCTCAATCTCTTCATCATC
Source organism: Elephantulus edwardii (assembly GCF_000299155.1). Taxonomy (NCBI): domain Eukaryota; kingdom Metazoa; phylum Chordata; class Mammalia; order Macroscelidea; family Macroscelididae; genus Elephantulus; species Elephantulus edwardii. The sequence continues at coordinate 13,621,814 of NW_006399752.1, forward strand.
TATCATGAATGCTGCCCTTCAGCCCAGTGTTTTCTTGATGTTGAGTTTTAATCCATATTGAAGCCTGCAGCCCTTGACTTTCTGCAGCAAATGTTTCAGGTCCTTCTCAGTTTCAGCCCCATATAACTGGAAGGAACTACCCAAAAAAGGTTTTCTAGGCTGTTATCTGCATAATAGCAGAATGCCAGCTCTTCCTCCCACAGAGTTGATGTGTTGGTTTGAATTACTGACATTCATAGAATACTTAACTTGCTTTCTCAAAACTCATTTTCATTGAGTGAAAACCAACTCATGGCTGATCTTTCAGGTTTTAAGAACTGTAAATCACACCAGAGGAGACTGCACATCTTTCTCTAGCTCGTGGATTCGAACTACCTGCCTCTAGTTTAGCCGCATAACTCCTTATCCACTAGACCACTAGTGTGACCTTCAAATACCTTGGAGCTATCAAATCCTATGTAATTAATATATTATAGAAGAACAGCCTTCTGGTCACATCAGCAGGGTTCCACACTCTCAAGAAGGCAGCATTTTTCACTACAGGGTTCAGATCTCAAGTGGGAGACAATTAAAATTTGGGCCACCTGACACCTTCTGATTAGAGATTCCTGTGTCTTATTAACTAATGAAACCGTACTGTCAAAATACCACCCACTTACATAGCATTTTAATTTAGTTTGTTTGGGAAAGAAAAGCATTAGGTACCCAAAAACTGGAAGAGTTGAAGTTTTATCAATCTGAAAGTTGATAAAACTGCAAATATTGTTGTGGTGAAAATCAAGAACATCAGAACTGGTAGGTGATCTACCTGCACACAAAATAAAGGCGACGGCCAGTAGAGGGAGGATGTGCGTGATGAGCACAGGGGAGGAGTCAGTCTGGGGAAGAGGGCAGTGGCCAAATTAGGATGGAGGCCTGGAATCGCCTGAGAAAACTCAGGACGAAGCCCAAGTGAGTGCAGGGCCTGTTCAGGTCAGAGCAAGGTCGTGCACTCAGCCAAATGCTTCTTCTGGATTTAAAGTCTGAATATTATTTCGATGTTAAAAAATGCAATCACTGCCCAGAGGGACATTATCCTAATGGTATAAAACACCTACATAATTACCTCTTGGATAGAATTCAATCTCTAAACCAACCACAATTAGTACCTTTAGAACTGCATGTGTAGAAAAACATTTCTAATGAAAACATTGATAGTATTTATTATCTCTCCTCAACTTGGACTCATCGTGTCTCTTCTTTCACTTTTTATTTAGTCTTAAGGGCTTGCTCTGGCCTTTTGCCAGGATATGACTCCTCTGAAAGCATATGGATTTCATTGTGTGGGAAACAGGGACACTCAAGGCTTTCAAGGTCCCTGGGAGGCGTTTGGCTAATGTGGACCAGACTTTCTTGAAAGGAGGAGAAAAGAAGAAAGACATTTCCTTTGTGAAAGAAAAGGGTCTGCCTTCAGGCATTTCTAGAACAATGGCCTCCTATTAATCTGCAACCTAGTGAAGAGAACAGGAAACAGCATTTGTTGTATGTGCTGCTTTCTGTAAGCACAGTTAATGTTCATTTACTATGTAGTAGGCACTGTGGTAGATTCTTTCTATAGCTAATCTCATTTGCTCGTCACAACTACCTAATGAATTAGGAAGAATTTTATAAACATGACATACATATCAAAGAAACTGAGGCTTAACAACATTAAGCCACTTGCCTGAAATCACAAAGCAAATAAGTAGATGAGCCAGAATTTTAATCCTAAATCCTTTGCCACTATGAGCCTCAATCTAAACTGAACAATACTGATTTAATGAATGCTATACACATTTTTTTAGATACACATTTTCACCTGGATTTTACAGATGAGAAAACTAGGGTTCTGTTAATTGGCCCAAGGTTGCAGCTATGATGTGATCAAGCTGAGATTAGCCCTGGTGTTATTGGACCCTCAAGCCCTTGATTTTCCCATTAAGCGACTAGTCTATTAGTGGCTCCCGTTCCCGGAGGTCACTTTAAAAACAGAAGGGAAATTGAATTGACACACAGCAAGAACGGTTTAATGGTAATTTATCACTCAAGCCAGACTTTAACTCATAGGAAGACTCCTGGGTGAGACGGAGCTTTGTGTACTCTGTCCCTCTCTACAGTCTCTTGTGTGGTCCTTCCTGGACATACACTAGTCAAAGTTTATTTGTGCAAAGGGATGAAAATGAAATAAAGTGTAAGATGACATTCTATCTGGTGGTCGAAGCTGCCAAGTAACAACAGATGTGAGTCATTGAGGTGTAAGAATAGAGAATAACTGATAATGAATTTCTGACTATTTTATGGAAATGTTTATGGGCTTTTTCTTGTTTTTTTGTTTCTCTCAGAAAAAAGCAACTCCAGTGACCTAAATGTTATCATTTAGGGCAGTAGCTTTTCTGTACAGATCAAGTTCTTTCAATTTTGGAATTATGAGTGAATCTTCTCCCCACACTACCATGTGATGCCCAATTTGGGCTAAGAGGGAAACAATATATAAATTTATACATAAATATAAGTGTTATAAAGCAGAGATTTTGAGGATAACACTGGATCAGAAAAAGTTTTCTATGCTATCCTGTTATCTGTTGTGCACAGGGTCACTAAGAGTCAGAATCTCCAACACCTAACAACAGCAGCATAATTGTAATACTAGAAAGACTGCTCATGTGATTTCTAAGGGGAAAAAGAAGAGTTATTATAAGCACAAAATAAACAGAACTCTCTTTTAGGAATCTGGTCAACTCATAATTATGGGAAATGAAATTAGGTGTTCAGCAGGCTATGCTATGGTACCAGCACCAGTTTTTCTAGACAGTGACTCACACATCCCTCAGGGGTGTCCGAGTGGAGCTCTGCTCCACAGGTTTTCAGAGGCCCGTTTTTCAGAAGGAGACCACCAGGTCTTCCTTCTCAGGCACCTCTGGGTTGTTGAGAACCACCAGTCTTTTAGTTAATGGAGCACTTAACTGATTGTGTTACCCATGGTCATCTCTCTCATTATCAGCAACTACTTTGGCAACATGAACAACTGATGTTCATTTATGTGTTTCATATGTAGGTTTGAGGGACCTCTTTTGAATTGCCAGCTACTCCACGTGAAAAAGATGGACAGTCTCCACCTGTCCGATTCACAGCCACAGAAAACTTGCTGCTCCAAGGTCTGCAACGTGTCTGTCCTGACATCATGGCACTCAGGTGAGGAGGAAATGGAGCGTATGACTAGAAAACCTTAGATGTCACTTTTTTTTTAAATGAGGAAAAAGTAAAGTCCAAAGAGTTGTTGTTTTGGATCTGGATTTAAAGGCCAAGAAGAGGAAGTTGAGAAAGCAAGTTAACTACCCAAGTCAGATTGGAAAAGATAGTCACAGGAACGAGGCCTGTAGACATGAGAACTGAGCTTCCTTTCCTTTCTCTGTTTACCAAGGGCAACGAGACAGATACGATACTGAAAGCTTAGAACTCTGTGGTGCAGCCAGATCTTGCCTCTGAGGGAGCAATACACTGACAACAGCTGAAAGGCCTTTCTTATCAAAAGCTGCTGTAAGGAAATGCTTTCTCCTCATCACACATGTCACCTAAGCCAGCCGTTTCCAATTGCCTTCCCCTCAAAGTTTCCACTTGTCTCTTTTAGAGACTAGTTCCCTGGAGGGCAGCAGAAAGATAAAAACAGAGCTGTGTGAGGTACCTGGCTGGTGCAAGCACTTTGCCATCACCTGCTACCCTGAAGATTGGCAGTACACACACACACACACACACACACACACACACATACACACACACACACACACACACACACACGGAAGGTTTGAGATCTGCTTCCAAAACCCCTTCTGGATCAATTGTACTATGTAACACAAGAGTTGTTATGAATCCACCATGACAAGATAACAGCAAGTTTTTGACCCAGCAAAAAGTTGAGTCACAAACCACTTCCACCTTCTTGATTATACTTATTTGTCATGGTTATGCTTTCATTTTGCTGTTTCTCTCCACTCTTCACTATTCTTCCCTGCTTCTGATCGGGTAGGGCCTAATCCTAGCCACTTCACTTGATCCTCACCCACATGGACTCCCAGCTTGAACTTCCTCTAGTTTTATGCTGCTGAAACTCCTACCGCCCAGCTTCTGATGTTTTCTTATCCTTATTTTATTTTTTTTAAATTCTAGTCTCTTTGTAGGGATCACTGCTTTGTGCTACATTGCAGAAGGAATCCCAAAACATCTGGGAAGCTCTTTCATAATTGGAAAGAGGGCCAAAGGCTGACCTTTAGAGAGAAGACAAAAGATCTGTAATCAGGTTCAGGGCCAGGAACCCAGATTTTTGAAACAGAGAATGTGGGACCATTGAATGGAAAATTGGAAATTACAAGGGACTTTTGTGCCCTCTGGGAGACAGGGACCAATGTGGATAGCAGCAAAGAGTCCCTTGGCTGCAAAGGCCAGAGGGCTTAGGGTAAGAGGCCAAGGTTTCAAGTCCACCACTGTGACTCTTAGGGTGACTGAAGCCCTGCTGAGCAGGATAGAGTCAGTTCTGATACCTACTCCTTCAAAGAAGGCCTTCCCCTTTTCTTTTGTATCTGTAGGTTCATTCAGTAAGGTCTCCTCCTACCTCTTTGGCCCTTGCTTGGCCTTTATCTGCTTGGGTAAACTTTCACTATAAGGACTACTTTTGTTTTTCTTTGTAGATCTTCCTTCTCTAGAGAGTCCCTACCTTCTTTATTTACTATGGTCTTACGTCTCTGAACATGTCTCTTTTTCTCTGTTTCTGCACTTGTTCATAATCTGATTCTTAGCCTTGAACATACTCTTAGGCCAACTGTTGTCCAGGAGACTAAGTTGTCATTTATCAGGTCTCTCTGGACAGCCAGCTCTCAGTGTAAGTCTGTATTAGGGGTGCTCAGCTCAAACTGGAATATGGTACCACCTTCCTGGTGGCTTAATGGTAAAGACTTGCTCTGCCAATCCTAAAGCATGTTGTTCAAAGCCACTGGCTGATACAAGGAGAAAGATAGTCCTCGTACAATTTACTCTCTCTGAAAACCCTCTGGAGAGTCAACTACGAGTTGGTTCCTACTCAGTGGTACATAAGAACAGCATCAACTTTTCTTTCAAGCTTCCTGATTCAAGGGATACAGTCTCTGGAGGCTGTGGCCCTTTCTACTCAGACAGTGCCAATGCCAGAGTCAGCACTGCTCCTAAAGGATTCTAACTTTCAGGCCAATGTCAGACACATACACCAGTCCTCCTGGGGGAGGCAGAGCAGCGTCAACTCAGTGGTGAAGTAGGACAACAGCCACAGCAGCCCGGACTTCTTGGGTTTGCCTCAGTGCTTTTCTCCTCTCATGCTCTACTTCCTGAACCACAACTGGGGATGGTCATAGATTGGCTAACTCTCAGCTATCAGAAAATTCCCTGGCCTTTCTCCTTTTTAGGGAGATCTGGCAATGTAGTCCACATAGCACTGCACTGCTAACCCAAAGTGCCAAGCTTCTCTGGTGGTTCAAATTTACCAGCGGCTCCTGGGGAGAAAGAAGAGGAATCTCTTCCTGTAAAATGGACATCCTTGGAAACCTGCTGGAGGGTTAGCTCTGAGTCAGTTTCAACTAGATGACAGTGAGTGATGAATGACGATGTTTCTTGTCTGCCTAGCCCGCTGTGGAGTTGTCCTCATGTATTACAAGGTAGAACTGCTTCAGACCGTTTGCACTGAAAGGCCTGGTAATCTGCTTCTGTAAATGTTACAGCCAAGAAAGCCTGATAGAGCATTTCTCCTCTAACCCAACACCCAGGGTTGCCAAGAAATAAAATTGATTCAATGGCAATGGTTTGGTTCTTGTTTTGTTGTAGTTTTTACACAGTTTCACTGTTCAAAAAATTCATTTAACACCGAAATATTTCCGGAAGTATCATCTGAACAAGAGCCAATGGTGAGGAAACATGATGTTCAAGCTGCACTGAAGGCATTGGCAAAAAAATAAAGCCCCAAGGAGTCAATGGAATACCAATTGACATGTTTATACTAACAGATGCAGCCCTGGATGCGCTCACCAGTTTATGCCAGGAAATTTGGAGGACAGATAACTGACCAAATGACTGGGAGAGATCCATATTTGTCCTCATTGCCAAGAAAGGTGATCCAACAGAACAGAAGTCATCAAACAGTATCATTAATATCTCATGCAAGCAAAATAATATTGAAGATCATTAAGAAATGGCTAGAACAGTACATTGACAGGGAACTACCAGAAGTTCAAGCTGGTTTTAGAAGAGGCCATGGCACTAAGAATATCATTGCTGATGTCAAGTGGATACTGGCTGAAAGCAGAGACTACCAGAAGAATGTCAACTTATGTTTTATTGACTATGCATAGGCATTGATTGTGTGGATCATAACAAATGAGAAGAATGGGAATCTCAGAATACTTAATTGTGCTTAAACAGAATCTATATTTAGACCTGCTGTTGTTATTGTTGACTGCCGTCAAGTCAAGCATGACTCATAGTGACCCTAAGAACAAAAGACCTGAAGCCATTTTATAACATTGCTTCTCCAAGATCATTGAGTTTCCAGAGGCATATTGCTTAGGAAGTGGATGCCATTCCTTTTTCCATGACAAAAATCTTTGGAGGACCATTCTACCTACCTTGAAACATTAAACCCCCTGGACAAGCACTTATTTATATTTAGACCTAGGAGCTCCAAATGGAGCAAGGGAACATTGCATGATTTAATATCCGGAAGAATGTGATTTCCTGATATTAAAGAATGTGTCAGGATTGTACCCTTTCTCTATACTTATTAAATTTGTATGCTAACCAAATAACTTGCAAAGCTTGAATTTATGAAGAAGAATGTGGCATATGGATTGAAGGAAGAGTCAGACAATAACCTATGTTATGCAGTAATGCAAATTTGCTTGCTAAAAGTGAGGAAGATATGAAAGACTTGCTGCAGAAGATCAAAGAATACAGCCTTCAGTATGGATTGCATCTTAGCATCAAGAAAATAATGGTCCTCACTACAGGACCAACAGTCAACATTATAATAGATAATTGAAGCTATGAAAGATTTCATCTTGCTTGGATCAAAAATCAACACCATTGGTACCATCAGTCAGAAAATAAGGAGATGCACTGCATTGGATAAGTCTGCTGTCAGGGGCCTTTCCAAAATAATGAAAGAGCAATGATGTGATTATGAAGACTAAGGTGTGCTTGATTCAGGTCATAGTCTTCTCAATCACATGCTATACATCAGAGAGCTGGACAATGACTAAGGATGACAGAAAAAGAGTTGATGTCTTCAAGTTGTGTTAGAGAGTACTGAATACCCTGTGGACCTTCAAAAGAACAAACACATAGGTCTTGGAGAAAGTGCAGCCAGAGTGCTCTTTGGAAGCAAAGATGGTGAACCTTCATCTTTCATACTCTGGACAAGCAGGTAGGAAAGGCTATTCCTTGGAAAGGGACATCATGCTTGGAAAGATCAAGGAGAGTCCACAAAGGAAAGGAAGACACCCAGTGAGATGAACTGACACAGTGACTTCAGCATTGGGCTCTAGTGTGTTAGATATGATGAGAATGGCCCAGGATAGGGCAGGATTCAGGTCAGCTGTTCGTAGGTCGCTGTGAGTTATATTCTATTGGATGGCACCTAACAATAGCAGCACAGTATACTACACACACCTGAGAGCTTGAACTTTCAATCTGTATGTGGAAAAGATCATTCGAGAGGCTGGAATTTTTGAGGAGGAATGTGGCGTCAAGATTGGAGAAAGACTCATCAACAACCTGCATTATGCAGATGACACAACCTTGTTTGCTGAAATTGAGGAGGACCTGAGGCATTTGCTGCAAAAGGTCAAGGACTGCAGCCTTAAATATGGATTGAAGCTCAACATCAAGAAAACAAAACTCACCATTGGGCCAACTGGCACCATCATGATAGAGGAAGAGATTGAAATTGTTAATAGCTTCAGGTTACTTGACTCCACAATCAACACTCTTGGTATCAGCAGCCAGGAAATCAAGATAAATTGCATTGGGAAAAATCTTCTGTCGAGGACCTCTCCAGAGTACTGAAGAGAAATGATGTCAGTCTAGAGACTAAATTACACTTAATCTAGGCCATGGTCTTTGTAATTACTTGCTATGAGAGAACTGGAATAACTAAGGATGATAGAAGAAAAATTGATGTCTTTGAGCTGTGATGTTGGAAAAGTGTATTGAACATACGATGGACTGCTAAGAGAACAAACAGGTTTGTCCTGGAGAAGGTGAAACCAGGCTACTGCTGGGAGGCAAGGATTTTGAAGCTCATACTTTGGGCATGTTGTAAGGAGTAACCAATCCTTGGCGAGGGACATCATGTTTCAAACGGTGAAGGGATGGTGCAAGTGAGGATGACCATGGATGAGATGGATTGACTCAGTGTCTGGGATAATAGGGTTAGATGTATCAGAGACAATGAAATTGGCTGAAGATAGAGCAGAGTTCAGAACTGTCTTACATAGGTTGTTATGAGTCAAGTCGACGAGACAGCACATAATAACTACCACATACTATAGTGTTTAGGATCCAAATACAAGTATTCCTGCAGATCATACATCTAGTCAAGGACTCCTGGGGTTGGAACAATGGTTTCCTTCTCTGGAAAGCACCTCATGTGCTCCAAGTCAGTGAAGTTGAAAGTGCTGCTTGCTAAGACTGTGATCACATAGCACAGATCGAAAGCCCGGGGCATGCCACACACTGCATATTGCTTGCTTGTTTTTATTTGCTACAACTCATTTCACCTAGGAAAATTCATGAGCTTTGTTAATTAAGACTTGAATAAGTGAGATCCCACTGTGAAAGTAATTAAGATAAAGCATATTCTGGAACCAAATCTAAGTGTTAGTTGTTCACCGGCATTAACTCTCACATGAGGCTTTTTTTCACAGAGGTTTTGAAATAACCCTTTTGAAGACTAATATTACTTGTAAGAAACTGGGGAGGAAAAATCTTCTGGAAGGAGTGAAATATTTATTATAAGTGATATTCATCTGGCCTGTATTGACTAGTATAAGCACAGTGTTTTTCTGCTCATTTTTGTTTATTGTTCCTTTACGTTTTATTTAGTTCTTTTTGAGAATATACACAACAAAACAGATGGCAATTCATGTTTTCTTTCACAGGTAAAATCTAGTGACATTGATTACATTCTTCATGCTGTACAACCATTCTCATCTTCATTTTGGGAGTTCTTTCTTTCTCATTAATATAATTAAGGTCTGGTGGATTCATAGGAAGGCGTTGTACTGCCAACCCAAAGGCATGGGATTCAAATCCACCTGCAGCTCTAAGAGAGGAAGATTGGCAATCTCCTCCCATTTGACTTACTGAAAACCTGCTGGAGGGTCAGCTAGGAGTTAGTTTTTACTTGACAATATATAATAATAACAACATTGATAACAACATCCTGCTCCTAAGGTCTCAGTTTTGTGGTGTTTCTGTAAAAGAGAAATTGCAAGTAGATAGCTTTAACAGAAATCTATTCTCTTACAGTATGGGAGGTTATTTTTGGCGGTGGTGTGCACTGTTGTCAGAACAGACCCATAGCTGGCTCTCCAGCAGGTTCTCAGAGGTAGTTAATGGCAAGGAGATTGTCCATCCCTTTCCCATGGAGCAGCTAGTGGCCTTGAACCACAAGCCTTCAGGATTGTGGTGCAGTTCATTGCCACTCAGCTATCAGGTTGTGCCCCCTAGGGGAGGGTGTTCTCTATCTGTCAGTCTTGGAAGAAGGTCCTTGCTTCCTTTAGCATGTGTAAGCCCAACATTCCTTGGAGATTTCCATGTTTTAGCCTTCCCCTGTGTCAAGGAATTCCTAGTGTTGGGAAGAAGGCCCAAAAGACATACTCTACTCCTAGTTTTTCTACATTAAAAGTACTGAGGTGCCTGTTTCCCCCTTGCTTTCTCTCCTTTTATCTATGAGAGCTAAAAGGAGTCACAAGCACACCCTAGGAAAATCTCCCTTTTTGGGTCAAAACTGTGCACTGCTTGGCTTATCACTTCATGAGGGATAATTACATAAATTCCATGTTTTACACATGTGTTCAGAGGAGATACAGTTTAGTCCATGACAAATTCCGATTTAATCTTTCAATTTGCTGCTGATTTGACCTCACATGGATAGTTCATAAAAAAAAAAAAAAACCATAATGGGGGAAAGTAACACAATGCTCAATGCAGATATTTTTTTACAGTTAAGGTAAAGTATTGTTCAAGTTTAAAAATATTGCAAATGTTGTTTTTTGTTTAAGGCTTGATGATTATCTCAGGGCAATTATTTTCAGAATTTAATCCAACTTCCAGGGCTCCAGAAAGTCTGAGTTCCATTAGAATTTTAAATTCTGTTCTGCATGCTAGCTCCTTTAGATCAAGGGTCTTCTATGGAATCTTTGACTAAAATATTCAGTAATTGTAGCTAGGCATCACCCAATTCTGGTCTCTTGGCAAGGAGGTGGTTGTTCATGGAGACAATTAGTCACATATGATCCTCCTAGTCCTGATTCTCTTCTTTTACTGCTCTAGGTAAATAAAGACCAATACTTGTGTCTTGGATGGCAACTGGCAAGCTTTAAGGATGTCAGTTACTAAACAGTGGAGGTTCTATGCGGTAGAACAGAGCACTAAACATATTAGGCCATTTTATTGACACATCTTACCCAAATATCATACTAAAACTTCAAACTAAGGAACCAAATCCTGTGAGGTAGGTTATTATACAAAAGCAGCTACTCCGTTGTTGTTGTAGTAGTAATTATATACATTAGGTAACATTTACCAGTGCAAAACTTATTGGCAGCAATTACAATAATTTTATCCCCTTTAACCTCTTTTTTAAAAATTTTAAATTGATTTTAATGAAAGAGATTTTTACAGAGACTTTGGATTTCCATTTATTCATTGTTGCACTTTTCTCCCTGCCTACCCCTCCCCCCAAATTTGAGTTTCTTTTTGAAAAGTAAAAGAAAAATTCTTTCATTGTCATTCAATCCCTCCCCCCCTTTAACCTAATTTTTTACCCTTCCCTGGTAGCTGTTTAAAAACTTTGATCTCTATACATTTGTCCTTGACTTTTTATGTAAGTAAGCTTATATAATATTTGTCCTTTTGTTATTGACTCAGCTCACTGAGCATAATGTCTTCAAGCTCACTGAATCAATCCATCTCCCAGAGGGCCTTCTCCAAGGACTGGTCTCTCCTTACAACATTACCAAAGTATGTCAGACGAAGCCTAAGAATCCTTGCCTCCAAGGAGCAGCCTGGTTAATCCTCTCAAGGATGAATCTGTTTGTTTTCTTAGCAGTCCATGGTACCCTCAACATTCTTCTCCAACACCAAAGCCCAAAAGCATCAATTCTCCTTCTTGGTTCAAGTACAGGTTTCGCATTAGCACGATCAAGTGTTCTGGGATTCCCATTCTTCTCAGAGTCAGCCACAGTTTGTTATGGTCCACACAGTCAAATGCCTTTGCATAATCAATGAAGCACAGATAGACATTCCTCTGGTACTCCCTGCTTTCAGCCAAGATCCAGCTAACATTAGCTACAATATCCCTAGTACCACGACCCCTTCTAAACCCAGCCTGGACTTCTGGCAGTTCTCTGCTGATGTGCTGTTCCAGTTGTTTTTGGACAATCTTCAGCAGAACCTTGCTTGCATGTGAAATCAACCATATTGTTCTATAGTTTTCACACTCTGTTGGGTCACCTTTCTTTGGAAAGTTAGAAAGTAATTAAATATGACAAAAGAGTCAATGCCTTGGTGTTATATTGGGTAAGAATACTATCTCACAGACTGAAAAAAGAACAAGCAAATTTGAGAAAGTATGACAAAGGCACACTTTAAAGGCAAGAGTAGTGAAGTTCCATGTCATGTATTTTGGCCATGTTGTTTGAGGGGCCCGTCTTAGGTACAGGACACCAAGCTTGGAAAGGTGGAGCTTCAGGTAGTAGAGCAAGACATTCAATGAGCTGGATTGATGCAGTGACTACAAGAGTGGGCTCAAGCATGTCAGAGATGATGAAGTGTGTCACATAGTCAAGTATATGACAGAACAAGGCTCAGATCCATTGTTTAAAAGATGGCTGTAAATTGTAGAATACCCGACCTCATCTCACAAGAACAACATTCTGTTTTATAGAGTTGCTATAAGTCAGAATCAACAATGACAATGAGCTTTTGGGTTTGGTTTGGGTTTTTTTAAATGAATTTTTTACATTTACAGACTATATTAATTTGTCTAAAAGCAATATTATTTTTCATGATTTGAGATGATATATAAATGTAACACAAACTACTTAAATCCTTCTGCTACTTGGAGTTTTTGTCAACTGTCTTAAGATTCAAGACTCAACCTATTGATTATTATAACTCTATGTAAATTTCTTGGAAGCGACAGAGTTTTAAAATTTTTTGCTCTCTCTTCATTCTTCCTTTCTGGTACCTTTATTGCCTTTGCTTTTGATCCTCCTGTTTGTCCCCTCATGACCATGAAGTGGCTTCCACAACTCCAGACATCACAATGTTATTCCTGTGTCCCATATAAGAGAAAAAAAAATGTGTGGAAATGGTTTTTTCTTTTTTTAGGGAGGATATTCCTTCCTATTCTAAGGAGTATGTTGCTTCTGGTTTAGGATGAAGCCACTACTGAAGAACAAAGTCATCTCTGTCACCTTTCCTAGACTTCCCATTATGTCTCTTTGGCCAGAATGGGGTTACATTCCTGATCCTTGATGTCAAGGAAATGAGAAGGGGGAAAATATTTAGCAAAAAAAGAATGGTAAGTTTATTACTACTTAAACCAGGTATGATTCAAGCACAATCTAAGCACATTCCTATCCCCTCAACTGTTATTTGGTAAATAAGGAGAAGAGTATAATGTCTAATCTTCAGGCAATTAGGACTGACATCTACATTTTCCAAAGATGTAGTAACAATTTAAATTTCCCAGAGCAGTGTATAAGTATTCTTGTTATCCAATACCTTTGCCCTACTTTTTATTATCAGCCTTCTGTAAAGGCATGAAATGGTAATATTTCCCCTGATAACTCAGAAATTTGAGCATTTTGTCATATTGGATTTTAAGCCCATTTGGAATTGTCCAAATATTCATTTAACCTCACATCTAACAACAGGAACTGTCTTCAGTTTAGTCTCCCTCTTGACAGACTTTCTTATGAACAATATCATAATTCAAATCTCTCTTCTCTCCTTTGGCATCAGCTTTTCAAAGAATTCTTCAATTCAGGACAAGAAGCATAGATTGAGAAAGCACAATTGTAGAAGACATGGGAATATTAAAATGCATATGGCGTGTCCTCCACAATTTAGTAGGAAACTATACTCAAGAATAATTTCAGTGCATTGCTTGCATTTGAGAGAGAAGAAAGTGGCTCACTTAGAGTTGAGGGAATTGGAGACAGCGCCATGCAAGAGGGAGTCTTTGAATTGATTCCTTACAGATGGAGAGATGGGGATCCTAGGTGGAGAAGATGACATGAGTGGAAACACAGAGAAAAATCTCAGAGGGAAAGAATATTTCGTTAAATGTTTTATCTCAATTTAGCTGCAATCCAGAAAGAACTGACAGTATTTGTTCCAAAGCAAGAGTCTAGACTACCTTTGTATGTAGTCTTCAAAATGTTGTGGACAGAAACTGGTTTTATGTTCCTTGGCATGTTACACACTTGGAGGATGCACAAAAGAATGACATATATGTACCAGAAATTATTTTATGCCAGAGATTAGAAATCTGTCAGATAAATCTTCTTAGAAAGTTGTAGGGTTGTTTTGGTAGATTCATTTTCTCTCTTCCATCTTGAACCATTTGAAGTGATCTTAACAACACTCAGAGATCAGAATCTATGCCCATTGTGGTTTTGTTTGATTGATTGTTTTAGTGTAGCTTGGTTTTATTTGTTGTTGATGATGATGATTGAGCACAACACATAGTGACCCTATGAACAAAAGACCTGAAGCTCTTCTACAACTATTGACATTTATCAAAGTTCATAGGTTTCCAGAGGCATGTTATTTAGGAAGTGGATGCCAAATATTTTTTTTTAAATTACAAAATACTCAAGTGGAGAGTACACAGAAGTCACAATTTCTGGATGTCTACTCTGTTTACACTGTGTCATCTTATGGCAAACTGCCCATTGTGTTTTACAGGGATGTTGTTCTTGTTGTTAAGTTTCATTGAACCGCAGATGACTCATAGCAACCCTATGAACAAAAGACCTGAACACTTGTATAACTTTGGTCATTCCTCGGGTTTCTGGAGGCAAGCCATTTTGGAAGTGGATGCCACTCCTGCTTCCAGGCTTGTTTTAATTGGGGAACTCCACCAAACACTGTCCACCATGGGTAACCATTATCACATTTGGCACATCAGTGTCACAGTGTTCAGCGTCACAGCAACCATGAGTTACCTCTGTAAAGCAATGCACCGACCAGTGCTATACCACTTAGAAGAATGTTTGGATAAAAAACCAACAACCCAATTTAAAACAGGCCTGAGGACCTCAGATTAAAATCACTCACCTTGGGCTAGAGGTTACGAATACATTCCTGGCTGGAAAATTCTAATAGCAAAAGCCTACATGTGGGTAAGTGCATGAGGAATGGAGGTTGTTGGGGCAAAGGAAGCTGGACTAGTTTTTCCACTGGTTGCAGTGGAAGAGTAGAGACAGTCAGCTTGTCCAAGAGTCTTTTCTGGAGCTGGGAGTGTCCCTAAACAAAAAGGAGCCAATTCCCTAAGCCCCAAGGACTGAAAGAAGACAGTGAACAGAGGAAAAGGTATCCTCTGACCCAGGGGACATGGAGGTATATATTCTACAGAAGACCTCAACAGATTGATAAGTTGAGAATTGTGACCTTTAAAACTCTGCCACGCCCAGCCAAAGCCATGCCAGATCCCTCTGCTGCCAGTCAGATAGGATATTTCCTGTTCTCCTCCCTTCCTATCCATTGTCCTCCTCCTTTTAGGATCTAGGGGTGGCCTAGGGACAGCGGACTGGCAAAAACATGGTCACTGACTTAGAATAAAAAGCGACCTTAGAAGAAGAAAAGCAGAATAGACAACCTCTGATAATTTTCCAGTCAGACACCCCAACTGTGTGTTTCCAGGACACTCTCATAGAGCAGAACCTTGAGAGAGGCTAAAGCCCGACTATAACATGTAGAATCTTTACAGGGTATTTTCTTCTCACAGTGGCAAAATTATTCACAACTTGGCCTATGTTTCAGTTTGCCAAAAGTAGACAGTGTATTGTTTGAGGGATAGGACTGCAACAAAATAAGCACAGGAGCTAAAGGTACATGGTCAGACAGTTTCCTTGTATTGTACATAGTGTGACCATGAGTCATTTATGTTGTTATTATTAGGTGCTATCAAGTCAACTAAGACTCACAGCAACCCTCAAAATAACAGATTCGAACCTTGTCCTGTCCTGCACCATCTTCATCATCTCCGATATGCTGGAGTCCATTCTTACTGTCACTATGTCAGTCCTTATTAAGGTTCTTCCTCTCTTTCTGGCTTTCTACTTTCCACTTTTTCTGAGGACTAGCCCCTTCTAATGACATGCTCAAAGTATGAGGAAAATTTTCACCATTCTTGCCTCTAATGAGAACTCTGGTTACACTCTTCTAAGACAGACACAGTCCATGGGTTTAAAATTAGGAAAGGTGTGCCTCAGGGTTATATCCTTGCTCTATACCTACTCAATCTGAATGCAGAGCAAATTGTTTGAGAAGCTGCTCCTGGGGGGCGAAGATAATGAAGCTTCGTCTCATGCACGTTGAACATGTTCCTGGGAGGGACTATTCTTTGGAAAGGGACATCGTGCTTGCAAAGGTGGAGAGATGGCAAAGGAGAAGACCCTCATCCAGGTAGATTGACAATAACTGCAGCAATTGAGCTTGCGTGTTTCAGAGATTTTGAGTATGGCACAGGAAAAGACTGGGTTTAGGTTTGTCATTCATAGGTTTGATGTGAGTAGTTATAGAGAAAGGATACAACCCTATTAACATTTATAAATATATTTAAATTATATACATTTTTATACAACAAATTACAAAAAGAAATCAAAAGAATGATTAGTTCATAGATTAGTGTAGGGGAAACTGGAACCTTCATTTTTGCTTATAGGCATGTAAAAATGGTCTAACCACTGTGGAAAAGCTTGGTAGTTCCTCAAAGCATTGATCATAGATTTACCATATGATCAAATAATCCCAATCCTAGAATTAAATCCAGAAGAAGTGAAATCAGAAACTTGTACACCAATATTCACAGCAGCATCTTCACATTAGCCACATTGTGGGATTGATCATAAAATAATTCATCAACCAATGACCAAAAATATCAAAGTGTAGTTTATACATACAATAGACCAGATCATAGATAAACCTTAAAAACATTCTTTTCCAAGAAGTCAGTCAGTCACAAAAGAAAAATATTACATGACCTTCAAATATATTAAATAAAACAAATATTTTATGATCTACAAATATATAAAATGAAACAGGCAAATAGACAATTAGAATTTACTATTGGTTACTGCAATGAGAGAGGTAAAGGGATGGTTTTGGGAGTATTGGCTTTGTCTTAATGGTGGTGGAATGAGTTAAGAAAAGATATCAAATAGTCGTACCAGTCGTATAACTTCAGGAACATACTCAATATCCTGTAGAAATTATTGGGAGGAAAATGTATAGTTGTTACCTCTGCGACACTAGGAAGAAAGTCCTACAATAAGGGAGAGAGACATTGTTAAAAAGGAAGTGAGTTTGGGTGAATTTATATGACTTTAAACAAAGTGTTAAATAAAAGGAGGTAAGAAAATCAAGATTTCCAGTGGAAGTGTAATTCTCTGAGGTACCAGGAAGACTTTGTCTTTTAGAAGCAACATCACAAAGAATACCTTAGAAAATCAGGAATGTAAGGAAGAAGATGGAAGGAACTCGCATTTCAGCAAAGTGGAGTAAAGGTCATCTGCTAAGACTGCAAAGGGCTCCAGTCTCTAGAACAAGGCTGTTGCTCAACAAGTATGTATTGAGTAAATGCTGAATGCCAGTTTGTTTTTTTTTTTTAAAAAAAGTTGGAATAAACACTGTTGGTCATTTGCTAGGAAGTTAACGGAAAGAATAAAAGAGTAGTTGGATAGCATTGTGGGTTCAGTTGAGGTTAGGTACCATGGATCTATTGTATGAAAGCCAACCGGCAAGCCAGAGGACAGTGAAGACAGAGAAGGGTGGGCATGGGAAGGAAGAAATAACTAAAGGGAGAGACTCTAGGGGCAAGTAAGAGCATGATGAAAATAGCCAGTAATAATACGCCAAACTGGCTAAAGAACGAAGTAAAGCAAGAAGAGAAGGCAAGCCAGCTTGAGACAGACAGGAAATGTTAAGGGACAAAACTTCCCCTCTACTGAAGTTTTCTCTTTTCCTCCCCATTTTACTATTATTATTATTAATTTTAATGAAAATTTACAGAGACTTTGGATTTCCATTCATTCATTGTTGCACTTTTCTCCCCGCTCCCCCTCCCCCCAGTTTACTCTTCTCTTGTTCAATGGCTTGAAATACCACCTATGCCTCTCACATACCTATCTCTAGATCAGAAATCTTTCTTGAATTTCAGACTTTTACATACACCTCTAACCAACATAATAGCTATCTCAAACTCAACTTGTCTGAAATAGAGTTTCTACTCTTCTACTATCCCAACCCCACACCTTTGCTCTCCAAAACTTCCATTTCTTTGTTGGTGACAATTCCATCCTTCAAGTTGCTATAGCAAAAAAATCAGTCTTTTATAGTGCAAGTCTTTTCTATTTTTCTCTAACACTCCATTTAGAATCGTTGATGCTTCTGGTTGGTGTTACTTTCAAATATGACCAGAATCCAATCCTTTCCTACCATATCCATTGCATAATTCACTCTTCCTACCATAATCTCCACATAAACTAGAATAACTTTGTACCAGGTTTTCCTGTTTCTGTCTTGTGTGCGAGTGAGTGGGAACCAACCCACAGCTGATGCTTCAGTAGGTTTTCAGAGCCAATAATTGGATGGGACGAGATTGCCCATCTTTTTGTCTTGTTACTACTTTCCTATTTTACCTCCACAGCAAACGATTCTAAACATAACAATAAGCTATATACCTTTTAAAAGTAAGTCATATGCCAAATCTAGAGTGGATAAAATTGATGAATAGAAGATTAAAGATTAAATCCCTTGTGCATCAAAAACATTTTCCAACAGAGTGAGAAGAAAACCTATACTAACTGGGGGGAAAAAAATTTGGCAATACCATTTCAGACAAAGGTTTCATATCAAAAGTCTACAGAATCCTACAGAATTTCCACAAGAAAAAGACTGCTAAAACAATTACAAAATGGGCAAAAGACATGGAAAGACTTTTCCCATAGGAAGATATCCAGATGGCCAACAGATGTATAAAGAAATGCTCAAAAATCACTGGCCATAAGAGAGACACAAATCAAAACCACGATGAGATATCATCTCACTCATGAATAATCATGGCAATGGCAAACAACAGGTAACAAATGATGGAGAGGAGGTGGAAGAGATAGGCACTCTTATACATTGTTGGTGGGATTGTAAAATGGTACAACCCATTTTACCAGTTTGGTGTTTCCTCAAAAAGCTGAACATAGAAATTCCATATGACTCAGCTATTCCACTGCTTGGAATATTCCCCATGAAAATGAGAACTGAGGCACAAATGGAGATTTTTGTACACCAATGTTCATAGCAGAGTTATTTACCATTGTGAGAACATGGAAATTGCTAAAATGGCCAACTACATTAAAACTTTCCTTCTCCGCTAATTTAGCACAAAAATGTATTTCCTTCAATCCATTTCTTGGCAGAGGGCTGTGTCAAGATGTTTCTTTATGATTTCAAAGCCTCACCATCGCTTTCCCTGCTTTTCTGCAACTTGTTATCTTGCTATTCTCATACCGGCAGAAAATCAGCATCTGCCCACATTACACTTATCTAGAATCTTCTTAGAGTAGTAACAGAGGCTGAAGTATTTATAGGGACATTTTGTATGAGAATTAATTTCCTTTTATGCAGTTTCTCCAACAATGTTAATAAACTATGCATGTATTGGATGCCATCTTAGTTTCCTAGCGCTGCTGTAACATAAATACTACTAATGGATAGCTTTAAATAGCAGCATGCATATTCAAGAGATTCTGGAGGTTGACAGACTTGCTGGGTTAATTTCTTTCTTTTCAATATCCCTAGATTGCCTTGTGTATCCAACTAAGATGAAATCATTGACAATTTCTACCTTTTCTCCATCTATCATGATACTTTCTATTGGCCCGGTGGTGAGGATTTTTGTTTCTTGGTGTTGAGATATAACCCATATTGACAGCCATAGTCTTTATAATCTTCTTCAGGAAATTCTTCTGGCTGTAAAGGATATCTCCAAAGTCTGGAAGAGCAATCATATTAGTTTAAAGACTGAGAGGAACCTGATTCAGCCATAGTTTTCCAGTCACTTGATGTGCATCTGAGAGCTGGACAATGAATAATCGCGACAAAAGAAGAATCAATGCCTTTGAGTTGCGGTGTTGGAGAAGAGTACTGAATATAGGCATATTCCAGAAATGTCTTAGAGAAAGTGTGGCCAGGGTGCTCCTAGGAGGCACGGATGATGAACTTCATCTCTCATACTTTGAGCATGTTGTTAGGAGGGACTCTTCCTTAGAAAAGAATACCATGCTTGGAAAGGTGGAGGGCCAACAAAGAAGATGACGACCCACGGGTTATGAATTGACTTTGACAATGGGCACAAGTGTGTCAGAGATTATAAAGATGGCATAGGATAGAAGAAGTTACAGATCTGTTGTTCATTGGGTCACTGTGAGTAGTATGAGTCTCGACAGCTCCTAACAAAAACAACAGCAGCAGGAACCTTGGCTTCACGGCATGCAAACAACCCTTACACGGCTCCTGTGTTTTCATGTGTGCATACTTCTGTGTCTAATCTACACTTTATATAATTCAAAAGTAATTGCATTTAGGACACACTTTACTCCTATTCTGATAAGATCTCATTAATATAACAAAAGAAATCTCTGTTCCCAAATAGGAGGATAACCACAGTTATAGAGAGTAGGATTCCAAACATAGTGTGGCGGGGGGGGGGGGGGGGGGGTTTGGGGTGAGGGGAGCACAATTCAATCCCTAAAAAGTGCCATTTATTGTTTTTACTGAACAAGCTAGTTGGGTACAGAGAAGTTATGATTAAAAATATTGATGTTATTCACAATGAATTTTATCTACTTAAATTTTTCAAGATTTCCTGAGTGTGAACTTAAAATCACAAAGTAAGATATGAATAAGATGATAAGCTTAAATGTTGTTTCTTAACACTTGCATTGTGTGCAAATTTCAACAAATACCATCAATCTGAAATTTCCTTGGGAATAATTTTTCCAGCTGTTTCTTTTGGCCTGGTGCGTGTGGGCTGCTGTAAACACACTCCTTGACTGGAGTTCTCTGCACCCATGTCTGGCTGATCGTGGGCCCAGGCTGTAGGCCTTACCTCAGTGTAGATTGATTTCTGCCCCTTGTCCCATGATCACCAGAGCAGCTCTGCTGCTCACCATTCACCCGAGATACTGATACCCTGCTAACTGCGGAGCCCCTCCTTTCCATCTTCGTGCATGGACTCTGCTTGTCTGAACCATGCTTGTGAGTTAAGGGCCACCACGGCAGCTCTCTCTGATGATCTCAAGCTGGCCCTGGCCGACCGCTCCTCCAGCACTTGTGTTTCTCACAGCACCAAGAGTACAGTGTCAGAGTCCCACAGAGCCAAGCCACAGGCCATGCTCGATCAGTACGCAAGCATTGCATAACACCCTTTTCGAAAGAGGGGGTGGAAATATGGGTCCTTGCTTTCATGATTCATTCATTCAACATTTCCTTACCTCACCCTAGCATCTGCTGTACATGGGGAATTAGAAAATTAAGTAGAAATAAAACAGTGTTGTAGAAAAGGCTGAATGCTGTCTTTTAAAAAAGAAATCTGAGTTATGGTGTCCTAGGTGATAAGGCAGATAATTTGAATTCCCCAGCTGATCTGAGAAAAAAAGATGGGCAATTTCCTCCCATGTTATTTCCATCCCCTCAAAACCTGCCAGAGGGTCCTCTATGAGTAAGTTCTGAATGGACAGTAATGAGAGAGAGTTTAAAAATATGGGAAGGAGGGAAAATGTTACTGGCACAGTAAGGGGACTTTCAAGTAACAAATATGCCTAGGAG
>NW_006399752.1:13643379-13690918 GCF_000299155.1 Elephantulus edwardii
TATGGTAAGATCCTGTTGCATATACTAAGATTTTCTTCAGATTTTTGTTTATTGAAACAATTAAGAAGGCAGAAATGGTGAGAAACATAGTACAGTAAAAACTGTTTTCTCACCTGTCAGTTTGTAGTACTGTGGTATATTTTTATATTGCTGAAACCTAAACCACATCTGGCTTGGATCTACAATTAACACCCTTGGTATCAGCAGTCAGGACATAAGAAGATGCATTGTACTGGGAAAGTCTGAAGTTAGGGACCTTTTCCAGTTATTGAGTAGTAATGACATCAGTTTGAGGACTAAGGTGTGTCTGATTCAGGTCATGGTCTTTCCTATCACTTGTTATGCATCTGAGAGCTGGACAACCACTAAGGATAATAGAAGAATGGTGTTGGAGAAGAGCACTGAAAATCCCATGTACTGCCAAGAAAACAGGTAAGTCTTGGAGAGGGTGCAGCTGGAGTGTTCTTTGGAGGCAAGAATAATGGGGCTTTGTCTCACATACTTTGGGCTTGTTGTTAGGAGGGGCTATTCCTTGGAGAAGGACATGATGCTGAGAAGGGTGGAGGGTTAGAAAAGGAGAGGAAGACCCCCAGTGAGATAGATTGATGCGGTAACTGCCACAATGGGCTCTTGTGTGTTAGGAAGTGTGAAGTAGGCACAGGATAAAATGGTTCAAATCTTTTGTTTATAGGGTTGCTATGAGTCGTACTTTACTCAACAACACCTAAAAACAACAAGCCATTGATACTTCAGATACTGTCAAGACCACTCGTGGTGGACAAGATTCAAACTTGGAGATCTGAAAATTAGCTAATGAATATCTGGTAATTTGCATACACTGCTGGAAAATTATCTTTGTAGTTTGAAAATTCAAAATTAGCTCATTTCTATCAAGTTTAAGGCACTTCATAGCTGATCCTCCAGTAGGTTTTCATGGGCTGTAAATTGCCCAGGAGGAAGCTGCCTATCTTTCTCCTACTGTGGAGAACCTGGTAGATTCAAACCACTTGTCTCTGGGTTGACAGCACAACTCCTTACCTGTTAGGCTACTGGAGCAGCTCCCTCTGTAGGCTGAAAGGCTCTCAAAATACAGAGCGGTTGCACCACTGAACTTGAGCATATCAACAATCATAAAGATTATGCAAGAGTTGTTAAGTGCTGCTGAGTATGACTCAGCAGGAGTATGCAGTACTTAATTCTGTTTTATGCAAATTCATCATGAACTGTAGATGAGTTGACAGCAACTAATGAGCTCTGCATTTATCTTTGGTAAGAACAGAATTTGCATGCAGTCCACCTTATTCAAGGAAACTGTCTCGCAGCCCACAGGTTTTTTAGTCCAAGAAATGTGCACTGCCACTTGACCCTATTCATATCCTCATTCATTATCACCAAGGCAGAACCAACTCATACCTGACCTTGAGTATGCCAGGTGGCTAGAAAGTACACTGGGGGAGAGATTTCCCATCTTTCTCTCAAGGAGCAGCTGATGTATTTGAACTGCCTGCACAACCTCTTACCCATCAGGCCTCCGGAGTTCCCTTTACACCAACACTGGCAGCAATCAAGTAAGTAGCAATCAGTTTCATCCCCATTTTCTCATCCTTGTTCTTTCTTGAATAGAATTAGGACATAGAGAAAATGAGCTGGTGGCAGAAGAAAAAGACTAAAAGACTAGAAGGGAGCTTGAGTTCCTTTATTGCAGATTACCAGAGGGAAGACTATTTCTACTACTGTGAAGGATGGCAGCTTCTAAGGTTATCTGTCTCATACTCCCCTAAATCTTCCAAGATCGCCATGAATTGTAGCCTACTTGACAATAAATAGTCTCTGTCTGACTCCAAGCCCAAACCCACTGCCGGGGAATCAATTTTAATTCACAGACATCCTCTCGGATTCTGAGGCCATAAATCTTTATGGCAGGAAATCACCTTTCTCCCACAGATTAACTGACAGATTCAGACCTCTGCCAGTATCTGTCTGTGTCTCTGAGTCTAAAGACTTTGTTTCTACAATCTAAAGCAGGCTACTCTGACACCTCACCTGAGAAGCCCCCGATCAGTGTTTCACAGAAGTTGATAAAGAAATATTACCTCAGTTTCTTAGTCTCTTGGGTGGGCTAATATTTTTTTTGTGCTCTACACCATTTCCTTGAGTTTTCTCTCAGAATGTGTCTATCACTGTGGTAGTGACTTAATCACAAATCCATTATTGCCTCATTTCTCTATTCCCTTTCTGATACTCCATGTACCTCATACGGAAAGGACGTGCTTGCATTTGAATTCTAGTCTCAGACTTTACTTCTTGCACAAGGCAAGAAAATATTGAGATCCAGAAGCAAGACGGATCTTGAACATATGTTACCAGTTACAAAACCTACCTTGGATGTATGTGCTTGGAAATCTTGGGAGCGTTTCTCTCTCTCTCTCTCTCTCCCTTTGATTCACCAGGTGTGTCTTTATTTAGTAAACTTACACGACTAATGACCAAGAGTTTGAATTCCTTGAGGCAGGAAACAGGTGTTTGGGGAAGGGAAAAAATTTCTGGTTCTTTAAAGATTCAACCACATGCTCTTTTAGGAAGTGTTGTTTTTGTGGGTTTTTATTTTAATATTTGTTTTGTGTTGTTGTTATGTGCTAGTTGAGTTCCTTATGACTTATAGCAACCCTGTATAAAACAGCCCTGAAATCTGCTCTCTCCTGAGCCAATCTTATTGTCTCTGACAATATTGTCTACCCTCATTACCCTAGTAATTGAATCAATCCATCTCACTGAGGGTCTTCCTCTTTTATGTTGTCCTTACACCCTTCCAAGAAGAGATGTCCCTCTCCAAGGACTGGTCCCTCCTTGCAACCTACCCAGAGTATGTCAGACAAAGCCTCAAAATCCTTGTCTCTAAGGAGCAAGTTTGTCTCACCCTCTCTAGGACGAACCTGTTTGTTTGCCTGGCAGTCCATGGCATATTCAATACTCCAGCACCACAGCCCAGAGTCATCAATTCTCTTTTTATTATCCCTAGTCATTGTCCAACTTTATGATGCACAGTAAGTAATTGTGAAGACCATGGCCTGTATCAGGTGCACCTTAGTCTCCAGACTGACATCATTACCTTTCAATACTTTGGAGATGACCCTGACAGCAGACTTTCCCAGTGCAATTTATAATTTATTTTTTTATTTCCTGGCTAATGGACCAAGAGTGTTGATTGTGAAACCAAGCAAATGAAGGCTGTTAACAATTTCAGTCGCTTCACCGTCTATCATGATGCTGCCTATTAGTCCAGTGTTTTATGTTAGGATAGCCTAAATAGCAATGGTAGATTTCTACTAAAAATATTTGAATAGGGCTTCAAGACTTCACATCTTTGGGAAGGTCCTGTGATGCGCTGCCAGGGGGAGCACTGACAGACATTAAAGTTTAAAGTTTAAAGATGTTGTGGCAAGAAGCTGTGCTGCAATCCTGAAGGCACGTGGCTTGAGGCCCTCAGCTGCACCTTGGCAGAAGGATGAGCAGTCTCCTCCCTTGCGATTAGCTGCCTCTGTAAACTTGCTGTGGATCAGTTCAGACTTGATGGTACAAAATAACAACAAAAATTCAAGTAAAATATGTGACATTGGAGAATCCTTTGGAAACAATACACAATTGATTGTGGGATTTTAAAACCAATAAAAATCAGTTGACTTTGACTCATGGTGACCCTCTACAGGGTAGAACTGTGTTCCATAAGGTTTTCAGTGATTGCTTGTTCAAAAGTTGTCCCCTGGGGGGCCAAAATCATCACCATTACAATCTGTGGTCAGCTGTTTGCGCCACTTGAGAACACCTGAGTGGGATCTCTCTCATTACCATCAAGTTGGAACCAAATCACCGCTGACCCTGTCGTGGGTTTTCAGAGGGCATATTTTGCATGGAAAGATGATTATCCATCTTGAGGAGCTCTTTGTGGATTCAAATCGCCAGGGAGGGGCCACCTTTGGGTTCATAGTGAGAGCTCTCTGTTATTGTTGTGTATCTTTGAGTCGGAACCAATCTATAGCTGAGCCTCCAGTGGGTTTTCAGAGGCAGTTAATCACATCAGAGGAGACTGCCCATCTTTTTCCCATGGAACTACCAGCTGGTAAGTTTGAACAGCAAACCAATGAATTGGCAGCAAAATTCCTTACCACTCAGTTTTCAGAGCTCCCTACTTATCTTTAATTAATACAAGTTGAAGAGGTTTGGAGTACCAGGTGCTCTTATTACCTCAAGAGAAAATGTTTCTTTACTATTTTAATCTAGTCCAATTGGTGTGTGGGAGAGGGTAGCTGAGAAAGATCACATTATTAGAAATTCCTATAATCAAATATAGTCATGTCTGGAAACTTTGTATAGTCAAGGCCTTCAGAAGTCAACCCCTTCTGAGTTATATCAACCTTTTATTATCTTCAATTTATGAAATAAGTTGTAGAGAACAATAATGAAGCTACTTGTCCATAGAAGTGCAGTTAAATTGTGTGCACAGTCTGGCAATTGGACAATTAAAACAGACATTCGGGGGGCAGGGGGAGAAGAACGAACTGGGGAGGAGGGTAGAGAAAACAGTGCAACAATGAATGAATGAAAACCCAAAATCTCTGTAAATGTTCACTAAAACTAATAAAATTTAATAATAATTTAAAAAAATTGTGTGCATAGTATGCAATTTATTCCTTCCCTGGGCATCCTTATTGATTGTATATGTACAGAAGTCACTGCCTTCAAGCCTAGTCCACTCATAGCAATCATGGAGGGCAGGGTAGAACTGCTCACATTGTTTCCAAATCTATAAATCTTTATGGAAGTACACGGCCTCATTTTCTGCCTGAGGCACAGCTGACAGGTTTGAACCACTGACCTTTTGGCAAGCAGCTGAATTCTTTAACCACTGTGTCAACATGACTTCTTGTTTGTATAGATTTTCATTCTTTTCTGGTTTCGTATTTACAATTCACCTTTGCACTAAAATTTCTTTATCCTTCAAACCAATACTTACAACACTTTTTGTGGTCATTCACAGACTTATCCAGAGTTGCACAGATTTTGAGTTGCCGGTTATTTGTATTCTCAGCTGAGGCTGAACGAGGTTGCATTCTTGTTTTAGTTCTCATATTACAAACAAGTGTCCTTTTCACATCCTATTTATTTTACTGCTGCAATTTCTGAACTTTTGCGCTTCTTATTGATGGTTTTGGAGTAGAAAATGGTCCCCAGGAATAGTACTGAAGTCTTTTCTGGTGTTGCTAAGCACAAAAAGCTTGTGATGTGCCTTACAAAGAAAGTGCTTATGTTAGGTAAACTTTTGTTGTGATGTGGGATTAAGTTCATTGATTCTGGGACCAAGCAGACATGTGTTCAAACTTGAATTCTACAATTTACTAGCTTGGGCAAAAACTCTTAAGTATTCTGGTTCTTAGTTTTCCCCATTCATAAAACAGTAATTTAATCTGGAAAGAGCAAATTAATTACTCCATGGAACACACATCATAGTACTTGTGCATTTAAATAAGAAATTGGCTGTACTAAACATAGTCACCATGTGAATTTTTAAAATCTTATTTTCATTCAGTTACTCACATATGCTGTGTTTTAGAACAATTATTACCATTGTAATACCATTGTTTACAGTCATGTGAATTTTTGAATGTTGTAAGAACAATGTGGTTAAGAATAGCAGTTGATGTTTTATGAGTTTGTTTTTCGGTGCTGCTAGTATTCCATTGTATGAATATACCATAGTTTTCTACCCATTCATTGATGGGCATTTAGGTTGCTTCCATCTCTTTGTTATTGTAAATAACACAGCAATAATCATGAATGTGAATATGAATGTTTGGATGGCAGCTAAGGGTTTCTTTAGGGTATATTCCCAGTAGTGGAATTGCTGCGTCAAAGGGTATTTCTATTTCTGGCTTTTTGAGAAAGTGTCAAACCCCCTTCCATACTGGTTGCACCATTTTGCACTCTCACCAGCAGTGAATAAGAGTTCTAATCTCTCCACAACCTCGCCAGCATTTATTGTTTGCTGTTCTATTGAACTTTGCTATTGTTGCTGGGCTAAAGCAGGTCTGACATGAGGGCTTGGGAGGAGACTAGGATAAGAGTGGTTAGATAATGAGCATTGCACTGAAATAGATGAAGGAAAGAACTGTTTAAAGGGAATATATGATTTGGCATTATATATATATGACAATAGTCCAGAATTTGCAAAGAGGGACATTGCAAAGAGGACTGGGGAACTGGGGAAGGAAGTAGTTGTGCAACAATGAATGAATATTTAAAAACCAAAAAAAGTCAGCTGGGGAACGGGGAGGGGGGAGGGAGGAAGAGAGGGTAAAAATGTGAAACAATGAGTGAATGAAAATCTAACTTTTTTAGTAAACTTTCATTAAAATCACATTTAAAAGAAAACTTTAATATAAAAAGAACAGCAGATGAAAACCACAGGGCTGCTCAGTTCGATGGGTGGAGGGAAGGAAAGCACCCCAAAGAGATACAGAGGCGAGCTGTGCAGATCTGGTGAGGGGTTGGGATGGACTGCATAGATGGCAGTCACCAGTTACACATAAGCTGCTGGCAGACTTTGGAGAAAACGTGAAGTTGCCAGCATCTTTTTGTTTTGTTTTGTTTTACTTTGGAGACTCCAGTGTTGGAGTTTCCAATAATTTTTAAAAATTTAAAGATCAATAAAAGCCAAAATCAGAATTCAAACAAAGAAGTCACATGGAAGTAAGGAGCTGAGAGAGTTATGCTCTTGAGCTTTTCTAGAAACCTAAGGTTGCTGTTGCCCAGGAGACCAGGAGGGGCAAAGCTCTGAACTGTGAACTCAAAAACAAAGCTTCTTTACTCACTGTTGGACCCAAGGGTTCACCGTGTCAGAGTCAGGAAGAGAATTTGGCCCCTGTCCACGACCAAGATGGTGGCATTGACAATGACTCCATTCCATCTTGTGTAAAAGGTGATTGTTGGACTAAAATTCCCTCAGGGCTTTCCAATTTAAAGGTGAATTCAAACAGCACACACCCTCCTGTGTGGGCCTACAGACTCATGTGCAGTGTGCTTTCCACTGTATCTCAAGGGGCTTCCAGGAGGCAAATTGTATGGGACAGCAGCACAGTTGTGAAGCTCAGAGTCAGAGTTAGCATTGATCTTTTTTACCCTTCACAGAGTTTTGAGGAACACCAGATACCTCAGAAAAGAGGAGGATATAAAATATAAACAAGATACGTATTACTTGATGAAATGGTCCTGAGTTTCTAGAACTCACTGTAGAGATTTTTTTCATTAAATGTATTCATCATATCCTACCTCTTTTATGTTTTTTTACCTTTGCATTTATAGTGGGATTTTAAAATAAACCCAGGATCCAGTATTAAATTTATCTATCCAATTATATATATATTTCCCCCCACCCCATACATCCTCTGATCCACAACCAACTCTTTTTTATTTTATTTTATTAATTTTAATGAAAGTTTAGAGATTTCGGGTTTCCAGTAATTCATTGTTGCACTTTTCTCCCTGCACCCCCCTCCCCAATTCACTCTTCTCCTTGAAAAGAAAAAGAAAAACTCTTTCATTGTTATGCAGTCTCTCCCCTCCCCTCCAAGTCCACTCCACTATGCAGCCTTCACTCTGGACTTCTGTAATGATAAGAATACTCATTCATATGTCCCTGTTAAACAGATCTCTCCCTCATCTGTTTCAATGCAAGGTACATCATTCCTCCCCTCCCTTTTCTGTCTTCCCTCAACCCTGATGTCAGTCCATTTTATAATAGTGACTGAGATATTTCACTCAGCTTAATGTCCTCCAGAGTCATCCATTATGCATAATATTTCATGAGTTCCTTGTTTTTTAATGCAGCATAGTATTCCATTGTGTGAGTATACCACAGCGTCTCTATCCATTAGTTTGTTGATGGGCACTTGGTTTGTTTCCAGCTCTTTGTTATTGGGAACAAAGCCACAATAAACAAGGGTGTACATATATCTGCTTGGGTGGCAGTTATGGTTTCTTTAGGGTAAATTCCCAGTAGTGGAATTGCTGGGCCAAATGGTATTACTATTTCCAACTTTTTGAGAGAGCGCCATATAGCCTTCCACAGTGCT
Organism: Elephantulus edwardii; assembly: GCF_000299155.1. Lineage (NCBI taxonomy): Eukaryota > Metazoa > Chordata > Mammalia > Macroscelidea > Macroscelididae > Elephantulus > Elephantulus edwardii. The sequence continues at coordinate 13,651,506 of NW_006399752.1, forward strand.
TGTACCATTTTACACTTCCACCAAAAGTGGTTTCTGGTTTCTCCACAACCTTACCAGCGTTTGATGTTTGCTATTCTGTTCATTTTTGCTATTGTTACTGGGGTGATATAATATCTCATAGTTATTTCACAATCAACACTCTTAATACCAGCAGTCAGGAAATCAAAAGATGAATTGCATTGGAAAATCTGCTGTCATGACCTCTCCAGAGTGCTGAAGAGCAACGATGTCAGACTAGATACAAAGGTGTGCCTAATCCAGGCCATGGTTTTCTTAATTACTTGTTATGCTTCAGAAAGTTTGACAATGACTAAGGATGACAGAAGAACAAAAGATGCCTTTGATTTGTGGTGCTGGAGAAGAGTTTTGAACATACCATGAACTGCCAAGAAAACAAATACGTCTGCTTGGAGAGGGTGAAACCAAGTCTTTCTTTGGAGGGTAAGATTTTGAAGCTCCACCTCATTTAATTTGGCCACATGGCCAGGAGAGATTGGACCTTGGAGAAGGCATCATGCTTGGAAGGGTGGACAGACAGTACAGGAGAGGGAGACTCCAGATGAGATGGATTGATACAGTAACTGGGGATATAGGGGTTGGTGTGTCAGAATTAGTGAGACTTGCTCAGGACAGGGAAGGGTTCAGAGCTGCTGTACTTAGGGTCAATATGCATTGTAGGCAACTCAACCAATAACATTCTGATAGGTGTGGAAGCAGGAGTCGCATCTACTTCCTAAACAACTTGCCTCAGGAAACTCTGAATCTGATAAATGTCAACAGTTGTAGAGGGTTTCAGGCCTTTTGTTCATAGGGTCACTATGAGTGGTGCTTGACTCAAGAGCAATCAACAACATATAGCCAATTTTCTATAATCCATTTTATATAATCTTTATACATATATCCCATTACCACTGGGCCAATTAGCAGCATCACTATAGATGGCAGAGATTGAGATAGTTAACAATTTTAGTTTACTTGGCTTCACAGTCAACACTCTTGGTACCAGCAGCCAGGAAATCAAGAGACAAATTGCATTGGGAAAGTCAGCTGTCACGGACCTCTCAAGAGTACTGAAGAGCAACGATGTCAGGCTGGAAACTAGGGTGTGCCTGATGCAGGCTATAGTCTTCACAATTATGTGCTATGCATCAGAGAGTTGGACAGTGACTAGGGATTATAGGAAGATAATTGATGCCTTTGAGTTGTGGTGCTGGAGAAGAGTGTTGAATATACCATGGACTGCTGGGAGAACAAACAGGTTTGTCCTGGAGAGGGTGAAGGAGGACTGCTCCTTGGAGTCAAGGATTCTGAAGCTTCATCTGACATACTTTGGACATTTTGTGAGGAGGGACTGGTCCTTGGAGAGTGACATAATGTTTGGGAGAGTGGAGGGACGGCACAGAAGAGGAAGACCCTCAATGAGCTGAATTAATTCTGTGATTGGGATGGTGGGAGTAAGTGTGTCAGAGACAGTGAGGTTGGCACAGGATAGAGCAGCGTTTAGGGCTCTTGTACATAGGGTTGCTATGAGTCACAAGTGATTCAATGGCACATAACAACAGCTATGTAACTATAACTATAAAACTATAACTATAACTATAACTAAACTATAACTATAACTGTAACAACTATAACTAACTATAACAACTATAACTGTAACTATAACAACTATAACTATAATAACTATATATATATATATACATATATATATACACACACACACACACATGCACATCTGTACCTGAACAAATCTTTGCAAGCTTTCACCTTCTTCGGACACACGTGGGTAAGAAGCTGGATTAAATATCTATCTTAGTTTCTTAATTCAAGGAGTTCCTGAGTGGTGCAAATCTCTTGTGTACTCAGCTACTAACCAGGAACTTGATGGTTTGAGTCCACTCAGAAGAACCTTGACCAAAGAGTCTACTTTAAAAAAAGTAGAAAATTTCTAATTTCAGTGGAAAAGTTCCATTTTCCACTGATAAACTATGGAATTCAGTTCTCTGACCCACATGAGCTTGCCAGGAGTCAGAAGAGAGTCAGTAGCTACTGGTTAACAGGTACTTACCAAGTTTTTCAATTTCACTCCCTCCCTAACATACCACCTACCCTCAATTCCTGTTCTTCCCAAAGTAGTAAAGTACAGTAGTACTTGTGTGGCTGTAGAGGGAACTTTGTTGAGGGGAGAAATGGTGGCCAGATTCGTGATGAAATATCCCACAGGGTGTCTAGCCTTCACAGATGCCCCTTGTCCTCCTGATCTTTGTAACTCTGCCAATCTCAGCAGTTGATGCCCGAAGCTGTGGAACTGTGGTCTGTTGTCTTGGCTCAGCAGGGCCCGTTCTCCTCCTTTGCAGACTGAGCCCCATGGCTGCTCTCACTGAGAGGACAGAATCTGAGCCTTAGCCAAGTTCTGTTATTCACTCATTTAATCATCCAGGACGTGCTGTGCGCCTACACATGTCAGGCATCATAGGAATAAGTCTCGGTTGCAGTGAACAGTGAGTTTTGCAGCCTGGTTGAAGAGGTAGACAGGAAAACAAATAAAGTTCAAGATGAATAGCTGTGGAATGAAAGAAAGCCCAGAAGGCACAAGGAAAGTACCCAGGAGATGCTGGGAAAGTGCTCAGAGCAGATGATACATTAGATGGAAGTGACCATCTGGAAAAAGAAGGACATTCACCTTAGGTGCCGAGTACAGATTCAGAGGATGAACGGATGCCCTTGGAGAACAAGAATTGGCTGGATTGCTCAGAAAGGGGTAGAAAAAGATGATATAAAAGGGTGGATACCAGTAAAGGAGTTTGAAACTAAAGAATTTTAAAATAATTACATCGGCAGTGGGGACATATTGGAGTGATTTACCAACATGTGTACACCCCAGATCTTAACCTCACTAATTTCTGGAGTCAGAAATCAAACTATCTGCTTTGTGCCTGTTTTGCCCAGTGCCTGCCTCTCTTACTGTTCTCAGTTATTCCAAGGGCTCCCAGTGATGGTGTTGCTAGTTGCTGCCTAGAACTCCTGGTTCACCGCTATTCAGGCTATAATGCTGCTGCTTCTGCACTGTCCATGTGCGTGCTCCATCCGTTCTACCTCATTCAACATGGTCGCATAAGGCTGTAAAGGCACCAGACAATCAACAGTGTAGGGAAATGAAGAAAGTTTACATTGCATCAAGAAAAGTACTTGGAGATGAACACAGGTTCAAACCTTGCAATCTGTTAATGCTTGATTCCAAATACCTTTGAAAATATTAATTCACCCATAAAGACACTGCTATGTGATATCATCACTTGGCTATGTTTCTGGAACAGTTTCTGGCCACAGGACTGAGCATGCTGGAAGAAATGCCCAGTTCAGTGTGCAGACCACTGCTCTGTGGAGCCAGGAGGCGCACAGTGATTGGAATAAATGAACCTTAGTCATAGGACTGTGAATGAAATCACTAAGACCTTGGTAATAAGTTTTCTAGAAAAAATGATTCTGAGAGCATACTCCTGAGAGAAAGAAAAGAGCAGGAATCTTTTACGGGTTAGCTGCAACAGTGGTCTTAAGTCCAGCAGAAGTGATGAGGATGACATAGGGCCAGACCATATTTCATTCTGTTGCATACAGGATCAGGATGAGCCAGAACTGACTCAAGACGTTTAACAACAAGCGTAGCGACTAGAGATTCTCACCACTGGGCCAAGTGGAAGCACCATGAAAGACTGAGAAGTGATTAAGATTATTAACCCCACCAGCTTGTGTAGTTCCACAATCAACACTCTTGGTATCAAAAGTGAAATCAAAAGACAAATTGCATTGGGAAAATCTGCTGTTAGAGATTTTTCCAGAGTACTGAAGAACAACAATGTCAGTCTAGAGACTAAAGTGTGCCTGATCCAAACCATGGTCTTCACAATTACTTGCTATGTATCAGAGAGCTGGATAATGACTAAGAATGATAGAAGAATCACCAATGGCTTTGAGTTGTGGTACTTAAGAAGAGTATTGAGTATACCATTGACTGCTAAAAGAACAAACAGGTCTGTCCTAGAAAGGGTGAAACCAGGCTCCTCCTTGGAGGTAAGGGTTTTGAAGCTCAATCTCATATACATTGGACATGTTTCCAAGAGGGACTAGTCCTTGGAGTAGGACAGCATTTATGGCAGAGTGGAGGGACAGTGTAGAAGAGGAAGAACCTGAATGAAAGGGATTGACTCAGTGACTAGGGTAATAGGACTAATGTGTGTTGGAGACAACAAAATTGGCTCAAGTTAGAGCAAGTTCAGAGCTGTTGTACATAGGGTTGTTATGAGTCACAGGTGACTCGATGGCACATAATAACAACAGAACAAAAAGTTGGAATTGACCTGACGGTAGAGAAGAGAAGGGTTTGGTTTTTTTGGGGTTTTTTTTTTTTTAAGCTTGGAGAATGAAGGGACTTTTTGATACAGAATTTTATCTTAAAGCAAAATTTATTTTCCCACCAGACAGGTTCCTCTTGGCAGGACTGAAAATGCTTATATCACTAGCTTTCATCTGCTCTTACAGATGGATTTCCACAACAAACTTATCACCAGGGATGAGTAAAAAATAAGGTGAGATAATTTATTTAGGGCATGCATGCATAGGTCTTACATGTTGTTGTTGTTAGGTGCCATCAATTCGGGTCTGACTCATAGCAACCATATGAACAAAAGATCTGAAACCAAATCAGTCCTGTGCTGTCTTCCCACTTCTTGACACACAAGAGCCCATTGCAGCAGTCACCTTGTCAATCTCCCTGGTTGAGGGTCTTCCTCTCCTTGATAGACTCTTCACCCTTCCCAACATAGGAATACCACCTCTTGCAATAAGTCCAAAGTATGTTAGGCAAAACCTTATTCTTGCCTCCAGAGAGCACTCTGGCTGCACCTTCTTCAAGACATATCTATTCGTTTACTTGGCCTCCATGGGATGTTCAGTGCTCTTCTCCAAGACCACAACTCAAAGGTGCCAGTTATTTCCCTGTCACACTTATTAATTATCCAGGTCTCAAATGTATAGCTAGTAATCAGAAAGACTGTGGCCTGAATCAGATGCACCTTAGTCCTTAAAACTGACTCACTATTCCTCAATAATTTGGAAAGTTCCTTAACTGCAGATTTTCCCAGTGTAATACATCTCTTTATTTCTTGACTGCTCCTACCAAGGGTGTTAATTGTGGATCCAAGCAAGATGAAACTGTTGACAGTTTCAATATCCTCTCCATCCATCATGACACGACCTATTGGTCCAGTGGTAAGAATTTTTGTTTTCTTAATATTGAGACACAATCCATACTGAAGGCTGCATTCCCTGATTTTCTGCAACAAGTACTTCAAATCCTACTCACTTTCAGCAAACAAAGTTGTGTCATCTGCATAGTGCAGGCTATTGATGAGTCTACCTCCAATCCTTTGCAATGACCATTTGCACTCTTCCTGGACGATACCCTTAATATCCTTCCACAACTCATCTGATCTTCACTCATTCGTGTTCAAGGCCTCAAACCTGTTCCTGAGATGGTTCTGAAATTCAGGTGGGATTGACTCAAAGTCATATTTTGGTTCCTGTGGACTTGGTTTAATTTTCCTCAGCTTCAGCTTGAACTTGCATATGAGCAGTTAGTGGTCTGTTCCACAATCAGCTCCTGGCCTAGTTTTCATAGCTGATATTGAGCTTCTCCAACAATTTTTTTCTGCATATGTAACCAATCAGATTTCTATGCATACCATCAAGTGAAATCCATGTATATAACCTGTGTTTATGTCTCTTAAAAACATATTTTCAATGAATAAGTCATTGTGCAAAATTCAATCATTCTCTCTCTAGCTCCATTTCTGTCATCAAGTCAATGTTTTCCAACTACTGAATCTTCTTCTCTGTTCCCAACTTTTGCATTCCAGTCACCCATTATTATCAATGCATCTTGTTTGCATGTTTGATCGATCTCCAACTGTAAACATTGGTAAAAATCTTCCATTTCCTCTTCCTTGGCTCTGGTTGTTGGTGCATATATCTGAATGATAGTGGTATTCACTGGCCTTCCTTGTATGTGTATGGATATTATCCTGTCACTCACAATATTGTACTTCAAGATGGATCTAGCAATGGCTTTCTTAACTATGAAAGCAACTCCATTTTTCCTCACCTTTTCATTTCCAGAGATCATCCGACTGAAAATGCCCCATACCAGTCCATCTCATCTCCCCAATGCCTAGTATGTCAATATTTATGCATTCCATTTCTTCCTTAACAATACCTAATTTTCCAACATTCATGGTTCTCACATTCCATGTCCCAATCACCAGTGTCTGCTTACAAGTATTCTTCTTCCTTTGTATTTCCATACCTGAAAGCTCAGCCTCAGTTGCCCTTTCTGTTATCTACATGTGTTCTATTGTACATAGGGTTTTCGGAGGCCTGCTATTTCAGAAGTGGATGGCCAATCCTTCTTCCCAGTCTGTCTTAATCTGAATATTCAGATTGAGAGAAGCGTCAGACAGACCAGCGTTTTACAGAAAAGTGAAAGATATATCCCTTATGGTGGAATTAATCATTCGTATCAGTGTTGTCCCTGCCCTTGGCACACGTGTCTTTACCCACTCAGAGAATACCGGAGGAATGTCTATCTGTGTTTCATTGATTATGCAAAGGCGTTTGACTGTGTGGGTCATAACAAACTGTGGCTGACTCTGAGAAGAATGGGAATCCCAGAACACTTGATCATGCTAATGAGAAACCTATACTTGAAACAAGAGGCAGTCATCAGAACAGAGCAAGGAAACACTGCATGGTTCAAAATTAGGAAGGGTGTACGCCACGGATGTGTCCTGTCTCCATACCTTTTCAACCTATATGCAGAACAGATTATCCAGGAGGCTGGGCTCTATGAGGAGAAATGTGGGGTCAAGACTGGTGGAAGATCTATCAACAATCTGCATTATGCAGATGACACAAGCCTGCTTTCTGAAGCTGAGGAGGACCTGAAGCGCTTGCTGCAGAGGGTCAAGGACTGCAGCCTTCAGTAAGGACTGAGGCTCAACGTCAAGAAGACAAAGATTCTCACCACTGGACCAATTGGCAGCATCAGGATGTATGGTGAAGAGATTGAGATTGTTCACAGCTTTAGTTTGCTTGGCTCCATGGTAAACACTCTTAGCACCAGTAGCTGGAAATTAAGAGACGTATTGCCATGGGAAAGTCTGCTGTTAGGGACCTCTCCAAAGTTCTGAAGAGCAATGGTATCTCTCTCTGGAGACAAAGGTGCATCTGATACAGGCCAGGTCTTTGTGATCACTTGTTATGCATCAGAGAGTTGGACAATGACTAAGGAGGATAGAAGAAGAATTGATGCCTTTGAGCTTTGGTGCTGGAGAAGAGTATTGAGGGTACCATGGACTGGTAGGAAAACAAACAGATTCATCCTGGAAAGGGTCAAACCGGTGGCTCCTTGGAGGCAAGGATTCTGAGGCTCTGTCTCCCATACTTTGGACATGTTGTAAGGAGGGACTGGTCCTTGGAGAGGGACATCATGCTTGGTAGGGTGAAGGGACAGGACAGGAGGGGAAGGCCCTCTATGAGGTGGATTGATTCAGTGACTGGGGTAATTGGGATGGGTATATCAGAGCTGGTACGATTGGCACAGGACAGAGCAGAGTTTAGGGCTGTTTCACATAGGGTCGCTATGAGTTGCAAGCGACTCGACGGCACATAACAACAACAACAACCCCTCCAATCCTGATGACACGTGCCTCTTCATAGAGTCCAGCTTCTCAGATAATTTGCTCAGCATAGAGATTGGACAGGTATGGAGACAGAATACAACCCTGGCCCATTCCCTTTCCTCTGCAGTAACAAACAAAACACAGAGAAGAAAAATAAGAAAGCAATATAATTTACAATAGCCAACCACAAATTGAGGTACTTGAGAATGAACCTAACTAGAGACACAAAAAACCTACACAAAGAAAACTACAGAACATTTCTGTGAGAAAGAATAGAAGACCTAAATAAATGGGGAAATGGTCCCTGTTCATGGATAGGAAGACTCAATATTGTGAAAATGATAATCCTACCAAAAGCAATCTACATGTTTAATGCAATCTCAATACAAATACCAAATCCATTTTTCAAGGAGATCAAAAAGGCAATTCTCAAGTTTATTTGGAGAAGAAAGAGACCCTGGAGAAGCAAAGCACTTCTGAAAAACAAGAACGAAGTGGGAGACATAGCACTCCCTGATCTTAAAACCGTAATACAGCCATAATAACCAAAACAGCATGGTACTGGTACAATGACAGGCACATAGACCAAGGGAACAGAATTGAGAACCCAGAAATCAACCCATCTATCTATGTTCAACTGATACTCGCCAAGGAAACAAAATCTATCAAATAGGGAAATGGCAAGCTCTTTAACAAATGGTGATGGCAAAACTTGACTGCTACCTGCAGAAAGCTGAAGCTGGATCACATCTCTTACCATACACAAAAATCAGTTCAAGATAGATCAGAGAGCTAGGCATAAAGCCCAAAACCATAATCATCATAAGGGACAAATTGGGACCAAACGTAGCAGGCCTCACCTATGGTATAAAGAGGCTGTCAAACACATTTACAAATACATAACCAGGAAAGAATAAAATAGAGGATTGGGACTCTCTAAATATTAAGCCCCTTTTCCAATAAGATTAAATAAAGAGTAAACCTTTTTTAATAGGGTGAAAAGAAAACCTTCTGATTGAAAAAATCCTTTGGCAACACCATCCCAGACAAGATTCTCATAACAAAATTTCACAGAATCCTACAAGGCTACCACAAAAAACCAAACCAGGTGAGCTCTGGTGGTGGCCTAGTGGCAAGAAGCTGCACTGCAATCTCAGAGGTACATGGTTCAAATCCACCAGATGCTCTGCTGGAGAAGGAGGAAGAATCTCCTCCTGTATCAGTCAGATCTGATTTGATGATACACAAAAAAAAATAATGAAATAAGATAAAATTTAAAAAAAACAACAATAAAACTAAACAAAACAAAACACAACCCCAAAACAAAACAAAAACCAAAAAACAACCCACAAAAACAAACAAACAAACAATAAAACCACAACACCAAAAAAATCAACAAAAAACCCAGATAATCACAAAATGGGCAGGAAACAAGGAAATACTTTTCATAGAGGAAGACATTAGGATGGCAAACAGACACATGAAAAATGCTCAAAATCACAATAAGAGAGCTGCAAATCAAAACCACAATGAAGTACCATCTCGCCCCAGTAGCAGTGGCAAAGTTTAATAGCACAGAAAGCAATAAACATTGGAGAGGATGTGAAGAGATAGGAACTTTTATACACTGTTGGTGGGGTCATAAAGTGTTATAACCACTTTGGAAGGCAGTTTAGCATTCCCTCAAAAAGCTGAATGCTGGAGTTCCCTATGACCCAGCTATTTCACTCCTAGGAATATATCCCAAGGAAACAACAAATGAAACACAAACAGAGATTTGTACACCAATATTCATAACATTATTCACTATCACAAGAACAAAGAAACAACTCACATGTCCAACTGCAATTGAATGAAATGAGAAACTGTTATATTCACACAATGGAATACTAAGCAGCACTCAAGAGCTGCAATTTTGAAAATGCATAACTTGAGAGAGACTGGAGGGCATGATGCTGAGTGAACTAACTCAGTCTCATTAGGATAAATACTACTTAGGATCATTATTGTAAAAACAGAAGGATAATAAGTAAAACTTATACGGGGATCCAAGCAGGGAAGGAGTCAGAACACAGGAGTGGATGGTGTGCAGGGGAGAAGTCACAGGCTGTATAATTCAGTGGATGGAGGGAGGGAAGATAAAGGAAATAGGAAAGATCCAGTAGGGATCTGGAAAGACATGGCAATGATGGGCATGATTCAATGGTAATTGATTATATAAAGCATAATTAAGGAGAATGATTATATGAAACACAATGTGAATGAAAGATAGTGTGAAACACAATGCATATGAACTTTGTATGCAAACCAATGTAAAATTAAAAAAATATTCCCAGTACATGCAAAATAATCAACATGAAATTTTTTTTTACTTAAAATACATGCTTAAAAAAATAAAACAATACTCTGTGACAGCACATGGAATTGTTACCGCTCAAATTACTCAAAAGGCACTTGAAGGGAGCTCTGGAGATTTTTTTTTAAAGAAAGAATGAAAGAGTGAATGAGTGAGGGAAACTTGCCAATCTTGCTTTCTTGGAAGGAAATATGATGCTGAGAACAAGAGCAAGATCAAGATTGATCAATTGCGACAGTTGTAGCAAGATATAAAGAAAATGAATATTAATGATTGATTGCAAATTAGTGATGCTTTTTTTTCTTCTGCCTGCAGCTGGTGCTGAAATATTAGCCTCCAGAGATTCCTAGAGTTAGGTGGCTATAATTTATCTAGTCACCATGCAGGAGGGGAAAAAACCTAAATCTCTTATTCCATTCCATTTCACAAGACCTAATGTTTCTAGCATTCTAGAACTGCTTTGTTTGTTCACTCCTGTGATGGAGCAGATTTTTTCTCCAGACTGCCTTCCATCTGGTTATTTTGTAATCAAAAACTAACTGTGTTAGAGGTAATTTTTAAAAGGCCAACACTTTTCTTTCTTCTATTTTAGGTAGGTGGACACTTGAATGAGATTCTTTTCTGACCTTATTAGCTCACTCATTGCTGTGAAGTCAGAGCCAACTCATAGCTTTCCCTCCATTGGGTTTTGAGGCTGTTAGAATGAGATTGTCCTTTTTTTGGCACAGTTTCTGGTGTATTCAAACCTTTTTAATTAACAGAATACAGAAGTGTTTGAGTTAACAATTAACTACCTAAGGACTATGCTCCCTGAACACCCCTCCCCGACCTAGTATTTGCAAACATTTATTATTTACAGTTTGTATCAGAAAATTGCCTAGTGAATAAGGATGGTGGTGTTGTTATGTGCCATCAAGTTGTCAGCGACTCATAGCGACCCTTTGTATAACAGCCTTAAACCCTGCTCTATTCTGTGCCAATCTCACTGTCTCAGACACATCTACCCCCATTACCCCAGTCACTGAATCAATCCACCTCATAGAGGGTGTTCCTCTCCTGCGCTGTCCCTCCACCCTCCCAAGCATGACATCTTTCTTTCTCCAAGGACTGGTCCCTCTTTACAACTTGTCCAAAGTATGTCAGACGAAGCTTCAGAATCCTTGCCTCCAAGGAGCAGCCTGGTTTAACCCTCTCCAGGATGAACCAGTTTGTTTTCTTAGCAGTCCATAGTATATTCAATACTCTTATCCAACACCACAGCTCAAAGGCATCAATTCTCCATCCATCCTCGCTAGTCATTGTCCAGCTCTTTGATGCATAGCAAGTGATTGCAAAGACCATGACCTGTATCCGGCACACCTTAGTCTCCAGAGTGACATAATTGCTCTTCAGTACATTGGAGAGGCCCCTAAGAGCAGACTTTCCCGTTGTAATACATCTTTTAATTTCCTGGCTGCTGGTACCAAGGGTGTTGACTGTGGAGCCAAGCAAACTAAAGCTGTATACAATCTCAATCTCTTCACCATCCATCCTGATGCTGCCAATCAGCCTAATGGTAAGAATCTTTGTCTTCTTGATATTGAGCCACAATCCATACTGAAAGCTGCAGTCCTTGACCCACTGCAGCAAGCACTTCAGGTCTTTCCTTAGTTTCAGCAAGCAGGGTTGTGTCATATGCATAACGCAGATTGTTGATGAATCTTCCTCCAATCCTGATGCCACACTTCTCCTCATACAGCTCAGCCTCCTGGAGAATCTGTTCTGCATATAGATTTAAAAGGTACGGAGATAGGACACATCCCTGGGGTACACCCTTTCCAATTTTGAACGATGCATTGTTTTCTTGCTCTGTTCTGATGACTGCCTCTACAGCTCAGCCTCCTGGAGAATCTGTTCTGCATATAGATTTAAAAGGTACGGAGATAGGACACATCCCTGGGGTACACCCTTTCCAATTTTGAACGATGCACTGCTTTCTTGCTCTGTTCTGATGACTGCCTCTTAGTCCAAGTATAGGTTTCACATTAGCATGATCAAGTATTCTGGGATTCCCATTCTTCTCAGAGTCAGCCACAGTTTGTTGTGATCCACACAGTCAAATGCCTTTGCATAATCAATGAAACACAGATAGACGTTCCTCTGGTACTCCCTGCTTTCAGCCAAGATCCATCTAATATTAGCTACAATATCCCTAGTACCACAACCCCTTCTAAACCCAGCCAGCACTTCTGGCAGTTCTCTGTTAAGGTGCTGTTACAGTCGTTTTTGGATAATCTTCAGAAAAATCTTGCTTGCATGTGATATCAATGGTATTGTTCAGTAATTTCCACACTCTGTTGAGTCATCTTTCTTTGAAATGGGAACAAATATAGTTCTCTTCCAGTCAGTTGGCCAGGTGGTTGTCCTTCAGATTTCTTGACACAACTTGGTGAGCACATATAGGGCAGTATCTGTTGAAATATGTCAGTTGGTATACCTTCAATTCCTGGGGTCAGAGAAAAACTGATGCTTTTGAATTGTGGTGTTGGAGGAGAGTACTGAATATTCCATGGACTTTCAAAAGAACAAGTAAGTATATTTTAGAAAACAATGCAATCAGGGTGCTTGTTAGAGGCAAGTATGGTAAAATTTCATCTCACTCTGGGCATATTATCAGGAGGAGTTTGTCCTTGGAAAAGGACATCATGCTTGGAAAAGTGTTCTTTTACTGTTGTTCAGTGCCATTGAGTCAAGTGTGACTCATAGAGACATTATGAACAACAGATGTAAACCATGTCCTATTCTGTACCACCCTTATCATCTCTGATATACTTGATCCCATTGCAGCAGCTACTGTGTCAGTCCATCTATTTGAGGTTCATTTCCTTTGCTGATCCTCTACCTATCCAAATATCGTGTCCCTTTCTAAAGAAAAGCCTTTCCTAACAACATGGCCAAAGTATGTGAGACAAAGCTTCACTATATTTGCCCCTAAGGAGCACACTAGCTATACATTCTACTAGACATACCTGTTGTTCTTTTGTCAGTCCAAGGGACATTCAACACATTTCTCGAACATCACAACTCAAAAGTATTGATGCTTCTTCTGACAATCCTTATTCATTGTCCACCTCTCAGATGCATAACAGGTGATTGGAAACACCATTGCTTGAATCAGGCACACTTTAGTTATTAAGCTGGCATCACTACTTTTTAATAATTTTTAATTCTGATAGCAAAATTTCCCAATGCAATACATCTTTTGATTTCTTGACTGCTGGTTCTGATGGTGTAGATTGTAGATCCAAGATCCACATTGAAAATGAACCAAGATCATTGAAAACTTCAATCTTTTGCCCACCTGTCATGGTGTTGCCTATTGGTCCAATGGCAAAGATCTTTGTTTTCTTAATGTTGAGATGTAATCCATATTGCAGGCTGTAGTTTTTGATCTTCTTCAACAAGTGCTTCAAGTCCTCCGCATTTTAGCAGGCGAAGCTGTGTCATCTACGTAATGAAAGATGTTGATAAGACTTCCTCCAATCCTGATATCACCTTCTTCTTCATAAGCACTAGCTCCTTGAATGATTCATTCAGCACGCAGATTTAAAGGTATGGAGAGGGAGGACACAGCCTTGATGTATGCTTTTCTTGATGTTAAACCATGCAGCGTCCCATTGTTCTGTTCGAATAACTGCTTCTTTGTCTAGATATAGGTTTCACATAAGCACAATTAAGTGCTCTGGATATCTCATTTTCCTCAATTTTAGTCATAATTTGTTATAATACATATATCAAAATTTGTTATGATACACACAGTCAAATGCTTTTGCATAGTCAATAAAACACAAATAAATATTCTAATATTCTCTGCTTTCAGCCAAGCTCTATCACATGTCCATAATAATATTCTGGTGCCATAGCCTCTTCTAAACCAACTTGAACTTCTGGAAGTTCCTTATCAAGATACTACTCTAGCCACTTTTGGATGACTTTAAGCAATGTTTTGCTTGCATGTGACATTAATGTTCCTGTTTAATAATTTCTACATTCTGTTGGGTCACCTTTTTTGATAGTGGGAATAAATATGGATCTTTTTCTGGTTAGTTGGCCAGGTAGCTAATTGTTTTCCAAAGTTCCGGGCACAGACAAGTAAGCATGTCCAGGGTTGCATCTGCTAGTTGAAACATGTCAATTGTGAAGATTTTTCCCAAAGGAAGATGCTAAGAAAGGCGGATTGACCCAGTATCTGCAACAATCATCTCAAGTATACAGAGATGGTAAGGATGACACAACATCAGGCAAGATTCAGATCTGCTGTTCATAGAGTTGTTGTTGTTGCCTTCCAGCCCAACTCCTAGCAACCCTTTGAACAAAATGCCTAAAGCCCCTCTACAGCTAATGACATATCAAAGTTCATAGAGTTTCCGGAGGCATGGAGGCATGTTGTTGGGGAAGTGGATGCCACTTCTGCGTGCGCTCTCTCTCTCTGTCTCTCTTTCTCTCTCTCTCTCTGTGTGTACAAATATTTCTCTGTATATCTGCATAAATCTGTATATATCTGTGCATAGGCTTTCTCCTTTGTATATTTTGTTGTTATTGTTTCTGTTGTATTCTTACCTTTGAAACTTTTTTCTTGGACTCTAGGTATGTGGAAAGAGACTGACATTCCAGGAAGAAAGGCTTTGTTTTGACTACTACATCACGAAAGAAAACACTACATAGCATGCCCTGGAGAATTCATGAGCACATCTAACACTGCATAACACACATGGGCTGGTGTAGATCTCTGAGAAGCCAGAAAGGGAGGCGCCCTCCACACTGTCTTTCTGCCCCGTGAGACAAGGCAGGGAGGACCTAAAGAATAAACCAGACAGCTGAAGGCCTCCCTGCTGTGCCAGCTGCAAGAAGGACCTTTAGTGCACTCACTGAAGCTAAGTTCTTAGTGACCTCATTTAGAAAGTGGGGCTGAGGCAGTGCGATGACATGGACAGAGGACCTGAGGTGGAAGATGAATGTTCAGCCCTTTCTCTGTTCAGTATGAGCCTGTCTACATGCGCCCAAAACCTCACCTTCAGGGTGAATGTCCTAGAGGCTGAGGATTGTCCCATGTCTGTCTGGGAGCAGCTTAGTCCCAGCCTTTGCATTGTCAGCTGAGAAAATATGTAAAAGATGTCTTTGCTTTCACTCTCGGATGCCGCCTGGTCCCCCCAGATGCCCACTAGGCCCTGGGAGGACTCCCTACTCCCAGAGCCCCCAGCACTTTTGCCGCCTGGGAAGTGTTGCACTTCAGTGCTCCTGGACAGAGACTCGATGAGATCGAGAGTTGTGACAAGTAGAGCTCCAGATGACTCTGAAACCGTTCTGCATCCTCTTCAAGCTTCATTAGCCATTAAACTATTAAGGGTGTATAGGAAAACCAGAGTAGAGATTGCCAAAGGCGGTTTAGGACAAAGGAAAAAAAGTCTTTTATTTCCCTTATATAGAAGATTCTCAGTGAAACATATATTTCACCCTTATGCCTCTTTTAAAGTTTGGTTGTTTTTGTGATGACAGGAGGAAAGAATAGTAAAAGAAAATCTTGGTCCCAAATGTATCCACTCTGGCCTTAATTTAAAAGACTCTGAGGATTTTTTCTCGTCTTTGTAGTGGAAATGTGTAGTATATTTGGCTGCTTATTGAAAGCTGAAAATTTAAATCCAACCAGAGATGCTTCTGAAGAAAGGCCCAATGATCAGCTTCTAAAGAATCAGTCATTGGGGTGGGAAAGGAAGGAAGATAAAACCTTATGGAGCACAAGCAGATAAACTTTATGGAACACGCTTTTACTCTCACATACATGAAGGGTCGCCATGAGTTGCAATAAACTTGGCCCTGGTTCTGCTTCAGAACTTGGCCCCATCAAGCACCTTCTCTTGTCTCTCTGACAGTTTCATCTTCTCTGGTTTCTGTCTTCTGGATAAACTAGACTCACCAGTTGCAGGTCATATAACTTTTAAAGTGGCCTTGTCCAGATATCCTGTGGCTCCCTTGGGAACTTACAACAGGAGTCAGATGAAAGACAGGACTTGAGATTTTGACGATCTTGAACTTGATCATACAGAGGCATGGCTAATTTCAGGCATAATTGCTGCATCTGAATTCTGATTGCTCAGGTGCCTCTTTTGTTCCTCTAACTCTTCTTTCTCCTAGCCAATTCCACTTGTTCTTAAAAAATTCTGTTCATTTGATTGTGGTTGAACATCTGGGCTATTTCCATGTTCTTGTGATGGTGAATAATACTGCTATGAACATTGGTGTACAAGTCTCCGTTGTGCCAGTAGTGGAATAGCTGGGTCATATGGAATTTCTGTGTTCAGATTTCTGAGGAAGCACCAAACTAGCTTCCAGAGTGGTTGTACCATTTTATAATCCCACCAACAATGTAGAAGAGTTCCTTTCTCGCCGCATCCTCTCCAACATCTATTACTTTCTTCCCTGTTAAACTTTGCCACTCTTACTGGAGTGAGATGGTATCTCTTTGTGGTGTTGATTTGCATTTCTCTTATTACCAGTCATTTTGAGCATTTCTTCATCTGTCTATTCTAATGGATTAAGAAATTATGGTACATTCACACCAATGGAATACTATGCAGCACACAGGAACAATGATTTTGTAAATTATTACCTAACTTGGGAGGGACTGGAGAGCATTTTGCTGAGTAAACTAACTCTGTACCACAAGGACAAATATTGTATGAAACTATTATTGTAGAATGAGTATAAGAATCCAAAGGGGGTGGGTGAGGGTGGAAGCAGAGGGATAAGGATGTGCAGGGGGAGGGAGTTTAGTCATGGAATTTTATAATTAGATGGGTGGGTGGGGTGAGGAAAATTGGAAGAGTCTGTTCTCAAAAACAAGTTATTCAAATTTGGAAATAAACACGTGTGTGTGTGGTGGTGTTGTTGTTATGTGCCATCGAGCAGCCTGCGACTCATAGCTACCCTATGTACAACAGCCTTAAACCCTGCTCTATCCCTTGCCAATCTCACCATGTCCAACACGCCTATCCCCATTACCCCAGTGATGGAATCAATCTTTCTCATCAAGGGTCTTCCTCTCCTGCGCAGTCCCTCCACCCTCCCAAGGACTGGTCCCTCCTTGCAAGATGTCTAAAATATGTCAGACAAAGCTTCAGAATCCTTGCCTCAAGGAGTAGCCTGGCTTCACCCTTTCCAGGAATAACTTGTTTTTTCTCCTAGCAATTCGTGGTATATTCAATACTCTTCTCCAGCACCAAAGCTCAAAGGCATCAATTCTCCTTCTATCATCCCTAGTCATTGTCCAGATCTCTGAAGCATAGCAAGAAATGGCAAAGACCATGGCCTGTATCAGGTACATCTTAGTCTCCTGACTGACATTGTTGCTCCTCAGTACCTTGGAGAGGTCTCTGACAGCAGACTTTTCCAGTGCAGCTAGTCTTTTAAATTCCTGACTGCTGATATGAAGAATGTTGATTGTAGAGCCAAGCAAACTAAAGCTGTCAACAATCTCAATCTCTTCACCATCTATCATGATGTTGCCAATCAGCCCAATAGTGAGAATCTTTGTTTCCTTGACGTTGAGCTTCAATCCATACTGAAGGCTGCAGTCCTTGACCTTCTGCAGCAAGCACTTCAGGTCTCCCTCAGTTTCAGCAGGCAGGTTTGTGTCATCTGCATAATGGAGATTGTTGATGAGTCTACCTCCAATTCTGATGCCACACTTCTCCTCATAGAGCCCATCCTCCTGGATAATCCATTCTGCATATAGATTGAAAAGATATGGAGATAGGACACATCCTTGCCGCACACCCTTCCCAATTTTGAACCATGTAGTGTTTTCTTGCTCTTTTCTGACGACTGCTTCCTGGTCCAAGTATAAGTTTTGCATAATCTGTTCACATGTACTTTTAGGATTGCTTTTTATAACCCAAACTATATTCTCAATATATTTCCAATATTGGATTTATCGTACTATTTCTTTTTTACTATTTTTTCCCTGCACCTGTCTCCCTTAATGCAATGTAAGCTTCATGAAATTGCCTTTTGTTCTTCTATGAGTCAATAATCTGTCTATAGTAGATGTCAGCTAATATGAAACAAATAGATGGTGGGTGGGTGGTGTATAGTTTTCCAAGGTTACCCTCCGCACCTGACATAATGCGTAACATTTATTTTAGGAACAGTAATA
This sequence comes from Elephantulus edwardii, assembly GCF_000299155.1. Classification (NCBI taxonomy): domain Eukaryota; kingdom Metazoa; phylum Chordata; class Mammalia; order Macroscelidea; family Macroscelididae; genus Elephantulus; species Elephantulus edwardii. The sequence goes on from NW_006399752.1 coordinate 13,669,789, forward strand.
ACTGTCTGACTGAAAGTTGGACTTCCACAACATGCTCATTAGAGCTAAATTACAGAAACCAAAATAAAAGCCAGATTGTTGGTTTTATTGCCAGTATTTTTGTACATCAGGAATAACCTCAGATTTGGATTAAGTTTGGGCCCAGTTTAAAGGAAGACCGTGGAAATATGGAGGAAGCAGACTGAGTTCTGGTAAAATGAGTAGCTGCCAGAGTTCCAGCAGGACAAACAGTTTACCAGCCAACAATTCTCTCTCAAATGTCAATTGTCTTACTTAGTGATTAAGTTATCATAATTGACTATCATTCTTATCTTGAGTTAATGCTGTGTATCTAAAGGCACACTGAACCAAGAAGTAGGAAACCTGAATCATTGTTAAAGGCCCACAATTATTATCCAGGTTTTCTCGAGCCAGTCATTTACCCTCTCTGAACTTACTTGCTAATGTGAAAAAACTTTTCCTACTTTATCAACTTTGTGTGAGAATTAAATCGGTTTGGCTATGTCAAGAGTTTTGAACATAGAGAAATTATTATAAAATGTTGCATATTATTGCCATTACATTTTACATTGTTTCTTAATTCATTTTGGGATTTTTAGGAGGAAATAGTGGAGTGAGATCATTATTTCATGGAAACATTTGCAAATTCAATTATGTCTTATCTCAGGATAAACATCCAAATAACTCTGTAGCTCATATTAATCCTAATAGCTTTTTATTGAACAAAACATGAACATTTTAGTTAAGAACAAGTGTCTTAGCATATAGAGCCCAAACTTTGTTATTTTGACAATTTCAATTATGTGTCCTGACATGGTGTCTTTTAATCCTGTTTTTATTTTTTTTTTGTTTGTTTTCAACAACACTCTGACAATAGACTTTCAAAAGCACCAAAACTGAAGAAAAGGAAATAATTTGCTGATACACAAACTTGTATGTGTATATGTGTGAAAGAGAAAGAGACACAGAGAGGTTGTGTCACTGCTCTTACTTTTTTCGGGATATACCAAGTACTGAATCAAATGGTATTTCTATTTATAATTATTTTTTAAAATATATGAATAATGGCACCCACATGTATCAGGTGAAAATCTCTCTGAAACTCATAATGGTAAATGTGGCAAATATGTGGCAAATGATAACCACATATGGTGACTGGATCTTGGAAGAGGTAGTTAAAGGTTTCAGATAGATTATCCTGAATCATCCAGTGGACCCTTAAGTGCAGTCATAAGAGAAAGAAACAGGAGATTTTGACACACAAGAGAAAAGACGGTATGATATTATGGAGGCAGAGTTTCAAGTGATATAGTCACTAACCAGGGAATTCCAGGAACTCCCAGAAGCTGGAAAAGGCAGATAGTGGATTATACTCTAGAGCCTCTGAAGGGAACTTGGTCCCTGCCAGCACCTTGATTATGTTGCTGTTGTTATGTGCCATCAAGTCACCTGTGACTCATAGTGATCCTATGTACAACAGCTCTGAACCCTGCTCTATCCTGAGCCAAACTTATTGTCTCTGACACATGGACACACCTATCTCCATTACCCCAGTCACTGAGTCAATCTATTTCATCCATGGTATTCCTCTTTTGTGCCATCCCTCCACCCTCCAAGTATGATGTACCATTCCAAGGACTGATCCTTCCTTGTAACATGCCCAAAGTATGTCAGACTGCCACTAAGGAGCAGCCTGGCTTTACCCTCTCAAGGATGAACCTGTTCATTCTCTCAGCAGTCCATGGTATATTCAATACTCTTCTCCAACACCACAGCTCAAAGGCATCAATTTTCCTTCTATCATCTCTGATCATTGTCCAGCTTTCTGATGCATAGTTAGTAGTCGCAAAGATCATGGCCTGCATTAGGTTCACATTAGTCTTTGACAACGTTGCTCTTCAGTACTCTTGAAGAGTTCCTGGCAGATTTTTCCCAATGGAATTCCTAGCTGCTGATACCAAGAGTGTTGATTGTGAAGCCAAGCAAACTAAAGCTGTTAACAATCTCAATCTCTTCACTGTCTATCATGATGCTGCCAATCAGCCCAGTAGTGAGAATCTTCGTTTTCTTGATGTTGAGCTTCAATCCATATTGAAGGCTGCAGTCCTTGACCTTCTACAGCAAGTACTTCAGGTCTTCCTCAATTTCAACAAGCAGGGTTATGTCATCTATATAACACAGGCTGTTGATGAGTTTTCCTCCAATCCTGATGCCACATTCCTCCTAATAAAGCCCAGTCTCCCAGATGATCTGCTCCACATATATCTTGAAAAGGTATGGAGATAGGACACATTGCTGGAACACATTCTTCCAAATTCTGAACCATGCAGTGTTTTCTTGCTTTTTTCTGACAACTGCCTCCTAGTCTAAGTATAGATTTCACATAAGCACAATCAAGTGTTCTGGGATTCCCTTTCTTCTCAGAGTCAGCCACAGTTTTTTGTGATCCACACAGTCAAATGCCTCTGCATAGTCAATGAAGCACAGATAGACATTCCTCTGGTACTCTCTGCTTTCAGCCAAGATCCATCTAACATTAACTATAATATCCCTTGCATAATGAAACTGATTTTGGACCTTAAAATAATATATTTCTGTGATTTTTAATAAAATTTTTTATTTAAAAGATTTTATTTTGTCATTTTAACAAAAGTTTACCAAAAAGTTAGATTTTCATTCATGCATTATTGCACATTTTATACTCTCTCCTTCCCTTCCCCTCCCCAAGTTGACTTTTTTCCTTTTCATTGCTTATTACAAAATTCTAATACAAATTCAAACAAATTCTTCCAATTTCCCTCACCCTCCCCACTCATCAAATTGTACAACCCAATGATTAATCTGCTTCTCCCACTGCACATCCACATCCCTCTGCTTCCAGCCTCTCCCACCCCTCCTAGATCCTTATACTCATTCTACAATAATGGTTTTATACAATATTTATCATTGTGGGACTGAGTGAGTTCACTCAGCATATAATGCTCTCCAGACCCTCCTCAGTTAGGTAATAATTTACAAAGTTATTGCTTCTGCATGCTGCATAGTATTCCATTGTGTGAATGTACCATAATTTCTCAATCCATTCATTTGTAGTTGGTATTTTTAACCACTATGGTTATGCTACAACCACAAACAACCGAATTAGTTTTCTTATAAGAATAGGCTATAGACTAGTGATTCCCAGATATTTAATACAAATGAGTTCATTTAGTGCTATCGGGTCCAGGCCTTCAATATGGATTACATCTCAATATCAAGGAAGTAAACATCCTCATCTGGGTCCAATAAGCAACAGGCATCATGATGATAGAGAAAAGATTGAAGGTGTCAATGACTTAATTTTACTTGGATTCACAATTGACATCCATAGTACCAGCAGTCAAGAAACCAAAAGACATGTTGTTGTTAGGTGCTGTCAAATACAGCTCATAGTGACCCTATCAACATCAGATCTGAAATCAGCCCTGTTTTGTGCCATCTACATCATCTCTGCAACACTAGAGACCATTGTTGTAGTCATGGTGTCAATTCATTTCATTAAGGGTCTTCCCCTCCTTCACTGACCCTCTACTTTTCTGAGAATGATGTCCTACTCCAATGACTGCTCCCTCCTAACAATATGCTGACATTGAAAAAAAAACTTCCTATGTGGGCTTCTCCCAAGTGCTAAAAAGCGATGTCAGTTTAAAGACTAAGCCATGCTTGATCCAAGCATGATATTCTCAGTTGCTTCCTATGCATCTGAAATTTGGACGATGAATAAGGATGGCAGAAGAAGAATCTATGTCTTTGAGTTGCGATGTTGGAGAAGAGTACTAAAAATCTCATGGACTTTCAAAAGAACAAACAAACCTATCTTGGAAGAATCGTCTTATTGGAGTAAAAATATTAACAACCAAACATCTGCCAAGTCAACATTTTTACATGTACAACTCAGTGACATTGATGACATTCATCATGTTGTACAACCATCATCATATTTGTTTTCAAATTTTCCTATCACCATTAACAGAAACTCAGTGCTCTCTAAAGACTTCCCTTCCCACCCCCTTCCCTGTCTGGGAACAAGATACTATCTATTTTTTTTTTAATTTTCAATTTTTTATTTTTTACAGAGGTTTTGGACTTCCATGTTTGTTTTTTTTTGCTGCAAAGTGTTTGAGACAGCTGTGATGCTGCTTGGCACAATTAGCAACGCCCTGAGATGTCATAAAATAAAAAGAACAGGGCCTTTCACTCTATTCTCTCAATTAGATGCAATTACTACATCCCTAGATCTCAGTAGCTTATGATCAAAAACCAAGAACATTGTCCCTTTCATATCCCAGGTGTAATTCTGCTACATCCAATGGACTACAGGAAGCCTATTTTTCTACTGCATTCATTTCTCATGTGGTTTCTGGGCATCCTAGAAGAAGATGTGTTATCTTCAGGACCATGACATTCTGGAAAACAGCATGGGGTTTTTTGTTTGTTTGGTTTTGGGGTTTTTTTTAAATTTTTATTAATTTTAATGAACATTTATAGAGATTTGGGGTTTTCATTCATTCATTATTGTAATATTTTCTCTACCCTCCTCCCTAGTTCATTCTTATTTTTTCCTCCCTTGGAAGTCTGTTTTAATTGTCCAATTGCCACAGTGCTTGTCAGTTCTGATTAATTTCCTTTGTCAGTGTGTTCTTTGCCATTACCTATCACTCCTCCTTGAGAGAGACTTCACCCTGATTCATAAGGAAAAGGGGATGGCATATTCTCTTAGCTACTTCCTGCTGGAAAGGGACACTGTAGGTTTCAAGGTGAAGATCTTCTCTCACTACTCTAAAGGGCCCCTTTGGCAATAGGAAACACATAGACTATTATGGAGATTGATTTTGGAATTTAGATGCACTGTTATCAATTGTGCTTAGCCGTGCATGTTCATATCCTTGAAGATGTAACATGGAAGTGTTGCAGCCTAGAAGACACAAATTTAGCTAACAAGTTAAAAGTACATGAGTCAAAAATTGAAAAGCAATAATATTCCAGTTAGAGGCTCTAATAATGGCACCAATCAAGCAACAGAGGGAAGGTAGTTCTTACAATAAAAGGCCTATTGACTACCACTTTCTCTATTATATTATAAAGGTTAGGAATCACAAGATATAGAGGTTCAACTCTGTCATTTATTGTTCTTAAGTCCTGGAGCAAATTCCATCTACCACTGGGTTGTTTTACAACTCAGAAGTCTGTGTGCAAGGCAGAGGTGAAATAAGGAACTGCTTATGAGGTTTTCTGTCAATTCCAACAACTAAGAAATAGTGAGAAGAGTTAGGACCTCAGAAGGCTTTTAGGACCAGATCGTAGGCTCTTGTGTCCAGGAGAAAACGAATATACTTACCAGTAATGTTAATGCTCACCCACAGTTCTTCTGGGAGGATCTAAATCGTTGAAGCAGGAAAACAGCATGTTCTCCATCACAACCTCCACCTCATTTCTCCAGGCTGCTCTGGGACTACCACGCCTGCTGCTCTGAGCAGGAACCCCGAATGCTCCCACAAAGCCTTACAATCCGGCAGAGACAAGGTTTCAGTGAGATTAAATGGCATGCAGCATAAAGAGTAACAGGCATTTTTGTTGAAAGGGCTCTCTTAAGGGTTCTGTGTGCAGAGCTAACATTAGAGCAAGGGTTAGAAAAACAAACAAACAAACAAAAAAAAACCCAAACAAACCCTTTTATCAGACTTCCAACTGAAGGCAAGCAAATAAATCACCAGCAGGGAACATCTTCAGATAGCTTTCCACCTTAGCATTCAGTCACAAGAAGAAAAATGTCTTCCCTCTATCCTATCACAACTCATTCCCACACCAGGATGACTGACAATAGGAAACATCCATTTACTTGGGGACACGTCATCCACACACTTGGTTCAGTTTCCTTTACAGCTGAAACAACACACTCAAGCAGTTGGTTATATACTTTACAATTTTACATAAACCTTGTGTGGGCCACCAGTTGTATCATCCTGGAAGCCCTGGCCCATGCCCAGTCTCCTCCTTCTCCTCCTCCTCTTCCTCAATTTTCAGTATAAGATGAAAGGAAGACGAGGTGGTTATTCCTCTGCTGAGCCTCAGGTTATATATTTTCCCATGGATACATATGTAGGTATGAAGATACATGATAAATTTAAGCAATAATAAGAACCTTCAAGGACAGTCTGATTTAAATCCAAACCTTCCTTGGCACACTTCTGTAATTTAGTAAGGTTTCATGATGTTCTCTGCTCTTTTATTAATTACTGTGCACAACATTTAAGAGTTCAAGTTGCAATATCCTCAGCATGATTGTAATTGCGTATTTTCTCCTAAACTGTAGGTATATATTTGCTCTACATTTGTAATAAACAAATGGCCCATCTTTGCTGAGTGCTTGCAGTGAAAGAAAATGTGTTACAGAGACAGAATACTGCGAACAGCAGCTCTAATTGGTGTTTCTCTGAAGTTCACAGAGAAATTAACCGTATATATTTATTGGATCCCAAATGATTCCACATATGTGCAGCAATTAACTCAATAATTATTTTTAATGCCTACTGTGACTGGAGAAATGGGATTAGGGCTGTTGGAAATGATGAGATTGGCTCAGGATAGGGCAAGGGTCTGAGCTAATGTCAACAACACACAATAACTGTGTGCCAAACATTTCTAAAAGTGAGATACGATAGGCAAAGAAGCAAAATCTATGCTCTCAGGATGTTTGGTGTTTACATTCTGTTTGTCTGAATAAAGAAATGAAACTATAATGTATCAATTGATGGTATATAATGTAATGTATAACTATAATGTATCAACTGAAAGAATAAAATACAGAAAAATAAGAAAGGACAGAGAGAATGACAATAAGAAGATATTTCAGAGATTATTTTTCTGATAAGGATATATTTGAGCAAAGCCCTGATTTAAATAAAGGGAGGGAATGAGAGAGACTATTAATTACTTCCCAGTAGTTTGTCTTTCTTTCTAGAAGCTGCATTGCAGTCCCAAATGCTTGCAGTTCGAGGCAACACGCTGCTTTGCAGAAAAAAGATGGGCAGTCGCCTCCCGTGCAATCTGCCTCTGATAATCTGTCAGAGGGTCAGCTATGATACGGATGATACGCAACAAAAAGAACATTCTTTATTTCTCCTCTTACGGTTTTTCTTGTTGTGTGTAATCAAGTTGGAACCAACACATAGTCCAATGTGTTTTCTAAGGCACTAAATTGCATGTGAGGACATTGCCCATCCTTTTCCCATGGAGCAGCTGGTGGATCCGAACCATGTGCCTTTTGGATTGCAGCATAGATTCTTAGCACTAGGCCACAGAGCTTACCTTTTATTTTTAGTAACCCTTTAACGTTTTGCTGAACAAATGGACTATGACTACAGGTCACATTTCCCAGTCTTCCTTGCAGCTCAGTATGTGACTAAGATTATGCCAACTGGATGTGAGGAGAAGCAGTGTGTGTGTTTTAAAAAAATGTCTTATTTATTTATTATTATTAATTTTTATGAAAATTTACAGAGATTTCAGATTTCCATTCATTCATTGTTGCACTTTTCTCCCTGCCCACCCCTCTCTTCCAGTTCGTTCTTCTCTTTGAAAAGTAAAATTCTTTCATTGTTATACACACATCCCTCCCTCCCCGCCCCAAGTTCACTCCACTATGCAGCCTTTGTTCTGGACTCATTAACTGTGTGTTGTTTTAGTCATCCCTGTAGAGGCCCTCACCTTTGTCTTGCTACCTGAGAAATGATGACAATTAGACAATATCGGAGATCACATATTGCACGTGGAGGAACTACTTTGCCACATCTGCACTTTTACATGAGAAAAAAAATACTATTTTAATTTAACCGTTGTATTCTGCTACAGAATGGAGCTGTGGTGTTCTAGTGTGTAAAGAGTTGAGTTGCCAACCTAAAGACAGATAGCTCAAATCCACCAGCTGCTCTGTGAGAGATAGGCAATCTCCTCCCATGTGATTTACTGCCCATTACAACCTGCTAGAGGTTAAGCTATGAGTTGATTCTGATACAACAGCATATAGCAAGCAGCATTGTTACAGAAGCTTAGCCTTTTTAAAACCTCATTTCGTTTAGAGAACAATCCTAGATACCTGGTTTGAACATTTATAAAAGCAACATTCCAGGCAGAGGGAAGAGCATTTGCAAAGGCCATAAAGTAGGAACTCACTTGGAAAGCTCAAGGAAGCGCAAGGAGACTAAGAGAGTTTCAAGTGGGGGAGGAGATGAGGTAAGAGAAGCATGTGAGGGAAGGGAGGTCCTGGAAGACCTTGACAGTTTCCTTAGGTAATCTTGAGGGATGTAAATGCAAGCCTTGAGCAGAGGAGTGACATCTGTTGTGCTGAGAATAGTACAAGGAGGAAAAAACTTGGGAAATTTAGAGACTACATTGAAGAGTATCACAATAATCCAAGTAGGCTATTATACTGACTTCACCTAGAATGGTAATAACAGAGATACTGAGAAGTATATTTTTGTTCCTAATATATTTCAAAAGTAGAGATGCTAGAATGTTTTTGATGACCTTTAAGAGAGAAAGAACCATAAAAGTGAAGAGTACAGAGGAAAAAGGAATTAGAAACATAAGTGACTATGTCACGTGTAGTAGTAAATGTTGCATTTTCTTTGTTCATGTACTTCACGTGAACACCTTTTTTGCATTGTTGCAATTGATTATATCTCAGCCTCTACAGAGAGAATTCAGTCCTATCTCTCCTCTATTTGATATTCTGCGATGTTTCTCATCTTTGTTCTGAGCATTACTTTACCTATTCATCCTTTTGGGGAGATGTTCAGTGTCAGTAAAAGATAGTGATCTCTGAGTAACATATTTCAATTACCTCCTCCCCTCAAAAGCACTCAGGGAAAGAGAAAGTGAGAAGAGGAATATGGAATCAATGTGGAAGATAGGCATCGTAATTGGAGAAAGGATGAGAGGTTGAAAGTCTGATGAAGGTCAGGAGGGAAGAGAAATCTCCACTCTGGGATTTGTGAGAAAAAGTGAAAGAAGATCAGCAGGGGTGAAAGCAGAGCCTGTGATGTATTAAGGACTGTAAAGTGAACCACAGGGGTTGGAGGAAAAGGCAAGTGGGAGTAAGTATCCTGACAGTAGATACCTGTTGCTATTTTTTTCTTAAAAAGGTTCAATTTTTAGGTGTATTATAAATTGGTAGAATTAAATAATCTTGAGAAAGTGGTCCAATAGAATGATCAGACTTTTCAGGATTTTATTATAAGTTAAATACTCTTCTAGTTGTTCTTATAAGACATTTTAACAAAGGTTAATTTAATTTTTTTTAGTCAAAAGTTGCACAATTGGCCAGATGTAGGAAAATTTTCTTCATTTCTACTGGAAAAATTCACATCAGCCTCAAGGTATTTGTTGTTATCGTTAGGTGCCAAATCAAGTACAAATCATAGTAACAAACCCTGTCCTGTCCAGTGCCATCCTCATCATTTCAGACATACTCAAACACTTAGGGTCATCCGAAGTAAAATTCTAGAAGTGGCCTTGATTTTCATTTGCTAGAAGGGTGTTTCCTGAATGGATAGTCATTAAAACGGAACAGGAACAGTACTGAAGCCACCACAGAGATTGTGAAATATTCAGCTCTGTAAAAGCATGGTAATGCAAGTCAAAGAAGGAAGTGGATTTTAAACCAGGTGAGCACCAGGTTGAAAGCATATTGTCTTAGTTTTTTGTGTTGACATAATAGAAATTCCACATATGGGAGTTGCAACAAACAGAAGTTCATTCTCTCATTGTTTATTGTTGTCATGTGCCGTCTAGTTGTAATCGACCCATAGCTAACCCTCCAGCAAGCTTTTAGAGACTGTAGATCTCACAGGAGGAGATTGCTCTGCTTTCTTTCAGGGAGCTGCTGGTGGATTTGAACTGCCCGGTTTGGGGTTGGCAGTGTAACGTTTTATAGAGCTCCAATTTGCACCTCTAAGGGAGAGTTTTCTCTACCTGCTCTGGGAAAAATCCTTGCATCTGCTTGTCTTCCCTTCTTGGCAGTTGTTGCTGGAGACCCTAGAGTGGCATCTGTCTCCCTCATCCAGGTTTCCTTGCTTCCATGCCTCAGTCAGCTTTTTCCTCACATCAAACATACTTTGGTTAAAGCATATTCTGGAGTGATGTGATCTCTTTAACATAATAAAGAAGATCCTGTTTTCAATGGAGATTACAACCACAGGTTAGAATTACAGCATATATTTTTAGGGAACATAGTTCAGCCCAGAACAGCACACATATAAAGAGTTGCCAACCTCATGATGACGTCAGGTGATGATTTACACCTAGTAATCAAAATTACTCTGAAAACAAATGTGACTAGAATTCTCAGTATTGTTTAGGTGTAAGTTTCAGTTCAAACAGCTTTTGAAGGGTACCTAGAGACAATAATCAGAAGGTACATTTTGTAAGTTTAAAAACAATAGAAACGTTAAGTCTGTTTCTTTTTATAACTGGATTTCTTTTTTTAAAATCAAGTATGTAGGAACCATAGTAACTGTTTCAAAGTCTAAGGAAATCTCATATTAACTTCATGTAATTATAATGTTTATCCTCAACAATAAATATGTATAATATGTCTATAATGTTTAGGGAGTAGGAATAGAAAATGGGTTCCAAAGGATTGTAAGATACAGTTAATGCCCACAAAAGGCCCAGAATTCATTTAGAACGAAACAAAACCCCCTCTGCCATTGTGTTGCTTCTAACTCATATTGAACTTCCATTAGTTTTCTGAAATTGTGAATCTTTATTGGAGGAAATTCTCCATGGAGCAGCTAATATGAACCAATGTTTCAGTTAGCAAAGTAACAGTAACACATTCACATTCTTCTATCAGAGCTCTTTAGTTGAAGGGAAAAGCATATCAGTGGATAATTATACCTGAAATATAGGTATGATGTTTGTATGAGTCAAGAGTTGATAGATTTTGCTGCAGGAACAAACGATTATCATATTTAGAAGAGTTGTAACAACAGAGATCTTTGTCCAGATCATTCAAGAGGCTGGACTTTCTGAAGAGGAATGTGGCATCAGGATTGGAGGAAGACCCATCAACAACCTGTGTTCTGCAGACTATACAACCCTGCTTGCCAAAACTGAGGAGGACCTGAGGCACTTGGTGCAGAAGGTCAAGTGCTATAGCCTTCAATATGAACTGAAGCTCAACATTAAAAAAAAACAACAAGATTTTTACCACTGGGCCAATTGACAGCATCGTGATAGATGGTGAAGAGATTGAGATTGTTAACAGCTTTGGTTTGCTTAGCTTCATAATTTACACTCTTGGTACCAGCAGCCAAGAAATCAGAAGATGAATTGCATTGGGAAAATGTGCTGTCAGGGATCTCTAGAGAGTATGGAAGAGCAACAATGTCAGCCTGGAGAGTAAGGTGTGCCTGAGCCAGACCATGGTCTTTGCAATTACTTGGTATGCATCAGGAAGCGCAACAATGACTACTAAAGATGATAGTCAGAGAAATGAAGGCTTTGAGCTGTGGTGCTGGAGAAGAGTACTGAATATACCATGGACTGCTAGAAGAACAAACAGGTTTATCCTGGAGAGGGTGAACCAGGCTGCTCCATGGAGGCAGGGATTCTGAAGCTTCATCTGACATATTTTGGGTATGTTACAAGGAGGGACCAGTCCTTGGAGAGGGATGTCACGCTTGGAAAGGTAGGACAGCACAAGAGAGGAAGGCCCTGGATAAGATGGATTGACTTAGTGACTAAGGTAATGAGGGTAGGTATGTCAGAGACAATAAGGTTTGCTCAAGATAGAGCAGAGTTCATAGTTTTTGTACAAAGGGTCACTATGGGTCACAAGTGACTTGACAGCATATAGCAACACTAACTACTGCTACACAGTCAGTAGTGAGAATTTTTATTTTCTTCATGTTGAAATGCAATCTATATTAAAGGCTGTGGTCTTTGATGTTCTGCAGCAAGTGTTTTGAGTCCTCTTCACTTTCAGCAAGGTTGTATCATCTGCATAACATTGGTTTTTGATGATTCTTCCTGTGATCCTGATGCCACATTCTTCTTCAGAGTCCAACTTCTTGAATGATTTGCTCAGCATACAGATTGAAATGATATGGAGAAAGGATACAACCTTGACACACTTCATCTTATTTAGATTCACAATCAACACTCTTAGCATAGTCAGGAGATCTGCAGACATATTGCATTGGAAAAGCCTATAGTTAGGGACCGTTCCAAATTATTGAAGACCAACTATGTCAATTGGAGGACAAAGGTGCACCTGGTTCAGGCCATGATCTCTTCAGTTACTTGCTATGTGTCTGAGAGTTAGAAAATGAATAAGGATGACAGAAGAAGAATTGATGTTCTTGAATAATGGTGTTGGAGAACAGTACTGAATATACTATGGGCTGCTGAAAGAACAACCAGATATGTCTTAGAGCCAGAGTTCTCTTTGGAGGCAAACATGATGAAGCTTCATTTCACATACCTTGGGTATATTGCTAGGAAAGGCTATTCCTTGGAAAGGGACATCATGCTTGGAAAGGTAGAGGAACAGTGAAAGAGAGGAAGACCCTCAAACAGATGGACTGGCATAGTGACTATTGCAATAGGCTTGAGTATGTCAGAGATTATAAGGATGGCATAGAATAGAACAGGGTTCAGATCTGTTGTTCATAAGGTCAGTATGGGTTGTACTTGACTCGATGGCACCTAACATCAGGAAGCTCACAAACTTCATTGATTGACTTTGGGGCTCTGATTTTGTGGTCACTCATGAACCCACACTTGGAAGGGCTTCCTGCTGATGTCTGCTTCACCAATCATCAATGTAAGAGAAAGGGAAAGTAATGAACTACCTAGTAGTGCTTAGAGCGTCCTTTGAAAGTCACATTTGTCACTTCTGCAGATATTTCATTGTCTAAAGCAAGTGCATGTCCACATCTAACGTCAATATTGTAGAGAAGTCTGATTCTATAATAAACTGAGATAACTAGAAATATTTGAAGACAACACAAAATTCTGATGATAAATAGGCATAGCTGATTTTAATGTACTTTACTGAGTTTCACAGATATATTTTTTACAAATTAAATATTTGTGAGAACCTTGTGTTAAACAACTTTATTGGCACTATTTATCCCACACCATAGACTTGTTTCAAGTCATTGTGGTGGCTTTTGAAATATTTCAGACCTTTTCCTGATACTATTATACACTTAATAGATCATAGTATAAGCCACTCCCATGGAATTGGTTCTGATTTATAATGACCCTCTATCAGGCTTCTGAGATGGTAAATATTTACATGAGGTTATTGCCTTTCTCCAGCATAGTGGCTGATACCTATCTTTGAAAATTTTATTCTTTTTTATTGTGATTTTAATGAAAGACTACAAAGAGGTTGGGCTTTGATTCATTCATCGATAATGCATTTTCTTCCCTTCCCTTCCCAATTAAGTTTGTAATAATATTTTATTCGCAAGTATTTTGATCCCTCATATATTTCTAAAGACTTAGTTATTGTTGATGCCATCAAGCTGACCCTAACACATTTTTACGTAATGTGGCAGAGTAGAACTTTTCCATAGGATTTTCTGGGTTGTGACATTTATAGGAACTAATAACCTTATCTCTTCTCCCTTGGATTCACTTGGTGTGCTTAAACTACCCATCTTTTACATGGCAGTATAATACTTAATCATTGTGCCATCAATTCTGCTTGAAGACTTATTCTTGTTAGGTGCCATCAAGCCAACTACAACGCATAGCAAACCTATTAATAGATCCAAACCTGTCCGTATCCTGCATCCTCCTCACAATCTCTGTCACTCTCAACACCATTATGGTAGTCACTACGTCAATCTATCTTGTTGAAGATCTTTCTCTCTTTCACCAATCCTCTATCTTTCCAGCATGGTGTTTATCTCTAAGGATTGATTCCTCCTGAATGTACATTCAAGTAAGTGAGATAAGGCTTGACCATTTTTGTCTCTAAGGAACATCCTGTTTTACTTTAAGATGCTGCTGTTGTTATGTGCTGTCTAGTTGCTTGTGACTCACAGAGACCCTATGTACAACAGCCCTATACCCTGCTCTATCCTGTGCCAATCTTTTTGTCTCTGACACACCTACCCCCATGGCCCCAGTCACTGAATCAATCCACCTCATAGAGGGTCTTCCTCTCCTGTGCTGTCCCTCCGTCCTGCCAAGCATGACATCCCTCTCCAAGGACTGGTATTTCCTTGCAACATCTCCAAAGTATGTTAGAAGAAGCTTTAGAATCCTTGCCTCCAATGAGCAACCTGGTTTCCCCCTCTCTAGGATGAACCTGTTTGTTCTCTTAGCTGTCCATAGTATATGCAATACTCATCTCCAGTACCACAGCTTAAAGGCATCAATTCTCTTTCTATCATCCCTATTCATTGTTCGGTACTTCAAGATAGATTTGTTTATTCTTTTTGCAGTCTCATTTTATAGTCTTCACCAACACAACAATTCGGAAACAAGTACTGAGTCTTTGTCCTGTGTTCCTTATTCATTGTCCAACTTTCAGATGCATAAGAAGCAATTGCAAATATTATGTCTCAGATCAGGCACATCTCAGTCTTTAAACTGACATCCTTGCTCTTTAGACTTTTGCATAGGTCCTTGACAACAGATTTTTCCAGTGCAATACATCTTTTAATTACTTGACTGATGCTACCAAAAATCTGTTGCCAATGAGTCCATTCCAACTCATAGAGACTTTATGTCTTACAGAATAGTTACAGCCTATAGTTTCTTGGCTGTAATCTTTATGGAAAAAGGCCATTAGGCCTTTCTTCTGTGGTGTTGCAGGAAAGACTTGAACTGCCAATCTTCTGGTTAATGAGCCAAGTGTAATTCATTTAAGCCATCCAGGACACCTTATTTTCCCTTGTAAAACCTGAGGCTACATAGTCGGTTTTGATTTCCTTTGGAATATGTCCTTACCTTGGAAAAGAAATGTATTGAGGTTCTAAATACAAAGTGAAAACAACTTTTAAGCTTATTCTATATAAATAAAATTATAAAAATTAGTAAAATGCTAATATTGAAACTTTCAGTCCTTTTCAACAAGAGCAACAAAAACATTAGCTGTTTATTAGACTCCCACTAACCTCTTGATGCCCTTCTGGCATAGTCCGCATGGCGCTGTGCTGCTCACTCAAAGTCTGCACCTCTTTGGCTGTTCGAATCCACAGGAGAAAGATGGGCAATCTCCTCCTGTGTGATTTGTAGCCTTTGAAAACCTGCTGAAGGGCCAGTGGTCTGTGTTGATTTTGACTGAATGGCAATGAGTAAAGGACCCAGCTCTATGTGCAAATTTTGTTCTTAAAAACCCACCAGTCTATAAATCATAAAGGACAAAGGAATTAGGTCATTTAACTTGAACAATGCTCATTTGTCTGGAGGAGAATAACAAAATCTTCCTTTGTAGGCATTTTCAGGGGAGAATAACTTACAAATCAGCATCCATTATTGTCTTTTCTGTGGATGGCTTCTCATGTACTTTGCTTAGAGAGTCATTCTCTAACATGATGCTTACATATTCTCCAGCATCCAGACCTCAATGACTCTGCCTGCTGCTACATTCCAAAAGTTCTTGTCCTAATTAACATTTCACTCTAATAAGATTTTTTCTGGCTCCTGAAGTGTTGAGATATCAATTGTTGACGTATCTTGGGATTTGGCCAGGCATAACATACAGCGGAACAGGCAGCCTGGGAGAGGCTGGAGAAACAGGTGCCAAGGGAAAAATGCAGTGGGCAGAATAGGTGGTGGGGCAAGGCCAAGTCTAGAGGTCAGCAGTGAGCACTGGGTGGTCCATCTCAGGGTTGCAGGGTGTTCCAACACAGAATTCTGACATATGGTATCATTGTGCAATCCACAAAGAGTTAGAAAGGCATTAGGTTGATCATCTCCAGAAGAGAGACTAGGAAGAGCATGACAGAACTCTGAGCCCTGAGATTGAATGGTGACTAAGGTATTTAGTATGTTGAAAGAGAAAAATTCTCAGCATGCAGAATCTCAGTTATTAGATACTCGCACAGAGATTGTCTATCAAGAGTGACTGAGATAGCCAACTAGAATATGGGACTGACTTAGAAAGTTAGAGTCATCTGGACGCGAGGCACAGCATAGCTAATGGTAAAGAGGGCCATGAGCTAATCAGCTACTTATCCATGATTCATAATGATTATCTATTCCAGAGACATTGAATTTTGTTGATTTTTATTGTAAGCAGTTTCTGGAAAAGAGGGTGTGGGGAAGGATTAATACATTATCTAGCATACTGAAAATCACAAAGCAAAGCTTGTATACATTTACAAATCTCCAACACAGAATATTTTGAGATAAAAGTATTCTAACTTCTCTATGTGGACTGGAAAGTCTTACTAAAATATCATTCCTAATCCTCTCTTGCACAATCTACAAATTCCCTGTGATCATGACTTGCTCAAAGTGAACATAATTCTTAGTAGAGAAAAACTGTGTCCCTACAGAGCAGATCCACCATCAGAAACAGTGGTACTGAAGAAGAGTCTTGAACATATCATGGACTGCCAAGAAAATCAACAGGTCTGGCCTGGAGAGGGTGAAACCACACAGCTCCTTAGAGGCAAGGATTTTTAATCTCTTTCTCACATACTTTGATCATATTGCAAGAAGGGACCAGTCTCTGGAGAAGGACATCATGCTTGGAAGGGTAAAGGATAGCGCAGGAGAGGAAGACCCCAGATGAGATGGATTGACACGGTAACCGGAGTAATGGAGGGTAGGTGTGTATGAGACAATGAGACTGGCTCAGGATAGAGCAGGGCTTAGAGCTATTGTACATAGGGTACTTGACAACACATAAACAAAAACAATTGTATATGAAAGAGGCATGGTGACATGTTGGTTAAGTCTTTGGCTATTAATCAAAAGATTGGCTGTTGGAAACCACAAGCTGTGCCATATAAAATAAAAGATGTGCCGATTTTTCTGTCCTATGGGGTCACCATGAATATATAGTGAGATCTATAAGAGGCAGCACTCTGAAAGACTGCCTTAATTCTCAATGTTGCTCAAGTTTTCTGCCTTTGACACGGTGTAGTTTTGTGACTTTCACCTCTGTCCGTGTTTCTCGGTTTTTCAATTTTGTCTGTTTTGCAAGGAGCCAATTCCTCATAATATACAGATAATGTATGTTTGAGAAAATGATAGAGAAGGTATTTTCTATAGGGCATAAAGGCAGAGAATCATAAGCCAGTTTTTTCAGAGTTCAAGTCTATTCATGAGTCCTGGATCAGTTTAGTGGGTAAGGAGGAGAGAGAGCTCAAAAGAAAAACAGGAGTGACAGAGAGAAAAGAAGTAAGGGAGGAAGGAAGGGAATGGGAGAGAGATGAGAGGGAAAGGAAGAGGGAAGAAAAGGAAGAAACACTAAAGAAAGTGAACAGAATGGAATGGAAAATACTAGCATGTATCATGCTGTAAAAGGTTTTGGTTTTATCTCCATACATGTGTACCAGCATATGGTGTTAATTGTATTTTCACAGCAAAAAAGTCTGGAATACACTGCTTTAGGAACTCATTTACAACTTATAATATGCAAATTGCACAGTGTAGCTAGCTCAACAAGAATTCAAAGCACTAAATGATGAAGAACAAAGACCACCTTCAATATGGATTATACTTCAACATAAAGGAAACAAAATACTCTCAATTTGAACAATATGCAGCATCATGATAAATATAAAGAAGATTGAAGTTGTCAAGGATTTCATTTTACTTGGATCCACAGTCAATACTCAGGGAGGAAACAGGTAAGACTAGGGAGAGAGTAGATAGCTAATGAACACTACAGTAGAACAGATGAGGGGAAGAACTGTCCAAAAAGGAATATATGATTAGGCATTATATGTATGACAACAATCTGGAACAAAGGATGCAGGCTGAGCTGGGGGTACAGGGGGAGAAAATGTACAATAATGAATTAAAAAACCAAAGGCATTTTTCCATTTTACTCTAAAAAATAAATCATGTATTTGGACTGCACAAATAAATTGTCAAGGATCACTTTTAAAGTGCTAAAAACAAGGATGTCTCTTTGAAGACTAAGATGAAGGGAGGAATTGTGCGAAAAACAATATATATGAACTTTGTAAGTAAACCAGTATAAAACAAAAATTATATATATATATATACACACACACACACACGTATGTGTGTGTGTGTATAAATAAAGCTGAAACAATAAGAGTAGCTGAAGCATATCTGAATTATGATTGATGTTGGTGAAAAATACTGAATAGACCATGGAGAATGAAAAAAACAAAAAAAACCCTCTCTTGCAAGAACACTCCTTAGAAGCAAGGATGGTAAGATTTAGTTTGACACTTGGATAGGCTATCAGGAAGGACAAGTTCCAAAAGCACATCATCCTCCGTAGAGGTTGCTGTTGCTAGGTGCTTCCAAATCAAGTATGACTCGTAGCAATCCTATGAACAACAGACCTGAACCTTATCCTCTCCTGTGCGGGCCTCACAAACACTGACCCACTTAAGCCCATCCTCCCCCCCACAAGCCCATTGTTGCAGTTACTATGCCAATCCGCCTGGTTGAAGGTCTTCCTCTCTTTTGCCATCTCTCCACATTTCCAAGCAGGACGTCCCTCCCAAGGAATAACCTCTCCTAGCAATGTAAATGAAGAAACTACATCATCTTTGATTCCAAGTAGCAAGCACTCTGGCTTCACCTTCTCCAAGACATACCCATTTGTTCCCTTGGCCATCCCAGGAATATTCAGCACTCTTTTCCAACACCATAGTTCAAAGGCATCTATTCTTCTTCTGTCATATTTATTCATTGCCAAGCTCTCAGATGCATTAAAAAAAAAAGAGAAAGAAAAAAGATTCTCGGGGTTACTAACCAAGTAACTGTAACAGTGGACTCAAACACGGCAGTGATTGTAAGGATGGTAGACTTGGCATTGTTCCATTCTTTTGTACATAGGTTGAAATTAGCTATGAGTTGAAACTAGCATGTCAGCACCTGACAGGGATGCGGGTGGGGCTGTAGCACCTCACCAGGCAATCTAGAGGCTTGCATGAGGACAGCTCCTGAGAAGAAGAGCTGTGGGTAATCCCTGCTGAGAAGAGTGACTCTACTTATTTGTGGAGAAGTTTTCAAGTGACTTTAGGGGACAGAAGAAGAAAGGAGGAGAATGTAGAGAAAAGAGATCAGCAGGGGGCACTTGGGAGTTCCAGGATTGAGAGAGTGATATGAAAAACTAACACGAATGCCTAATAAGTTAAAATTGTTACTCAATTGCTGTGGGGATGGAACCAACTCCGCTGACCCTCCAACAGATTTACAGAGGCTTTAAACCACAGAGGAAGGGATTGCCCATGGTTCTCCCACAAGGCAGATGGCAGACTCAAACTGCAAATTTTTGAATTGACAGCGTAACCTCTTATCTCTAAGCCACCAGAGTTCCCTGATTTCAAATCAGCCAGTTCTTTATTTGACCTGCAGCTGATGCTATAGGGGATATTGGTTTCAAGAGAGCCTTGTGTTCTTACCATGCAATTTACAGCTTCTGCATTGGAAGGTCAGAAATGAATTAAATTTGAGACAACTAGACTGTGGTCAAAAGGAAGGAATAATCAAGAGCTTGATTAGCTAGCTGCAAGAAGGCACACAAGACAAAGAAATTAGTAATCAGCAGATAGAATACTTGTTGAATAACCTTGACATAATTTTTTCAGGAAAGTGATGAAAGGAATGCTTTCTGCTGGTCAGGAGGTTTTGAACAGGGACAGAGTCAAAGGCAGGAGACTAACACAGCTATTTCCAATGTGTAGATGTAAAGCTTAGGTATTGTTGAATCTGTATCCATGGGAATGGAGACATTGTGTGGCTTCAGGAAACTTGTTGAACAAGGAACCAAGAGATTGGTGATTGTCTAGACAAAAATCATGGAAGGAAAAGATTTGGCAAAGCTAGACACTTAAGATGTATGTGGAGGGGAGAAGAATAGAGCCATTGACAGCAGAAAGAACATTCAAGCCTGGTCAAGGTTTGTAAGGAGGACAAAGTCTGGAAGTATGTCTCCTTTTGACTACATGAAGTTATAGATGACCATCAACCAACAGGTTCCAAACCAAAAATGGAACCAGCCAGTAAATATAATGAATTCTTAGCATATGACTACTGAGTTGTTTCTTCCTTTTTGAGGCTTTTTGACATTTACAATATGGACAAGTAATATTTATAAAGGTATGCTAGCTTATCATTACCCTACATCTTTTTAAAGGAAAATGTATCTATTTACAGAGACTAGTAAAAGATTTTTCTTCTTCCTTCCTCCTCAACAGAGAAACTAGCACAAGAGCACATTTTTGACAATGTTGCTGAGAGCAAGAATATTTCACGCAGCATCATCAACTTCACCATCTGCCGCACTCTGCAGTTCACCACCTGCTAAATTAATGAATTCTTCTAGGTCATCGTTATGGTCCTTTCCCAGACACTGGACACTGAATAGATGTTATTAGGTCACTTTGTGGACTCTTGAATAGATAGAGTGGAGACCACAGGTGGTTTTGATGTGAATGCAGAGTGTGCATTATTAATGTAAATGTCACATAAGGAAATTGTCATCATTATTTTATCATGAAATTTAAAAAAATAACTACATAGATTATTCACCCAGATGCCTTCAATTCACCTAGCTCATTCAATTCAAATTATCTTTGAAACATGTTCAGCGTTATTTTTCCTAAGACCTGTACTCAAAGAATGATGCTGTGATGATATTGAGTATTTTGAAATACTTTCACCAGCAGAATTTTTGTTTTTCTAATGGGTGTCAGTATTAAATGATCCAGGAAGTATTAAAAGAAGATGGAAGGAATTCACTGAGTCATTATAGAGAAAGGAATTGGCAGATACAGAAGAATTTAATGAAATAACATATGAGCAAGAACCTATGGTGATGAAGGAAGAAGTTCAAGCTGCTTTGAAGGAAATAGCAAAAAATAAGGCCCCAGGAATAAATGGTAAACCAATTGAAGTATTTCAGAAA
>NW_006399752.1:13692358-13699072 GCF_000299155.1 Elephantulus edwardii
CAATAACAACAACAACAATGGGTGTCATGATAGATTGAAGACTTGGTAGTCAGGAAGGCTTTTCTCGCAGTGTTTACATTTTCAGGGATTGATGGGAAATATGTCATGCTTTCTGAAAACCCTACATTTGTGAAAATGAAGGTAAGTCAAGTAGAGATACAAACATTCTCCAAGCACCAAAAACGGGTGTACTTGTCCAAGGAAGTTCCGTACAGAAGCCAACATTCTAATTGTTCCAATGTTCTTTTAAAAATGTTGTTGTTATGTGCCAACAAGTCACCTGCTACTCCTAACAATCTTATGAGCAATGGCTCTGAATCTTACCCTAGGCTGAGTCAACCTCACTATCTCTGACACACCTGATCCATTGCCATAGTCAGTGTATCAATTCATCTCACCTATGGTCTTCTTCTCTTCTTCTCTTGTACTGACCCTCAACCCTTCTAAGCATGATGTTCTTCTCCAAGGACTGGTCCCTTCTGACCATATGCCCAAAGTATGTGAGATGAAGCTTCAAAATCTTTACCTCCAAGGAGCAATCTGCTTTCACCTTTCCCAGAACAGACCTTTTTATTCTCTTGGTAGTCCATGGTATGTGCAGTGCTCTTCTCTAGAACCACAACTCAAAGACATTGATCTTTCATCTGTCATCCTTAGTCATTGCAGTTCTTAGATGTGTGGCAAGCAATTGTGAAGACCATGACCAGGATCAGGTGCACCTTAGTCTCTAGACTCACATTTTTGCTCTTTATCACTCTGGAGAAGTCCTTGACAGCACATGTTTCAGTGCAATTCATATTTTGATTTCCTCATTACTGGTGTCAACAGTTTCAATTGTAGATCTGAGCAAGATAAAATTGTTAACAACCTCAATCTTTTCTCCATGTATCACGAGATATGTGACTGACTATTGGCCCAGTGTAAAAATCTTTGTTTTCTTGATGTTGAGATGCAATCAATATTGAAGTCTATTAGTCACCCTTATGATACATAAAAATGGTCATCAACAAGTTACTTAGCTTTTCTAAGCGTCAACACATTTTCAGTGCTTAAACTGGTAGGGAATAATAGTTATAGCTGTTATATTGCTGTTATGTACCATCAAGTTGGAATGAACCAATAGTTGACTCTCCACTGGGTTTTTAGAGGCAGTAAACTGCTCAGTAAACTGTCCATCTTTCTCTCTCAGAGCTGCTGGTATATTTTAACCACGTGCTTTTGGATTGGCAGCACAACTCACCACAAGGCCACCAGAGTTCCCTACATGACGGTAGTAACAATAATAATAGCTTAAATTACAGGATATAACACTACCATGATAAGAAGACACTGTAGAGTTTGTAACAAGATTGTGCCCGCCTAGTCTGGTCTGAAAGGAAATTTCCCAATCTCCTGCCATAAATAAGGTTACCAAGCAAGATGTTGTTATGTGTTATCAAGCTGGAATCAACTCATAGCTGACCCTTCAATGGGTTTTCAGAGCTCGTAAATTGCAAGGGAGGAGATTGCCCATTTTTCTCCTGCAGAGCAGCTGGTGGATCCAAACTGTCTGCTTCTGAGTTGGCAGTCCAACTCCTTAGCACTAGGCCACAGAAGTCCCTTAAGCAAGACATCAGAGACCAAAAGCTCATTTCCATATAAATTCTACAATGGATACTTTTAAAAAACGTTGGATGGATCTACTGTGGATACTTTCAACAGAGTATCTATGATTCAAGTTAGAAGCCTTTGACAGCTAACTCCAACTATCTCTCTTCTGTCAAGATCCTAGCAATTTCATAGGTGCTGTTTTAAACCCTATGAACTTTGATAAATGTCGATGGTTGTTGAGGTGCTTCAGGCCTTTTGTTCATAGGGTCATTATAAGTCATGCTCGACTCGAGGGCAATCAACAACAACAACAACTAGGGAAATAAACATCTTTCCTTAATAATCTGTTTCAGCATTTGGTAACTGTTCTTACAGTATATCTTGAGAGTTTATCTAATTTAAGACTGGTGGGTTCACATTTAATTCAAATTTGTGCTGGTTCTTCCACTAGTATTGAGCAGAGCTATAACTAGAAATGTCTGCCAATGTGTGAACATGGAGTTTTCACTATCAACACATGCTCCTGATAATCAACTACGAAGAGTTAACTTGCAGAAGCAGTGGTGTGTGGTTAATGCAATCAGAGACACACTGGCTGAGTTTGCTTAAAGGCACAGGCCAAGTTCACCTTTGATGATTAATTGTCACACATTGACTTGTGCAATACCAGGCAGAAACGAGTAATGTTTTAAATGCCAGTAAAATGGAAGAACTGTCCTCTGAGCTGCCCTCTGTGGAGTTCTGTCCTTCTATTTTCTACAGCATGCATTCTCTTTAGAAGGTACCACTTTCTAGTATACTTTCAGGGTTGTCTGTCTTTTCCAAAGTTCCCAGGATAAATCAAACAATAAAAATGAAGCAAATCTTCTGAAGCCAACACCAGGGTATTGGTGACTTTCCTCTTAATTATGAAATTCCAGAGAACTTTCAGTCCAAAGTGATGGAGCAGTGGATTAGAAAAGCTTTGCTGAAAAGGGACTCCAGCTAACAGCCTGCGTCCAGACGTTTTTACAGCAGAACCACACTAGCAAGAACACTGACAATATACATTTAGATTAACTCAGATTTCCTGAAGTAGAATTTTGAATCATGGTCTTTTTTTTTTTAAATAAAATTTTTATTTTATACTTGTTTGCTTAGAAAATTCATAAGTTTTTCTTTTTAACACCTTATCTTTCCCATTTCCTTTACCCACCCCTTCCTTTACCCATCAAATTGTGTGACTCTATGAATCATGGTCTCTTGATGCACAGAGCACTATCCTCACCTTGGTGCAGGGCAGATAAAAATTACTCGACAAGCACTGGATACAGAGGTGGACTGGCTATCCACTAAGGAGGTATAAGCTGGAATTGTATGAGTTCCATCCAAAGGTCTGTACCTGATTTATGTTCATGATTTTGTTTCCCATGGGCTGCAACTCCCTGGATTGCTCTGAGATTCCATTTCCTCTGTGATAAAGCAGGATAAATCCCTTGTCTGCACCTAGTACTC
Organism: Elephantulus edwardii; assembly: GCF_000299155.1. Classification (NCBI taxonomy): domain Eukaryota; kingdom Metazoa; phylum Chordata; class Mammalia; order Macroscelidea; family Macroscelididae; genus Elephantulus; species Elephantulus edwardii. The sequence continues at coordinate 13,695,443 of NW_006399752.1, forward strand.
ATTTTCTTAAAAGAAAAGGTTAGCAGAAGAGCATCAGGAGCTACAAAATCTGGATCTCATCTCTGACTCATTCTAGAGCCTTTTTTTTTTTTAGAAGAACGATCATCAATGGCAAATGGCAATTGCGATGAAGCAACAACAAGAGCCGGCTTCACACTCAGGAGAGAACGCTGCGTCTCCTCCTCATGGTTTTCAGTGCTCTACACGATCAGAGAAACTTCTCTCGTAACGGACTGTAGAAATGATTCCTGAAAGTATAGTCTTAGAGCCTTTTTTGGGAAATTCATAATGCTTATTCTCATTGCTGTCAAGTTAGAGATGACTCGTAGCTGACTCTCCAGAGGGCTGTTGGGAGGCTGTAAATCACATGGAAGGAGATTGCCCATCTTTCTCCGAAGGAGCCGTTATTGTTATTATTAAGTGGTGTTGAGTCAGAATCGACTCATTGCTAACCCTGCAGTGGGTTTTCAGAGGTAATAAATTGCACGGAAGGAGATTGCCCATCTTTCTCCCAAGGAACAGGTAGTGGGTTTGAGCCACTAACATCTGAGTTAGCAGTGCAACTCAACACAGATTAGGCCAGCGGAGCTCCTATTAATGCTTATCATATATGTTAAAAACACAGTAAAACCGTTGGAAGGAAAAAATTCCTATTTTCATTTTCTTTCATCTACTCTTTCTTCCTAGGAGGAAGCAGGATAGCATATTCTCCTAACTAGTAGAAAGAAAGACGACCAGTAGAAGTCTTCATGTCACCCTGCTCTCCCTGGAGGTCTGCTCACCCTCTCCACACCTCCGCCTCTCTAGACATGTAGTTAGGCTGTGTCACAGACAGGCAAGTGAGATTTGACAGTCCCTATCTCCATTTCCCAAAGGTCCAGTTGTAGTAGCTATCTCCTTTTCATGAATTTTCACATCGGCTCCATTGTCAATCTCAATTAGAATCTGTGAGATAAGGGTGTGGAGTATTGACTGAGCTCCCAGACAGGACAGCATGTATTAGGGACATAACGAGAAAAAGAGATGGAGAATAAAATAGAGGGGGGAAAAACCCAACCCCAACAACACACACACACACACACACACACACACACATATTCAGGAATATGGAACAGATTTTAAGATAACAGTTAACCAGGTCTTTCAGAATTTTTGCATATGAATTAACTGATAATAATATTTCTTTCTTTCTTTTTGTAGTCATCACTTAGTAAGGATGATTTAGAAGAGACCAGACTTAAGCATCATGTTAGCCGTGGGAAAAGTAGCCACCTTTCCCTTTCCTCCATAATGCTTGTGGAGCCCTGATTGCTGTTGTTGTTAGGTTCCCTCAAGTTGCATACAACTCATAGTAACCCTATGAACAACAAATCTGAACCCTGTCCTATTCTGTGCCATCTTTATCATCACTGAAACATTCACGCTTACTGCTGCACACACTAGGTCAATCCATCGCTTTTTCGCAGTACTCTACCTTTCCAAGCATGATGTCTCTTTCCAAAGAACAGCCTCTTCTAGCAACAGGCCCCAAGTGTATGAAATGAAGTCTTGCCATCTTTGTCCCCAGGGAGCACTCAGATTAAACCTTTTCCAAGATATACCTGTTCTTTTGGCAGTCCATGGGATATTCAGCTCTTCTCCAATACCACAACTCAAAGACAACAATTCTTCTTCTGTCACTCATTGTACTGCTCTCAGATGCATAGGTTTATTTGGTTTTTGTCTTATTGTGTACCATTGAGTCAGAACCAACTTATAGCTTACCCTACAGCAGATTTTCAGAGGCAGTAATTTGCACAGAAGAAGACTGCCCATCCTTCTCCTGCAGAATATAGTTGGTAGGTTTGAACTATGTCCTTTGGAATTGCAGTGCAGCTTCTTACCAGTAGGTCACCAGAGCTCCCAGATACATAGGAAGTGATGAAAAAGATCATGGCCTGGATCAGGTACACCTTAGTCTTCAAACTGACATCATTGTTCCTCAACAACATGAAAAGACCCCTGACAGCAGATTTGCCCAGTGCAATACGTTTATTGATCTCCTGACTGCTAGCACCAAGAGTGTTGAATATGGGTCATAAATAAAATGAAGTCACTGACAGCTCAATCTTTTCTCCAACTATACTGATATGTATTGGTCCAGTGGTGAGGATTTTTGTTTTCTTGATGTTGAGATGCAATCCATATTGAAGGCTGTAGTCTTTGATCCTGTGCAGTGTTTCAAGTCCTCCTAAATTTCAGCAAGCAAGGTTGTGTCATCTCCATAGCACAGGTTGTTGATGAGTCTTTCTCCAATTCTGATGCCACAATTTACTTTGTAGAGTCCAATTTCTCGAATTATTTGTTCTGAGTACAAATTGAATTGATATAGAGAAAGGATAAAACCCTGATGTGTACTTTTCATGATTTTAAACCTTGCAGTGTTACCCTGCTATGTTCAGACAACAGCTTTTTGGTCTAGGTTTAGATTTTTCCCCCCTTTTTAAAAATTATTAATTTTAATGAAAATTTACAGAGATTTTGGATTTCCATTCATTCATTGTTGTACTTTTCTCCCTGCCCACCCCTCCCCACAAGTACACACTAGGTATAGATTTTGCATGAGATACAATGAAGTGTTCTGGGATTCTTAGTCTTCTCAATGTTAGTCATAGTTTGTTATGATTCACACAGTCAAATGCTTTTGCACAGTCAATTAAACACAAAGAGACATTCTTCTGGTAGTCTCTGCTTTCAGCCACAACCCATCTGATATCAGATGAGCAATGATGTTAGTTTAAGGACTAAGGTACACTTGATTGAGATAATTTTCTTTTCAGTCACTTGCTATGCTTCTGAAAGCTGGATAACAAAATAAGAATTACAGAAAAGAAGTTGATGCCTTTGAACTGTAGTATTGATGGAGAATACTGAATATCCCATGGACTGTCAAAAGAACATATAGATGTGTCTCAGAGAAGGTGAAGTCAGAGTGCTCCTTGGAGACAAGTACAGCAAAGCTTTGTCTCCCATACTTAAGGTATGTTATTAGGATAAATCCTTGGAAAAGGACATCATGCTTGGAAAAGTAGAAGGAGAGTGAAAGAGGAAGACCTTCAAAGAGGTGGATTTGACACAGTGACTGCAGCTATGGGCTTGAGCATGTCAAAGGTTGTGAGATTGGTACAGGATAAGTCAGGGTTTAGATATGTTGTTCATAGTCACCATGAGTCATACTCAACTTGAAGGCACTGAATAGGAACACCCCAGTGCCACAGTCTCTTCTAAACCCAGCTTGAGCTTCCAGCAGTTGTCTGTCAATGTACTGTGCTGGTTGTGTTTTAATCATTTTCAGCAATGTTTTGCTTGACTGTGACATTAATGATATTGTTCAATAATTTCCACATTCTGTTGGAACGCCTTTTGGGGGATTGGGAACAAATATGGATCTCTTCCAGTCAGCTGTCCAGGCTGCTAACCTTCAAGTTTTCTAATGAAGGCATACAGCATTGGGAAAACCTACTCGCAAGGATCTCTGCAAAGTACTAAGGGACAATTAAGTCAGTTTAAAGGCTAAGGTGTGCCTGATCCAAGCCATGATCTTTTCAATTACTTGCTATGGCTTTGAAAGTTGGACAATAAAATAAGGAT
>NW_006399752.1:13699721-13776844 GCF_000299155.1 Elephantulus edwardii
AAGCTCTGGTATAGTCACGCAATGGAATACTAGCTGTTTTGAAAAACAAAGAACTCATGAAATACTACACAAAATGGGTGATCCTGGAGAACATTGTGCTGAGTGAAGTATCTCAGTCAAAAAAGGACAAATACTGCATAGTGCCATTGTAAAACGGGACTGACATTGGGGTTGGGAGGAATCTACGAAAAGAGGAGATAAATAATGCATTGAAGCAGATGAAGAACAGAACTGCTTAAAAGGAATATATAATTAGGTATTATTTTCATGACAAGAGTCCAGAATAAGAGCTGCATAGTAAAGTCGACTGGGGAGGGGTGGATGGTATAACAATGATATAATTTTTTTTTAAATTTTCAAAGAGAAAAGCAAACTGGGGGGGGGTGGGCAGGGAGGAAAGTGTGTAAGAATGAATGAATGGAAATCTAAACTCTGTAAACTTTCTTCAAAATTTCAGTAATAAAAAAAATACAACAGAATTCATCACATTAACAAAGCATAAAGAAACATATAATCTTATAAAAAAAATAAGGATGACAGAAGCGTCAATGACTACGAGCTGTGGTTTTGGAGTAGAGTACTGAATATCCCAGGGAGTGCCAAAAGAACCATCCAGTATCCTTGGAGAAAGCAGAATGGGTGCTTCTTAGAGGCGAGATGGGTGAAGCTATGTCTCATGCACATTGGACATGTCAGGACAGCATGCTTGGAAAGGTGGAAGGTCAAAGAAGAGAAGACCGTCAGCAGGAAGGATTGAGCCAGCGACTGTAGCAATAGGTTCCAGTGTGTCAGAGGATGGCACAGGACAAGGCAGGGTTCAGAGCCATTGTTCGTAGGGTCGATTTTCATACTGGACTTGAAGACACCTACCAGTAACAATAACTGGACTAAAGGTTGGTGATTTGAATCTATCCAGAGACACCTTGAAAGACAGGTTTGGCAATCTGCTTCAAAAATGTCATACCGTCCAGAACTCTGTGGAGCAGTCCTCTGACCCACTCTAAGTCGAGTCGCTCTAAGTCATTATCTACTCAACAATAGTGGGGGTAAAGGTACATCGAGGTGAGGGAGGGTCTGGAGCCTCAGCCCCTCTAGTTGGGCCGAGTTATCTTGAGCCATTCTGCAACTCAGTCACAGGATTAGTGACACCTGCATTGCATGTAAGGGGGTTCCCTACCTGCTGCACCTGAGGCTTTGCTGAGCAGGGGCATTCGATGCCCAAAAAGCACCAAATACGAGCTGCACAAGGGAGCGGCTCACTGCTCGCTCCTTCCACATATGGGCCCCTTTACTCAGCCCGGGGTTCCCTGACATCACACTTCCTCCTGCTCTGATCTCACAGGGCAGAGGCAGCTGGAGGTCAGCTCGCAGCCCTCCAATTGCCCATTTCTGCCCAGAGCCCCAGACATCCAGCCGCCACACAGGCGCTTTTGCCATCAGCGAGGCTGGTGCGTGGGCGGGAGGCACTGCTGGGGGTTTGCGGTCAGCACGAAGAGTGAAAATGCAGCTCAGGGGTGTTTTGGTTTTTCTTTCTTTTGTTCTATCAGACAAAAGCATTTGAATCCTGGCTGATCTTTCTTATTGATCTCTTGCCTGTTTGAGTTTTTTGTTTTATTTTGTTTGGGGGTGGGGTGGGAGGTAGAAGGCTTATATCTCATAGGACTCTTGTTATGTGCCCTCAACTCCTAGCTGACCCTCCAGTGGGCTTCCAAAGACTATAGATCTCATGGGAGGAGATTCCTATCTGTGTCCCACGGAGCACTGGTGAATTTGAACTACGTGCCTTTGGATTTACAGCTCAACTCCCTACCACTAGGCTACCAGAGGTTATATAGGCTGCTTTAATGGAAATACCTCAATGTGTGGTTTTTAACAAATTTATTTTCTCTATTTCATGAAAACTTCAAACTCACTGCTACTGTGTTGATTCCGACTCACAGTGACCCTTAGTCAGGGTTCTGAATCATAATGAGAAAAGACTGCCCATGTTTTTCCTGAGGGGCCACTGGTGGATTTGAACCACGAATGTCTTGAGGCATTTGGGTTAGCACTGTAACTAATTACACACTATACTACTAGGTGCTTGCTTCTCACAGCGTAGGCTGGAAACCTGAATCCCTGCTGCCGGTGCTTTCTGCCTGTTCTCTCTGGGGGAAAGGTCCTTGGCTCTTTAGCTTTTGTGTTCTGGTTCCTTGGAAATCTCCTTGCATCTTGACAGCAGCGTCCCTGCCTCCACCTTGCGCCTGCCCTTCCCCCAATCTCTGCTTCCTTCCTTTGCGTGTTAATCTCTTTTATATATCAAAAGAAATTGACTTAAAACTCACTTTATACTAATCCCGTCTAATTGAAATAACAGAGAAACCCATTCCCAAACAGGATTATAGCCACAGGCACACAGGTTTTTTGTTTGCCTTAGATGACCTCCTGTGGGTTTTCAGAAGTTGTAAATCACAACTCTTTTTCCTCCACAGGGCAGCTCATAGATTGGAACCACCACGACAGCACAGCTTCTTACCCACTAGGCCGCCAGGATTTACAACAAATATTTTGGGACAAAAATTCAATCCATAACAATAGCATTTACCTGTGAGACATCCATGGATTATTCCTCCTGTCACTTTCCACCAAGCTGTGCTGATTCAGCCTTTCTAATACTGTTCAAAATTGCCCTTAGCCTAAAGTGTTCCCGGAGTATATGAGCTTTGCATGTTTCATTCTCCCACATCTCAGGGGTACCCTTTTATCCGTTAGACATTCAATTGTATAATAGAGCCAAAGGTGAACATTAAAAATGTATATGTAATTTTACAATATTTCCACCCTGCCTGTTCAATAGTCAAACTTCTTTTGTTCAAGAGTCCTGTCTTAAATTTCAGTGCCACGCTCAAACTGTACGCAGTCTTCTCATGAGACACTACTCCATTAGTTAGTCCCAGGCACACAGCCCAGATCAACTTCACAAAGTTCTACATTTTCAGAAAGTTCCCTCCTATGTTATCTGACAAAGCTTCTCTCATCAGATTTAATCACCATACTAAGTAACTTGATCTAATTTGTAAACAATTTTCACTGCAAATATAAGAATTTTTAAAACTGAGCATAAAAAAATAGACCTACCACTTTTATTTAAATGTTGCATGGCAAAAAAATAAAGGATATCAGAGTTTTAGAAACTATTTTTCTTCTGAAGACAGCCAAATTATTAAATAATTTACATTAAGATAGTGATAAGAAGTTGTGCTGTAATCATAAAGGCACATGGCTTGAACCCACCAGCTGTTCTGTGGGAGAAGGATGAGCAATCTCCTTCCATTTGATTAAATACTGCTGAAAATCCCCTGGAGGCTCCCCTAAGGGTAGTTCTGATTCAATGGTACTCAACAACACTCGTCCTAGTAACTAAACAAACAAACAAAATCAAACCTATTGCCCTAGAGTAGATTCAGGTTGTTTCCTTGTTAGGTGTCATCCAGCAAAGAAAGTATGATTCATAGTAACTCTATGAACAAAACATCTGAACCCTGTAGTATTCTGTGCCATCCTCACCCCTTCCTACTCACAGAGCCCATTGCAGCAGTCACCATGTCAGTCCTCCTGCTTGAGGGTCTTCCTCTCCGGCACCAACCCTTCACCCTTCCAAGCATCATACAGCTGTCCAAGAAATAGCCACTCCTTAAAACGAGCCCTAAGTATGAGAGGAGAAGCCTCATCATTCTTGCCTCCAAGAGCACTCTGGCTGTATCATCTCCAAGTTTGCTCTTTTGGCCTTCTATGAGATGTTCAGTGCTCTTCTCCAATACCACAGCTCAAAAGCATCAATTCTTTTCCTGTCATCCTTATTCACTTTTTAGCTCTCAGGTGCATAGCAAGTGATCAGAAAGTCTATGGCATGAATCAGAGACACCTTAGTCCACAAACTGACATCATTACTCCTCAATAATTTGAAGAGGTCCTTAACTGCAGATTTTCTCAATGCAATATGTCTTCTTATTTCCTGACTGCTGGTACCCAGGGTGTTAATTGTGGACCCAAGCAAGATGAAGTTGTTGACAGTTGCAATCTCCTCTCTATCCATCATGATGTTCAGCTTATCAGTCCAGTGGTACGAATCTTTGTTTTCTTGATAATGAGATGCAACCCATATCGAAGGCTGCATTCCTTGATCTTCTGCAACAAGTGCTTCAAGTCCTCCTCACTTTTATCCAGCAAGGTTGTGTCATCTGTATGATGCAGGTTATTGATAAATCTCCCTCCAATCCTGAAGCCACATTCCTCTTCATAGAGTCTAGCTTCTTGAATAATTTGCTCAGCATACAGATTGAATAGGTATGGAGAAAGAGTACAACCCTGACACACTTCCTTCTCAAATTCAAACCATGCAGTGTTCCCCTGCTCTGTTCTCACAACAGCCTCCTGGTCCAGGTCCAGGTTTCACATGAGCACAATTAAGTGCTCTGGGACTTTCATTCTTCTGAATGTCAGTTACATCTTATTAAGATCCACACAGCCAAATGCCTTTATGTAGTTAATAAAGCACAAATGGGCATTCTTCTGGTATTCTTTACTTTTAGCCAGGATCCATCTGACATTAGCAGTGATATTCCTGGTGCCACGGCCTCTTCTAAATCCTACTTGAACTTCTAGTAGTTCCCTATCTATGTACTATCCTAGCCATTGTTAAATTGTATTCATTTTTTAAGTGTTAATTATTTTTTATTTATTCATTGCAAATATCTTTTTAAAAAGACACAGATGATGACTTTACACATGGATCTCACTAAATGGTCTGCATAGGAATCAGACCGACTACATTTGTGGAAGAAATCATTGGAGAAGCTCAATATCAGCAGTCAAAACTAGGCCAGGAAGGACTCTGGGTCAGACCATCAAAATTACTCATATGCAAGTTTAAACTGAGGCTGAAGAAAAAGAAATTAAGTCCACAGAAACCAAGATATGAGTCAATTCCATCTGAATTTCAAGATCATCTTAGGAATAAGTTTGAGACATTAAACATCAATTATCAAAGACCAGATGAGTTGTGGGATGATATCAAGGATATCACCCATGAAGAAAGCAAAATATCATTAAAAAATAGAGGAGAAAGAAAAAATTGAAATGGATGTCAGAAGAGAATTTCAGAATTGCACTGGAACATCAAGAAGCCAAAACAAAAGGGAAACATGTCAAAGTAAAAGAGCTGAACAGAAGTTTTCAAAGGGCAGCTTGAGAGGACAAAGCATAGTATTATAATGGAATGTAAAGAAAGCTGGACTTGGAGACTAAAAAGGGATGAACTTGCTCTTCATTTCCCAAGCTGAGAGAACTGAAAAACCAAATTTAAGCTTTGTATCACAATACTGAAAGATGCTACGGGCAATATATTGAACTACCCAGAAAGCATCAAAAGAAGATGGAGGGAAATCACAGAATCACTGTACAAGAAAGAACTGATTGACCCAGAAAAATTTTAGGAATCATCATGTGAACAGGAGCCAATGGTAATGAAAGAAGAAATGGAAGCTGTATTGAAGGCATTGGCAAAAAACAAGGTCCCAGCTATGGATGGGATACCAACTGACTTGTTTTAATTAAACAGATGTAGCCTTGGATGTCTCACGAGTCTATGCCAAGAAATTTGGAGGACAGCTGTCTGGCCAACAAATTGGAAGAGGTCCATATTTGTTCCCATTCCCAAGAAAGGTGATCCAACTGACTGTGGAAACTATGAAACAATATCATTAATATCACATGCAAGCAAAATATTTCTGAAATTCATTTTTTTAAAAAATGTCTAGTTTCAGGTTGTTGTTGTTGTTATCTGCTATTGAGTTGCCTGCAACTCATAGCAACCCTATGTACAACAGCCCTAAACCCTGCTCTATCCTTTGCTAATCTTACCGTCTCTGACATACCTCCCACACACCTACCCCCATTACCCCAGTCACTGAATCAATCCATCTCATCAAAGATCCTTCTCTCTTGCACTGTCCCTCCACCCTCCCAAGCATGATGTCCCTCTCCAAAGGCTGGTCCCTCCTTGCAACATGCCCAAAGTATGTCAGATGAAGGTGATAAAACACAAAGTAGAACTGCCCCATCACACTTTCAAGATTGAAATCAATATGAAATTAGAGGGACTCAGTCTTTTTAAGGAGTCCACCAGGACCCCTAACCTTAATAACTAAGCCTACTACCATCAAATTGATTGTGACTCATAGCAAACATCTACCACGTTTCTGAAGCCTTAAATCTTTACAGGAGGAGACTGTCCATTTTTCTCTATTGGATCTGCTCCAAGCAACTGATCCAAGCACAAGACCTTTGATTTAGCAACCAGTCCCATTACAACCATGTCACTAAGGCTCCTATTAACTGTTATTGTTAACTGTTACTGTTAGGTGATTTGAGTTGACATTGACACATAGTGACCCCATGAACAACAAACAGATCTGCCCCTTGCCCTATGAACACCAGCCTTAGGATCGCTTATATGATCAATTTGATTAACCAGGATATTTTTCTTTCTTTTACCATCAGCTATTTGCAAGACTAATTCATACTCATCAACTTTTTTATCATCACAAACATTCTTTGAGGTAGATTTTATTATTCCCATAAACAGTGAAACCAAAGATTAGTGAAGTTTAAGGGTAACAAGTAATAAGTAGAGCAGGATCCAAAGCCTTATTTTGCTATCTAAAGGGACCCTGTGATCTTTCCCGCTCCTGAGCGGTGACCTGTTCTGTGCCAAGAGCTTCTAGTTAGTACTAAGTCTCCCACTGAGAAGAAGGAGGACCAAGCAGCATGGCTGATAAAGTTGATGAGGTGCACAGACTCATGGGAAATATGCCACGTTGATCAGATGTTACATTCCCATTGCATTTTATTTTTGGACTTTAATTCTGATCATTATTTACCTATTTGAGAATGACTAGGGATGAGAGAAAAAAAACTGATGCCTTTGAATTGTGGTGCTGGAGAAGAGTCTTGAACATACAATGGACTGCCAAGAAAACAAACAGGTCTGTCTTGGACAGAGTGAAATCAAGTTTCCCCTTGGAGGCTAGGATTTTAAAGCTCTGTCTCACATACTTTGGCCATGTGGCCAGAAGAGACTAGTCCTTGGAGAAGGGCGGAGGGACAGCACAGGAGAGGAAGACCCTGGATGAGATGGATTGATACAGTGACTGGGGCAATGGGGATTGATATGTTGAAATCAGTGAGACTGGCTCAGACCAGGGCAGGGTTCAGAGCTGCTGTATGTAGTATCACTATGGGTTGCAGGTGACTTGATGGCACATAACAATCATATTTTTAGGGACTTTGGTGGGATAGTGGTTAAAAACCTTGACTGCTAACCCAAAGACTGACTATTTGAAGAAAAAAAATTAAAAAATGATTGACTATTTGACTCTAATCTGTCATATCTTGAGAAAAAATATTTAACAGTCTGCTTCTATAAAAATTGAAACCTTAGAAACTCTATGGGATAATTCTACTCTTAGTTATTGATGCTTTATATTGCACTATTAGGACTAGTCTCTCTCATTACACATTTGCCCCAAAATCTTCCTCTTCCTTTGGAATCAATTCCTCTGTAAAAATGTCATGATAGATAGATAGATAGATAGATAGATAGATAGATAGATAGATAATAGATGATAGAGTTAGTTGCTCTAATAAAAATCATGGAAGATTTCTACCTGTATTAGTTCTTTCCAGGAAGGAATAGATCACAATGGTAAACCTTTGTATAACTTTTGATATCTCCCTTTTAGTTTAATCTCTGTTTCGGAGTGTCTCTTCTCTCTCTCATAGCACATATGTTATCAAAAGCATTTGAAATACATTGAATAAAGTGACCTGGGACCTTCTTGACATGTACACAATAAGGTGTTCTTTTCCTCCCCAAATGTACATGGCAAGGTATATAGTCAGCCATCCTAGGCTTCATGATGGAGGGGTTTACACACACACACACACACACTTGTTGGTTTTGTGTACTATCAAGTTGTACTGACCCATAGCTGACCCTCCAGTGTATTTTCAGAGGCATTAAATCACATGGGAGGAGATTGCCCAACTTTTTTTCACAAAGCAACCGGAGGATTTAAACTATATGCCTTTGGGATTGCAGTGCATCTTCTTTACCACTAGGCCACCATATTTATATTTCAGGTCACTCTGTTCCACAAGGCAATCTAGTGACCTAGTGGTAAAAAGCTGAGCTGCAATTCTGAACACTGTTCAAGACCACCAGCTGCTCTACAGGAGAAAGATGGGCAATCTCCTCTTGTGTGATTAACTGCCTCTGAGAACCTGCTGGAGAGTCAGCAATGGGTTGGTTTTGACTTCATGGTACACAACAACAATAACAGCAATGGTTCCACAATGAATACCATTGGCACCAGTAGTCAAGAAATCAAAAGACAAATTACATTGGGTAAATCTGCTGTGTCTTTGAATTGTTTCCTTTGAGTTGTGGTATTGGAGAAGAATATTGAACATACCATGGACTGCCAAGAGGTCTGTCCTGGGGAAGTGACACCAAGCTGCTCCCTGGAAGCAAGAATCTTGAAGTTCCATCTCATATACTTTAGTTATATGGCCAGGAGGGACCAGGTTTTGGAGAAGGACATCATCCTTGGAAGGATAGAGAGAGAGCAGGAAAGGAAGACCCTGAATGAGATGGATTGTTATAGTAACTGGGCTTGGTGTGTCAGAGACAGTGAGACTGGCTCAGGATAGAGCAGGGTTCAGAGTTGTTGTGCATAGGGTCACTATGAGTCACAAGTGACTCAGTGTCATGTAATAGCAACACATAGAACACACTAGAATTGCTCTACCAACACAAGGATGTACTATTCAAATCTACTAGCTACTCCATGGGAGAAAAATGAGTAATCTCCTCCCATGCGATTTATTGCCTTTGAAAACCTGCTGGAAGGTCAGCTATGGGCTGGTTCTAACTCAAAGGTACACAACAATAACAACTATGTGTGTGTGCGCACATATTTCACTATATTCTTTCAAGAACAGTACTTGTGCACTCAACAATTTTTTTCTTTAAAATCAATGACTGAAAAAAAAACCACCAAAAATACCCATAGAGTTAGCTATTATTTCCACATCCTCAAATTCAACAAATCACAGATCAAAAATATTCAAGGAGGGGGAAATATTAACTAGTTAAAACATTACCTCAAATATATAAAAAAGAGATATAAAGTATATCCTTTAAAGCACTTATGTTGTATCATGTATTACATATAATTTAGAGATGATTTAACATATACAGGGGTATGTGCATAAGTTATATGCAAATACTGGGCTATTATATGTGAGGGACTTGAGCATTCTCACATTTTGGTATCTGAAGGTTCTAGAATCAATCCTTCAAGGAAACTGTGGGATGATTTAACATCCAAATCTCATTGATACCAAGCTTTGAATTGAGTCTTCTCTGTTCAGTTATGGCTAATGAATAAAAACCAAAACAGACCCAATCTTGTAAACTCTGGGTGAGCTTAAACAAATACTGGCAAAGGAAATATTACTGTTATTCATTTCTTGTTGTGTACTCTTGAGTTGGAATTGACTCATAGCTGACCCTTGAGCAAATTTTCAGAGGCAGTTTAATCTCAGAGGAGGATTACCCACCTTTTTCCTAAAGAGATGCTGGTGGATTTGAACCACCTGCTTTTGAGTTGATAGCACAGCTCCTTACCACTAAACCACCAGAGCTCCTTTAGGAAACTGTAAGGTAAAAAAAGGTGCAGAGAACTAGGTGAAGTGAAACAAAAGAGTTTTTTATTGGCTCTCGGACAGATTTATTGTCTGAGGCCAGAGAAATGCAGGGTCAGGCAGCAAAGTTACAAATGAGGAAATTACAGACTAAATTTTATAGGTAGGGGTTGGGGGAAGCGTGGTCAGCCTGGTGGTGGTCAGTTCTCCATGGAGGGTATTGATTGGGTGCCCTTTGTTAGTTCCCAAATATGGAGCTGCTCAGTCAAGTAAGATATGGTTGGTGGTTGTGCTCTTTTCTGATTGACCATAGTCATTTTACACCAGGCAGATTGGAATGTCTTCCGAAGGTAAGGTCAGTGTGGAATGTTGCCCAGCTCCCAGGTGGCCTTTCAGAAACTAGGTCAACCAAATTCTCAGTCAGAAGCCATGGCGCTTCACTCAAAAACGGCAGCCACGGTGCTTCTTTGATTGCATGCCACTCTCCATAGTCCCAACAATAATCTAATCTCCTATTCCAGATTTCTGAAAGGGCTTCCTAAGTCCAAGTCCCCCATTTTAGGGTGCCAACCTATGGTTTTTCCCCATTCCATTTATTATCCTATTGTTGTTGTATGTTGTCGAATCAGAGCTAACTCATAGCGGACCCTCCAGTGAGTATTTCACCCAAATTTTGAAATATTGAGGTTTGTTCAGATTTTCATTCACTGACTATGACTGCATCAGTTTGAACCAGTTGAAAGCTCACTGATACAATAAGGCTTTTTCCTTATGTTTTCTGGCAGATGAAACTAACTGTGGTTATTTTAAGAAATCTGTTAAAGAAGAGAAGCAGTGTGTAGAATTCAATTATCTTTCCATGTATGTGATCCTTTTTACATCAGAGCATTAAAAATAAATACCCAAGGCATTATTAAAAAGAAATAACCATTTTCCTCTTTCCTCCTTATTAGCCAAAGGTGTCATCACTGTCTTGAAATTCACATGCACACAATGATGGCTCTCAAACAGCATCCTGACAGATGGAGTCTTCCTGTCCTGTCTGTCATAGGGCTATGGAGAAAATCCAGTCAGTGTGGGAGTTACACTGTCAATAAATTTTTTTAAAAAAAAATCATCATTCTAATGAATTACATTACAAGGTTGGGCACCAACCAGGGGTTTGCACGTGACAGTGTTTCCCCAGCAGTGAGCACAGTCACCCTGTGGGTTTGCACGGGAGCTCAAGTTCTCTCATGAATGTGTATGATGCTTGTGCTCTGACTCCTTGAGTTTCCTTGAGCTTGATTTAACCCTTATGTACCCATGTTCACTCAGCATTTGAAGACATCCCTTGAAGAGGTTTGCAAAGCGACTTATTTCTCCAACTGTGCAGCATTTTGCTTTTTTCTCTCTCTCCTTAAAGATGATGAAAAACTTCAGCGTGATTTATTTTTACTCACTGTGAATCATTTATGCATCGTCCTTTGTAAAGAATATTTTCTACATCTTACTCAGAAGCAGATGGGAAAGTTCAAAGAAACACCCCACTGGAACAGAAGAAAAGGACTCGGGTGTGGGTTTGTCGCTGGTGTCATTGCTGCAGTCCCTGATCTGCAGCACAGCCGGGAGGAAGTGAGCAGATGGCGGATGATCGTGGAAAAGCTGCTCTGAAGAGTGGTTTCCTTTGTTTTATAGAAGGGACTGTTACCTCGCTTTCGCTGTGAACTCTGTGTACTCCAGAGAAAACAAGCTGGAAGTCATTTCCTCATTTCATAATGCAGGTTACTCCATCTAAAGGCTCCTTGGCTCCTTGGGAGCTCACACGCGCGCGCACACACACACACACACACACACACACACATACACACATCTACTTGTTAACCGAGTTGTCTTTGTGACAGGAAGTGGGGGAGGGGAGGGGAGCTGTCAGCCAAGTGGCTGCATTTCAGGGGCCCACGTGGTAAGCAGCCTGCGCTAAGAAATGCCAGCATGTGTCTCTCCCCAATTTGGCAGATAATACAACTCCTGTTTGACTTGCTGTACAAAGCTGATAGTGAGCAGGAGGGTGTGTCCTCTGCACAAACAGTCCTGGGTGAGGAAACGGGGAACTGCAGGTTGCTCTGTAGTTGTTTTGCTGTTGTTATGGGAATGATGCCAGACCACACTGGGACCCTGGGAACATTTTCATTATTCCATGGAGATCCCAGACTTTCCATGACAGAAGCCACAATCAAGGTTTTTCTTCCTGTAATAACAACTGTTAGGGAGAATATTTTTATTCTGGAGGTGCTGCTCTTGTTTCTCTGCAATCTGGTAAACCTGTCCTGAGACCTGCTGCCTCCATCATCTCAGTTGTCACACGTAGCAATTTCCCATGAGCTGTTTATTTTTAACTTTGAACTTTTTTTTCAATATAACACTCATATTTTTAAAATAGCCCAATACTGTTTTAATCATTTAAAGGTCATGCTGATGGGTTTATACTATCCTTAAATGCTGAAATAAATGAGTAAAAAAGTCAAAGTAGCAGAATTTAGCCAGTTGTGATGAGAGTCTTGTATTTTTCTGGAAAAAATGGCTGGGAAAAGTGATGGGATGAAGGAAAGAAAGAAGGAAAAGTCTGTTCAATGAAAAGTTTTGAATAGGTGTGGTGATATTATTAAAACCCAAGTTTATTTGCACTGTAATTGCTGCTAGTTGTCAGGTGCCAGTGGAATTGACTAAAATTTGTAGTGACTATGAGCAACAGATTATGTATAATCTGTCTAACAGATTATAATGATTATACATAACAGATTATGTGTGTGGCATCAGGATTGGAGGAAGACTCGTCAATAATGTTCGTTATGCAGGTGACACATTCTTGCTTGTTGAAAGTGAGGAGAGCTTAATGTGCTAGCTGCCAAAGATCAAACACTGTAGCCTTCAATATGGATTGTATTTCAGCATCAAGAAAAGAAATATCCCTGCCACAGAACCAACAGGCAACATCATGATAGTTGGAGAAAAGCTTGAAACACTCAACAACTTCATCTTACTTGGATCCATAATCAACACACTTGGTACCAGTGGTCAGGAGATCAGAAGACATATTGCACTAGAAAAGTCTGTAGTCAAAAAAAAAAAAAAATTATTCAAGAGGAATGATGTCAGTTTAAGGACTAAGGTGTTTCTGATTCAGGCCATGACCTTATCAGTCACTTGCTTTGCATTTGAGAGTTGGGCAAAGAATTGATGCTTTTGAATTGTGGTGTTGGAGAAGAATGCTGAAGATCTCACAGACTGACAAAAGAAAAAACAGACATATCTTGAAGAAGGTACAGCCAGTGTTCCTTGGAGGCAACGATGATGAGGCTTTGTTTTACATACTTTGGGCATGTTGATAGGGGAGGCTATTCCTTAGAGAGGGACATCATGCTTGGAAAGGTGGAGAAGAAGACCCTCAAGATTGACACCATGACAGGAGCATGGCCTTGAGTGTGTTGAGCTTGTGAGGATGGCACAGGATAGCACAGGGTTCAAGGGTCTATGCGTTGTGCTGAACTCAATGACACCTAGCAACAACAACAATATGAACAACAAATATGACCTTTACCCTATCTCTTGCTATCCTCCTGACTCTGATATACTAGAGGCTATTCATTGTCGCAGTCACTCTGTGAATGCATCTCATTGACAATCTTCCTCTGGCCCTCCACCTTTCCCAGCATGACAACTGTTTCCAAAGACTGGCAGCTTCTGACAACATGTTCAAAGTATGTGAGATGAAGTTTCACCATCCTTGCCCTAAAATATGTTCTGTTTGTACTTCCTCCAAGACTAACTGATTTGTTCTTTTGGCAGTCCATGGGATATTCAGTATTTCAGCCCAACACCACCACTCTTCTGTCATCCTAACTCATTATTCAACTTTCAGATACATACAAAGCATTTGAAAATTGTGCATCTTAGTCTTTTAACTAACATCACTCACTTCTCTTTAGCACTTTGAGGAGACACTTGACAGCAGTTTAGCCCAGGGCAATATATCTTTTGATTTCTTTTTAGATTTTATTATTTTTTGTGTATCATCAAATTGAATCTGACTGGTACAGGAAGAGATTACCCCTCCTTCAGCAGAGCATGTGGTGGATTTGAACCACAAACCTCTGGGATTGCAGTGCAGTTTCTTGCCACTAGGCCACCAGAGCTCCCAATTTCTTAACTTCTATTCCCATGGGTGTTGATTGTGGATCCAAGTAAATAAGATATCCCTTAACTTATTGACTCAACAAATCCTTACCAAAATATCCTCTGTACCAGAGAACAAAATACGATATTGTTATGTTGTTATGTGCTGTTGAGTTGCTTGTGACTCAGAGCGACCCTATGTACAACAGTCCTAAACTCTGCTCTGTCCTGTGCCAATCGCACTGTCTCCCATACACCCATCCCGATTACCCCAGTTGCTGAATCAATCTACTTCATAGAGAGCCTTCCCCTCCTGTGCTGTCCCTCCTCCCTCTCAAAAATGATGTGCCTCTCCAAGGACATATTTCACATAACAGATGCTGCCCTGAACATGCTCACCAAGTTGTGCCAAGAAATCTGGAGAACAACCACTTAGCAAACTGACTGGCAGAGATCTATATTTGTTCCCATTCCAAAGAAGGGTCACCTAGCAGAGTGTGGAACCTATAGAACAATATTATTGATTCCACATGCAGGCAAGATTCTACTGAAAATTATCCAAAAATGACTGGAACAGCACATCAGCAGAGAACTACCAGAAGTCCAGGTGGGGTTTAGAAGGGGTCATGTTACTAGGAATATTTTAGCTAATGTTAGATGGATCTTGGCTGAAAGCAGAGAGTAACAGAGGAATGTCTATCTGTGTTTGATTGATTATGCAAAGGTGTTTGACTGTGTGGATCATAACAAACTGTGGCTGACTCTGAGAAGAATGGGAATCCCAGAACACTTGATCATGCTAATGAGAAACCTGTACTTGGACCAAGAGACAGTTGCCAGAACAGAGCAAGGAAACACTCCATGGTTCAAAATTGGGAAGGGCATACGCTAGGGATGTGTCCTATCTCCATACCATTTCAATGTGTAAGCAGAACAGATTATCTGGGAGGCTGGGCTCTATGAGGAGAAATGTGGGGTCAAGATTGGTGGAAGATCTGTCAACAATCTGCTTTATGCAGATGACACAACAAAATAGGACACTACCTAAAATAAAGCAGCCTTTCCCCCCCCTTTAGTAGCTTTTTATTTTTTAATAGTCTATTCTTTTTCACATCTTGATGGGGATCACATAAGGCAAGTTTTGGGTTGTGTTTGATTTGTAATATTGTTTTTTTCCACTCCACAAGTGGGTTTTAGTTGGACTTTTGCCCCCTGTTTTGGCTAACAAACACCCAAGGGTCGAGGCCTGCTAAAGAGTATGTCTTTAAAATTCTGTAGTGAGGGCCCTCACCTCGGCCCTCAGGCCAAATTTATTTATTTAAAAATGAACATACTTTAAGTGGTAAAGCAGTCATTTGTCTATTTCCTGTACTGAATAACTTGGAGTTGCTATGATGTTGAACACTGTGCCACAGTCGTGTCAAATACCATAATGGTTACCCATCATGGGCAGTATTTGGAGGAGCTTCCAGAATGATTCAGGTTTGAAAGCAGGAGTGGCATCTACTTCCTAAAGCAGATGCCTCTGGAAACTCTATAAACATACAGAAATGATGTTAACAGAGTTCAGGTCTTTTGTTCATAGGGTCACTATGAATATTTGACTTGACAACACTTAACCACTGCTAAGTGAGACTCATGTTATATTTGGAGGAACATTCTCCTATTTTGTACATCATTCTTTGTCAATTTGCTGTACTGAGGTAATCTGGATTTGCTGTGATGTTTAACCTTGTGCCATTGGCATATCAAATACCATAACGGTTTTCTAACGTAGACAGTATTTGTTGGAGCTCCCAGTTGTAAAACAGGTTTGGAAGCAGAAGTGGCATCCACTTCCTAAACCACACGCCTATGGGAACTCTATGAACTTGGAGAAATGATGATAGTTATGGAAAGGTATTAAGTCTTTTGTTCACAGAGTTGCTAGGAGTTGTGCTTGACTTGACAGCAATCAACAACAACAACAACCTTCTTTCGCATGGACTGCCAAAAGAACAAACTGAGAGATCTTGCAGAGAGTTAAGCCAGATTGCCTCTTGGAAGCAAGGATGGTGAAACTTCATCTCATACACTTTTGGCATGTTGCTAGGAGAGGCTATTCCTTGGAGAAGAATATCATGTTGGAAATGTGGAGGGACAGTGAAGGAGAGGTAAACCTTCAACCAGGGAGATTTACCTAACAAGTGCAGCAATGGCTGAAATGTATCAGAGATTATAATGTTGGCACAGGTTAGGACAGAGTTTAGATCTCTTGTTTATAAGGTTATACTGGACTCTATGGCACCTAATGATAATAAAATAATTCCCAAAAATACCCCTCCCCCCCCCACTTTGAATCTCATTTTGTCTGTATTACTACTAGGAAAATTAGATTGTCTGTAACTTTTACTAACAAACTTTCGTTTTATGATGATTATGGATTATGTTTCCCTCTTGTGAGGTATCGTTGCCCTGGTTATCTACCACAGGCCCCATAACTTAATCCAGGCTGTCATTTACAAAGACAGGTGAGTGTCTTCCTGGTGACGCCCACCCTGCCCTCATCCCAGGGTTGGAAGCTGTCCTAGCACCTTGTGCTGTCTCTGTGCCTCTCTCATGAACTCTAGTTACTTGTGCATTTATATGTCTGCCCTGTAGATTGAAAACTTATGGACAGGGATTGTTTTGTTCTATTCTAAAGTGATGGCAACATAATCAGAACTTAATAAAAAAATTTGTAAAAAACAAATGATGAGAAAAATATAACTTGTTGACTTGTACCTTTTATTTCTATGAGATTGGATTCTAAACATGAGGTTATTTGGTCTCAATCTATATTTTAAATCTCATTGTATTGATGTTTGAGTTTTGTATATTTGAGATGTGGAGAGACCTCATCTGTTACAAAGCTGAATTGGCTGTAATCTTCATGGATGCAAACAGCCAGTCCTGTGTCTTCTGGCGCCACTGGGTAGTTTCCAACCACCAACCTTCTGGTAATCAGCCAGGTGCAAACTGTGCCACGCTGGAGCCTTCATATTCTTTTTTAAAAAAATTGTAAATTTTATTTTATTAATTTTAATGAACATTTACAGAGATTTTGGATTTCCATTCATTCATTGTTGCACTTTTCTCCACGCCCCACCCCCTAGTTCGCTTTTCTCTTTGAAAAGTAAAAGAAAAATTCCTACATTGGCATATTCTAATTTTAGTAGGTCTTGCAGGATTACTTTGCAAAAAAAAGCAGAATCAACCCTTGAACTCATATCTTCATCAGTAACATTTTTAAATGGTATTTTTATGTAATCTTTGTCATTCGCTAGATATAAAGGTGTATATATATTCCTCATAATGCCTACTTCCACACCCCTCAGAACAACCCACTCCACTGCCATTGAGTGACTGTAACTCATGCTTAACCTCCACTGGGTTTCTGAGAATACAAATCTCAGCAGAAAGAAACCCCCTTCCTTCTCCCTCAGAGCATCTGTTGAATTTGAGCTGCTTGCTTTTGGTTAGCAGCAAAGCATATAATATGTTCAAGCTAAAAATATTCATTGAAACTAAACACTTAATTCATTGCAAATCAGGTTAGAACCACGTCATAGATGACCCTCAAGTGAGATTTTCAGAAGGCTCTAAATTATTCAGGGCAAGATTCACCATTTTTCTTCCATGAAATTGCTGGTGGATTCAAACCATCAGATCCCATCACTTTTTATTAACAGCACAATCCAGAACTCCTTGCTTTTCAAAAATAGACACATTGCATACTTAGGTCACAGACTTGTTTTGCACTCTGGAGTAATTATGGGGCTCTACAGGAATGCTATACACATAGGCAGGACACTACAGAGATATATCTATTTGCATAATATTTTATGCTTTAAATACTGTACCTTTGGCTTATAAGGCAGACAATCAGCTCTGTGAGAACTGTGACCTTGTTTATTTGTCCCATGGTTATCTCCCAGCACCAAACATGCAGCAGAAATGAATAGTCAGTAAATACTTAAGAATTCTTTGTGACCCCATCCCCACCCCTCTGCTCCCCACCCCCCTTAGACCCTCATACTTGCTTTACTAGTTATCTATTTCTACAATAATGGTCTTATACAGTATTTGTCCTCATGGGACTGAGTTAGTTCTCTTTGACGGATGGAGGAGGGGCAGTGGGGGGATCCAATGTGAGGAGCAACATAGACAAATTTAGTAGGTAAACCAGTGTAAATTTTTAAAAACCCCACTACAATATTATTCTAACTTAAAGAAAGAAAGACTTCTTTGTGAATGAACGGTGGCTTTACAAGGAATTGATGATAAAGGTATTATGAGATTTGGAATGACATCACTACTAAAAGATAAAGTGATTCCTGTGTCTGTTCTTTCTTCTCAACTGACTAGGAAGGTACCATACCGTTAGAAGACTCTGTCCATTTGCTGTACAGAGATAACTTGTGGTTGCTGTGATGCTAAACACTGTGACACTGATGTGTCAAATGTGATAATGGTTACCCATGGTGGACAGTGTTTAGTGAAGCTTCCCTATTAAAATAAGCTTGGAAGCTATTTCCACTTCTGAAATAGCTTGCCTCTGGAAACTCTAGCAATGTGGAGATATGATGAAAGTTACTCATCTTCTTAGTGATCTTTTCAACATGTAGTTAGAAAAGATATGGAGAAAGGACACATCTTTGATACACTCTTGTTTATTTTGAACCGTGCAGTGTTCCCTTGCTCTGTTCACACAACAGCTTCTTGGTCTAGGTATAGGTTTCTGGTGTGCACAATCAAGTGCTCTGGGATTCTCATTCGTTTTGCTGTTAGCCACAATCTGTTGTGATACATACAGTCAAATGCTTTTGCATAGTTGGTAAAACACAAATAGACATCCTTCTGGTACTCTCTGTTTTCAGCCAAGACACATCTGACATCAGCAATATCATTAGTGCCACGGTCTCTTCTAAACCCTAGCTATTTCTGGAAGTGCTCTACACTGTTCTCGTTGGTTTTGTATAATCTTCAGCAAGATTTTTGTTTTGTATCTGATATTAATTAAAATGGTACATAATGTCCATGTTCTGCTGGATCCCTTTTTTTGAGAAAAGTGGAGATGAACTCATTCAAAGCTGAGGTTTGCCAGATTGATGAGGGACAAAATAGTTGAGATAATGGACAGAGAATTATTAAAGGCAAGGAACATGGGCTGTTTGCTGGGAGAAAGATTAAAGAGATTCATAGTCCAAGAGTAGGCTAATTTATAAAATGAGAGTGCTGGTGATGTCAAAGAGCTGATGTGTGAACAGTTGCTCAATGCAAGCTAAAAACGGAGATTAAGGCTTGGGAGAAGCATTCTCCTCTGAGGGCTTCAGAGGTGACACCTCCATCCCAGGTGATGAAGTAGAAGATGTAGCCAGGCTGTGTAGATAGAGAAGCTCGTTGGCTTTGAGAGCTCCAGGGCACATGATGTAGAACCACATTGGTGTTCTCTTTGGGGTGAAAGGAAGCTGGGTTTAAGAAGACTGGCACTTCCTTCTGTGACCTGAGGGACGGACTGTGGGTCTGAAGAACATATTGTTATTAATGAGAAGGAAGTACTAGAGAATGAAGGTAGGAAACATAAAGATAGAAATAATATGGCCTAGATTAGTTGATGGCTCAAAGCAAAAGGAAGAAAATTGAATACTGAAAATCGGTAAAAATGTCAAATAATTTTTAGTTCTTTGAAGTATGCCATGTATAAAGCTCATAAAAATTCCCAAAAGTTAAAATGCATGTTTCATATATTGTTTACCCTAAATGAAAATTATAAAAATGAAAATAATTTAAAATTATTCTGAACTTCTCAGAAAATAAGAACATCTCAAAGGGGCTTGTTTCTAAAGGGAAAATTGAAGTAGCTTGCCAATTCCAGTTCTGGTCAAGCATTCTTCAAACACTTTGGAGTGGATTTTGTTCTCACAGGGATTCAGTCCATGCTCACAGTATCAACTTGTCCTGACAAATAAAACTCCCATTATGTTTCTTTACTGAAATACTCACTCTCTAAATGGGGATGGTGACAAAAATGTGCGTGCTTCATTCTAGCACCTCCATTGTTGATGAGCATGGACTTTAATACAAAGAAAACTAATGTGCCTTCACTTATAAACAACTAAAAATAGTTGTTAGAGTGTATGTGTGTGTGTTTTGTTACAATGAATACATTTTTTTAAAAATTAAATGCATTTTGCTAAGCTTTCACTATAGACAAGATGTATGCCCTTCTCAAAGAGAAACTGGTAGGTGTATTTACTTTAAATGTTGTGGTAATAACAATTTAGCAGCCCCCAAACTAACCCAATTAGGGCAGTGTTAACAGGAGGCATCAAGAGGAAAGCAACAATGTGGGTGGGGTTAGTGTGGAACGCCTCCAAGCATTACATATATGCAGGAGGAGAAAGAAAGAATTCACACCAGGGAGAGAAATTATGTATGGCATTGCAAGGGAAAGAAGATAGCTTTATGGGCCTGTTGTAAGGGCCTGGTATCTCTAGCACTGTCTCCTGTGTTAGAACAGAGTCTCTGTGTGGCATAAATGGTTAAACACAGTGTTAAGATTAAAACCAATAATATGAGGAGGCAAAAGTTATATCAGAGCCAGAAAACAGATATTGACATACACAGACATAGCACTCTAGGTGCATTAGTGATGCCAGAAGAAATGGACACATTGGGCCTGGATGACATCAGAGAACAAGGACTACAAGGAGACTAAAGTCTGAACTCTCTGTAGCATCGTCTCAATGGCTCAGTCTCAAGCCCAAAGGTCCACCCAAAGAATGAGCCATAAATACAGATTTACCTCAGAAGCAGGGACCTTTTCGCCCTGTCTGCTTTCAAGGAGGAAGGTCCGTCCCTTTGGGGATGTAACTTTCTAATAATAAATCTATTACTATGTACCCTCATTTATGCCTCCTCATCTCATTCTTCTCATTCCTGCACTCTAATCAAAGGCTTCCGTCTATACTTTAATGCTCCAGACACTAAAGTCTGCTCTCTCAAGAAACACTAAAATTGCATACTACTTTAGTACTTGAATAATGTTCTCTCCTCTATCTCTTCCGTCAGGTATAATCCCTTTGCCTGTGTGAGAAGGGCAAATTAGGGCACTCCTCATGCGATAACACTAGCTATTACCTGAAAGATTGGTGGTCCCATTCCACACAAAGGTGCCTTCAAAGAGAAGTCTGCTGATCTACTATTGAAGGGCCACAGCTTTGAAACTCTGTGGAGTACAGCTGTCTTCTGACACATATGGGCACTTAGTAGTAAATGGTTTGGTTTGGTTAGTGTTTGGGCATATGGCATTACCATTTCCAGTAAACTGTTATAATTTACCAGAAGTCTTGGAATTCATTGAAAACATGTTGTGAGAAAGGCTGACATACCTCCAAGTATGCCTTTGGCGCCAGTGTTATGTTAGATTGATGTCTGGAAAAGAATCAAGATTTGAGGAAGTGCATAATGAGTTCTTGTATTGTTTTAACTTTTCTTCTGAGCAAAATCACACTCAGCATGCCATTAGCAGCTTCTTCATAACTCATCTAGTATGTAAATTGGACTTGTTAACTAATTTGATCTGTAATGGAAATATCTTAACAGGGCAAGTTACATCTGATTCAGGGGTCTAGGGGAAAGCCACTAATGGACATGCACATACTAAGCTTTGTAACAAAATTTTCAACATTTTCTCTTTCATTGTTCCTTTGGAAGAAATTCTATTTCTCCCTACCTCTGTAAATTTTGTAAACTTAGATGGGTAGTTTGTAATTTTTTTTCTTAATGTGATCTAACAACCGGGGACAAAACCCCTCAAAAAAGTCAAGAAGCTGAGGTCTAATGAGACGAAGGGCAGCGTATGAGCAAGTGTGCATCTCAGCAGTGTGAAGAGGGGACAGCAGTATCCATCATTTTTCTTTTAGAAGCTGTTTGGCCCCACACGCTAATAAAAGCAGAAGAGTAGAGTATGGCAAAAAGTGTGCGGGGGAAGATGTTGCTTAGCAACAAGAAAAGGCAGTCTGATGTTGTGAACTGGACAAAGGAAATTAGCTAGGACAGCATGGAATAACTGAATGGGAAAATAATTGAAAAGGAAGAGAGCAGATATGATGGTGAGAGAGGACTAAAAGAAGAATGGAAAAGAAATCAGAATGGGGGAAAAGAAATGAAAATGGGTATTGCTTGTTGTTTAGGGGCCTTCAAGTTAACTACAAATCACAATGACCCTATGAACAGCAGATCTGTATTTTAAATGTTTTATTGATTTTCATATAAATTGTCAATACCTTTACTGCATGTTTCATTCTTATACATTGTTTTATACAATCTTTCATTTACATTATGTTTCAAATAATCATTCATATACATTCTATTTTACATTTTTTAATACTAGTTTATTTATAGGTTTCAAATTCACTGTTTTTCACACCAAATCCTTCCCATTTCCCTCATGCACCCATCAAACTCTATGCAACTCTATGATTAATCTACACTATATTTGGACCAGGAGGCAGTCGTCAGAACAGAGCAAGGGAACACTGCATGGTTCAAAATTGGGAAGGGCGTATGCCAGGGATGCATCCTATCTCCATACCTTTTCAACCTATATGCAGAACAGATTATCTGAGAGGCAGGGCTCTATGAGGAGAAATGTGGAGTCAAGATTGGGAGACGATTTATCAACAATCTGCATTATGCAGATGACACAACCCTGCTTGCTGAAACTGAAGAGGACCTGAAGCACCTGCTGCAGAGGGTCAAGGACTGCAGCCTCCAATATGGATTGAGGCTCAATGTCAAGAAGACAAAGATTCTCACCACTGGACCAATTAGCAGCATCAGGATGGATGGTGAAGAGATTGAGATTGTTCACAACTTTAGTTTGCTTGGCTCCACAGTCAACACTCTTGGCACCAGTAGCTAGCAAATTAAAAGGCGCATTTCCATGGGAAAGTCTGCTGTTAGGGACCTCTCCAAAGTACTGAAGAGCAATGGTGTCTCTCTGGAGACCAAGGTGTGTTTGATACAGGCCATGGTCTTCACAATCACTTGTTATGCATTAGAGAGTTGGACAATGACCAAGGAGGATAGAAGGAGAATTGATGCCTTTGAGCTGTGGTGCTGGAGAAGAGTATTGCGAATACCATGGACTGCTTGGAAAACAAACAGATTTGTCCTGGAAAGGGTTAAACCGGGTGGCTCCTTGGAGGCAAGGATTCTGAGGCTCCTTCTAACATGCTTTGGACATGTTGTGAAGAGAGACCAGTCCTTGGAGAAGGATATCATGCTTGGGAGGGTGGAGGGACAGTACAGGAGGGGAAGGCCCTTTATGAGGTGGATTGATTCAGTGACTGGGATAATCGGGATGGGAGTGTCAGAGACAGTGTGATTGGCACAGGACAGAGCGGAGTTTAGGGCTGTTGTACATAGGGCCGCTATGAGTCACAAGCGACTTGACGGCACATAACAACAACAACAACATACTGCCCATTCTCACCCCTCTGATTTCACCCTTCCCTTAGATTCTCATACCCATTCTACAATAAAGGTTTTATACAGTATTTGTTCTTGTGGGACTAAGTTAGTCCCAGTTCCTCCCAAGGTAGGTAATAATTTACAAAATCATTGCTCCTGTGTGCTGTGTAGTATTCCATTGTGTGAATGGTACCATAACTTCTCAATCCATTCAATTGTGGCTGGACATCTGGGATGTTTCCATGTTCTTGCAATGCTGAATAATGCTGCCATTTGTACCTCAGTTCTTGTTTTCTTGGGGTATATTCCAAGCAGTGGAATAGCTGGGTCTATGGAATTTCTATTGAAAAGCAGATCTCAGTCTCACCCTGTCCTGCACCATCTGCATGATCTCTGTCATGTTCAAGCCCATTATGGTGAAAATGGGTATGATGGATGCTTAAAAACCAGAAAACTGTGGATAAAATAAATCAGAAAGGGGAGAAGTAAGAAAAAGAATGATAGAAATAGAAAGATAAGAGAACAGCTGTAGTGGAAGCTGCAGGCATATATACATACATAAACAGTAGGATAAAATGCTCCACTGTCTTATAGCTTAAAACTAGATAGGCTGTTTAAAGATTTGTGAGGTCACGCTGGAGTGGACACGAGACACCCTGCCCAAAAAACTCCAACTCACCTAAGTCTAACCAGATCACTCATAAAATGACCCAGGAAGCAGAATACTCTTAAAGTGATGTTTATAATTTCATATTAGACCTGATTCAAAAAAGAAAACCTCCAAAGAACAAAGTGGAAAAGTAAAATGTCTATCTCTATCTCTGGTTTTATCAAAGAGCTTATGACTGTGTGATAGCAGAGTAGTTGTGTTGTTGGGTGCCATCAAAGCAAGTACAACTCACAGCAACCCTACGAACAACAGACCCGAGCCTTGTCCTATCCTGTGTCATCCTTACCATCTCTGATACGCTCAAGCCCATTGGTGCAGTCACTGTGTCAATCCACCTGGTTGCTCCAAGGAAAAGACTTCTCCCTCCAAGGATTGGATCCTGAGAATATTTTCTAAGTGAGATGAAGTTTCACCACCCTTGTCTCTAAGGCGCACCCTGATCAAACTTCCTTTCAAGAATGATAAGTTTGTTCTTTGAGCACTCCATGTCTAGTCAGATTCAAAGGCATCGGTTTTTCTTTGGCCTTCTTTATTCATTGTCAAACTTACAGATGTGTAGGAAGTAATTGAAGAGGCTATGGCTTGGATCAGGTGCACCTTAGTACTTAAATTGACTTCTTTACTCTTTAGCACTTTGGAGAGGTCTTTGACTGAAGATTTTCCTAATGCAAATAAGCTTCAGTGTTGTCCAATAGCCTTTTCCATAGAAGCTACATGATATCTTGTAGCATGTATGTGTTATGCTACCTGACAGGTACATTTCTCATTTATATTTATCTCTTAAAGGGCTACTCTGCTTAGGACAGTGAGATGACACTGTATCACACTATAGTGGTAGAGAGGTCACATGTATTTGTCAAAGCCCATAGAATTGTGCAACACAGAGAATGAACTCTAAACTGTGGACTTCAGTTAATAGTGATGTGTCAATATTGGTTCAGCAATAGTAGAAAATGTACCACAGGAATATGAAATTGTGAATTTGTAAGAAAAAAGGGAAGATAATGAAATTCTGAACTTCTAGCTGTAAACTAAAATGGTTTTAAACTCTTCTGTAACCTAAAATGGTTTTTTAATTTTTCTGTAACCTAAATTAGTTCTAAAGATGTGAATATGATATGCATATTTAAATGGAGAACAAATAATTAAAGGTATTTTAAATGTATTATTTAATTATTTAAGGGTTGTTTTCTTTATTAATAGAACCTTCACTGGCCCATTATCGCTTTCTTCTCCCCACTCAGTAAAAGTAGTCACCACAAGTCATAATTCAATAGCCTATCTGTGCTTCATTGATTATGCAAAGGCATTTGACTGTGGATCACAACAAACTGTGGCTGACTCTGGTATGATTGGCAGCATCATGATAGATGGTGAAAAGATTGAGATTGTTAACAGCTTCAGTTTGCTTGACTCTACAGCCAACACTCGTGGTACCAGTAGCCAAGAAATGAAAAGACAAATTACATTGGGAAAGGCTGCTGTCAGAGACCTCTCCAAAATACTGAAGAGAAATGATGTCAGTCTGTAGACTAAGGTGCTCCTGATATAGGCCATGGTCTTTACAATTACTTGCTATGAAATAAAGGGCTGGGCAATGACTAGGGATGATAGAAGGAGAATTGATGCCTTTGAGCTGTAGTATTGGAGAAGAGTATTGAATATACCATGGATTTCTAGGAGAACAAACAAGTTTGTCCTGGAGAGGGTGAAGCCAGGCTGCTCCTTGGAGTCAAGGATTCTGAAACTTCATCTGACATACTTTGAACAGGTTGCAATGTGGGATCATCCCTTGGAGAAGGACGTCTTGCTTGGGAGGGTGGAGGGACAGCACAGGAGAAGAGCCTCGATGAGATGGATTGATTCAATGACTGGGGTAATGGGGTAGGTGTATCAGAGACAATAAGATTGGTTCAGGATAGAGCAGGGTTTAAGGCTATTGTACATAGGGTCGCTGTGAGTCACAGATGACTCAACAGAACATAACAACAACAATGGTAGGGGCTCATTACTTATTTATAGGAAGTAGAAATGAAAAAAAAATCTCCAATCTTGACTCTGGCCTTGATATTACAATTTATAGAACACATGTTGTTGTGTACTGTGGAGTTGGGACAAATCCATAGCTGACCCTCCAGTGGGTTTTCGGTGGCAGTTAATAACACTGGAGGACCTACCCTTTCCGATGGCAGTTTGATTTTTTATCACTAAGCTCTGAGAGCCTAGTGGTAAGAAGCTGTGCTGAAGTCCCAAAGGCTCAAGGTTTGAATCCACAAGCTTCTCTGGGAGAAGGATAGTCTCTTCTGATGCAATTCATTGCCTCTTAAAACTTCACTGGAGCTCCTTAAAAAGAAAAACAAGGTAGGAGGAAGCAAATCCTACTACAGTGCTGCCGTGATGGTCAAATGAGTGTGGTACTGGTATAACGACAGACACATAGATCAGTGGAATAGAATTGAGAACCCAGAAATCAGTTCATCTACCTATGCTCAACTGATTTTTGATAAGGAGCGGAAATCAGCCAACTGGGGAAATGACAGCCTTTTTAACAAATGGTGTTAGCAAAATTGGAAAACTACCTGCAGAAAACTCAAGCAAGATCCACATTTCACACCATACACAAAAACCAACTCAAAGTGGATCAAGGACCTAGGACTAAAACCGAGGACTATAAACCTCATTAGAAGACAACTTGGAAGAACTCTAAAAGCCCTAATCCACAACATAAACAGTCTTCCAAACATCCTGAAAAACCTATAACCAGGAAAGAATAAAATAGATGAATAAGACCTTCTAAGAATCAAATCCCTATGGACATCCAAAACTTTCTATACCAGAGTGAAAAGGAAAAACACAGACTGGGGAAAAATATTTGGTAATGACATGTCTGATAAGGGACATATTTAGAATTTATAAAATACTTGAGCACCACAATAAGATAAAGGTAAACAACCCAATTGCAAAATGGACACAGGATATGAACTAACACTTCACTACAGAAGACATTCAGATGGTGAACAAACACATGAAGAAATGTTCAAAATTCCTAGCTCTAAGAGAGATGCAAATCAAAACCACTATGAGATATCATCTCACCATATCATCTTATCCATAAGAATAACAAAATTCAATAGAGCAGTAAACAATAAATTCTGGTGAGGTTGTGGAGAAACTGGAACTCTTACTCACTGTTGGTGAGAGTGTAAAATGGTGCAACTACTATGGAAGGCAGTATGGTGCTTTATCAAAAAGTTGGAAATAGAAATACCATTTGAACCAGCAGTTCATTACTGGGAAGATCCTAAAGAAACAAGAACTGCCACCTAAGCAGATATATACACACCTATGTTTATTACTGCTTTGTTCACAGTAGCAAAGAGTTAGGAACAACCTAAATGCCCAAAAAACAAACAGATAGAGAAACTGTGGTATATTCACACAATGGAATTTTATGCAGCATTGAAAAACAAAGCACTCATGAAATATTATACAAAACCCTGAAGGACATTACATTGAGTGAAATATCTCAATCACAAAATGACAAATACTGCATAATGCCACTGTTATAAAACAGGACTGACATTGGATTTGGGGGAAACTAAAAAAAAGAGGAATAAATAATGTACACTGCATTGAAACAGATGAGTGAGAGAATTGTTTAAAAGGAATATATGACAAAGTATTATTTGCATAGCAAGAGTTCAGAATAAGAGCTGCATAGTAAAGTGGACTGGGGGGATTGTATAACAATGAAAGATTTTTTTTTCTTCTCAAAGAAGAAAGAAAAGTAAATGGGGGGGGTGCGGGGATAGTGGGAAGGGAAAAAAATGTGCAACAATGGATGAGTGGAAATCCAAGTTCTCTATAATCTTTCATTTTAAAAAAAACCCAAAATAACCAAAAAACCCTTGCTGGAAGGTTAGCTATGAGTTATTTCAAACTTGATGGCACACAGCAACAACAAGCCACCAGAACTCCCTATAGAAGGCATGTTGTTGTGTGTCGTGGAGTTGGAACTGATAAATCACACTGGTGCAAAGTGCCCATCTTTCTCCTGCCAAGCAGCTGGTGAATTTAAACTATGGCAGCACAAACTCCTTACCACTAGATCACCAGAGCTTCCTATAGAACGCACATTGTTGTTTTGTGCTATTGAGTCAGAACCAAACCATAGCTGACCCTCCAGTGGGTTTTCAGAGGCAGTAAATCTCACAGGAAGAGACTGTCTATCCTCCTGAGAAGTAACTGGTAGACTAGGGATTACACCACAGCATTTTACCGCTAGGCCATCAGAGCTCCATGTAGAATGTATAGAGTCACTAATATGTCAACTGTTAAGGTTTTCTTCTTTGTTTTTACACATAAAATAGAACTGCATTTGTAAGTTACTCTTTTAAAAAGAATTTTTATCTATAAAATAGAATTTCTTGATTTTTAATGAGATATGATTGATTTAGATGAGATAGAGATTGAGACTGAGATGAGGTATACCTTTTGGTCTGCTCTCTCTTCAGATACACTAAAATGACAGTGAAATAGGGTAGGGGAGGCATTAATCCATAGAACAAATGGGAAAGTAAATGTTATGGATCAAATTGTGTTCCTCAAAAATTTTTGTTGCCCTTGTACGTGTGAACAGAATCCCATTTAGAAGTAGTTTTCTTGGTTATGTTAACAAGGCCGTGGCAGTGTTGGATTTTTTTCAGGTCAATCCTTTTGAGTTTCATTCCTGCGTATGTATTGGTACCATGCTGTTTTGATTAGAGTCGCTTTGGACTCTAAGTCAACCTCCATCAAATTCCCGAGACTGTAAATTACAACAGGGGAAACACCAGAGCCCAGCAGTCTTTGCGTTAGCAGTGCAGCTCTCTACACACTACACCACCAGAGCTCCCTCATTAGTGCTTGGATGGGAAAAAATGCTTTCCATGTGTTAAAGTCACACAGCTGTTTGTAGTATATTTGCTACAACACAAGACATTTTGCTTGCAAAATTTTGAAAGCTGGAAAATGATGAGGGCTAGTAACTTAGCTAACAGGACCAAGAAAGCAGAAACCAACTGCTACAAAGCCAATTTGCACCACAGAACCTATTGGGAATACGATTAAAGGCATTCGTGACCTTTAAAGATGAGGTTGCCTCGGGACTGAAAAAAGATGGTCAGTTGTAATACTGAACTTAAATCTTACTTAGAACTCCAGAGTGCCTATGATGTTTATTTTCTGAGCTGAGTAGTATTCATATAGTGCAAATTCATTGAGATATACCCTTTCATCTTTTAAGTATATATTGTTGTTGATAGGAGCCATTAAATCAACTTATTTCAAGTTGACCATTGAGTCACAGATTTTAGTGAACCCATGAATAACAGATTGGCACCTTGCCCCACCCTGTACCGTCCTCATGCTTTCTCATGTGCGGGATACCATTGTTATAGTTCCTGTGCCAATTCACCTTACTGAGGTGAGGTTCTTCCTCCTTTTTTCTTCTTACATGCATAATATACTTATTTACTTAACAAGAAGAAACTACATTTTATAATAAAATTAGAAACTAACCATATTCCTCTGCCACAATTTAGATACAAAAGGTTCCAAGGGCAGGGAGAGGAGAATAAAAAAGTCAACCACCCCAGATGCCAATCACACCCTCTATCAAAATACTAACAGCATATTTATAGGAAATGTTGATATGTAAGCACAGCACTATGATCTTGGAAAACTAGGCACATCTCAAGACAGGAGTATGGGCCTAAAAATTGTAGGGACCAAGAAATGTTTATTTACTTAACAGTGAGACCTTCGTATTTGTGGATTAACAACTTTTGAATCTGAATCATTCAAGAGGCTGGACTTTAAGAAGACGAATGTGACATCTGGATCAGAGGAAAACTCATGAACAACCCGCATTATGCAGACAAGACAACATTACTTGCTAAAAGTGAAGAGGACTTGAAACTCTTGCTGTAGAAGATCAAAGATCACAGCCTTCAATATGGATTGCATCTGAACATCAAGAAGGCAAAAGTCCTTACCACTGGGTCAGTAGGCAACATTATGATAGATGGGGAAAAGATCGAAGTTGTCAATGATTTCATCTTGCTTAGAGCTGCAACTAAAACTGTACCAGTAGCCAAGAACAGAAAAACAAAACAAAATAAAACCCCAACATGTGGAATTGGGAAAATCTGCTGTTGAGGATCTCTCAAAAGTGTTAAGGAGGAAGGATAACAGTTCAAAGACTACGTTGTACCTGATCCTATCTATGATCTTTTCAACTACTATGTATCTCAAAATTAGTCAATGAATAAGGATGACAGAAGATTCCACACTTTTGTATTGTGGTATGGGAGAAGAATACTGAATATTCTATGCACTACCAAAAGAAGAAACAAATCTGTCTTAAAAAAGTGCAACCAAGGTGTTCCTTGGATTCAAGGATGGTGAAATTTCTCATGTATTTTGAGTATGTTGGTAAGAGGGGCCAGTCCTTGGAGAGAGATATCATGCTTGGAAAGTGGAGAATCATTTAAAGAAAAGAAGACACTCAACAAGATAAATTGACAGTGATTGTAGCAACAGGTTTAAGTATAACAAAATGAGGAGGATGGTGCAGGATAGGGCAAGACTTCAATCAATCTTTATTTTTTAATTTTTTCCCATTTTTTGTAGGGTCACTATGAGTCCTAGTTGATTAGATGGGACGTAATAGTAATAAAAGAGATGTTGTTTATCTGTGGTTATAATCCTATTTGGAAATGGAGCTCTTTGCTTTGTTATTGTAATGATAAAGTAGGAAGTAATGTAGGGTATTTTGTCAATCTTAAGCCAGCAATGGAGCTCCGGTGACTTAGTGGATAAAGAGTAGTGTTGTCAATCCAAAGGCAGGCAGTTCAAATTCGCCAGCTGCTTCTTGAGAGAAAGGTAAATTCCTCCCATGGGAATTACAGGCTCTGAGAATCCACAGAAGGGTCAGCCAAGAGTCAGTCCTGACTCAAAATAAATAAACAACAAGCAAGCAAGCAGACATAGAGATGAAAGATGTCCTGGCACATCAAGGAATTGTTGTTGTTGTTGTTGTTAGATGCTATCAAGTTGAGTATGACCCCTAGCAGTCCCATTAATAACAGATCTGAATCTGGTCTTGTCCTATGCCATCCTCACCCTTCCTGACACACTAGCACCCATTGCAGCAGCCACTGTCAATCTACCCGGTTGAGGGTCTTCCTTTCATTTGCTGATTCTCTGTCTTTCCAAGCATGATATCCTACTTCAAAGAATGTGAGTCAAAGCTTTGTCATCTTAGCCTCCATAGAGCACTCTGGCTGCACTTTATCCAAGGCATTATTTATTAGTTCATTTGGCAGTCCATGAGATGTTTAGTATACTCTTCTCCAATATTGTTGTGTTGTTAGGTGCCACCAAGTCACAGACAACTCATAGCGACCATATGAATCCAAAGGTCTGAACACTTGCATAACTTTGTTTCCCATGTTCATAGAGTTTCCAGAGGCAAGTTATTTTGGAAGTGGATGCCACTTCTGCTTCCAAGCTTGTTTTAATCAGGGAGCTCCATCAAACACTGTCTATCATGGGTAACCCTTATCACATTTGACACATCAGTGTCACAATGTCTAGCATCACAGCAACCACAAGTTACCTCTGTACAGCGAATGGACAGACCAGTGCTATACCACTTAGAAGAATGTTTGACCCCAAACAATTAAAACCAGGCCTGAGGGCCGAAGATTAAAAATGATCCACCTTTAGCTTGGTAGCATAATTTTCTATCCACTAGTCTAACAGAGCTCTCTCTCTCATTGTTGTTGTTGTTGTTGTTGTTGTTAGATGCCATAGAGTTGTAAACAAGTCATAGTGACCCTATGAGCAAAAGACCTGAACACTTGTATAACTTTCATTGTTTCTCCATGTTAATAATAGAGTTTCCGGAGGCAAGCTATTTTGGAAGTGAATGCCACTCCTGCTTTCAACCTTGTTTTAGTCGGGGAGAACCACCAAACATTACCACAGCTCAAAGATGTAATTTTTTTCTTCTGTCATCTTTATTCATTGCCCAACTCTCAGACACGTAGCAAGTAAAGACCGTGGCAGGAATCAAAAGTCCCTGACTGCAGTTTTCCAAGTACAATACACATCTTGTCTCCTGACTCCTGGTACCAAGGGTGTTGATTTTGTGAATACTATATCCCTCTCTAACCTTAGCCCTTGCACAAATAAAACTTGGCAGAGAAAATTATCCGTCTAACTTCTTATAAGAAACAACCAGAACCTGCCAAAATCTCTACCTCAAATTGTCTGAGTCATGTTATTACAGCATATTGACAGTGACTAAATCTTGACTTATTTACTTTTTTAAAAAAAGAATATGCCTGATTTCCAGGAGGAGTGATAGGGAATGGCAAAGGACACCCTGACAAAGGAGATTAATCAGAACTGGTTTTGACAAGCACTGTGGCAATGGGACAATTTAAACAAACTTTCAAGGATTATTCAACCTGAATCCTTCTGGTCATATGGAGATTTTTGAAAGTATTTCTTTGAGTTTGTTATGTTCAATTTATTTGTTTGTTTTTGTATAAAGGAGGCTCATCTAGATTATAACATAATTATGATAAAAACAAAAGGGAAGCCAATACGAAATAAGCATTCTGTCATTAAAGTGGAATTAGTAACTTCATTTAGTTAAATAGCTTTAGGACATAAAATTATCTCTAAATAATCAGTTCTTGGTGTTAGATGAATATTGTGAAATCTAGTTTTTTATTAGAATATGTCATTGAAGAGAAATAAGTAAATTTATGTTTAAAACAGATGTAATTTTACTAGATAAATTTATTTTCAGCTATACAACAACAGCTTTTATCCTTTAACTGGGAAAGAGGGTGTGACCAAATGCCAGTTAATGCTTTTTATAACTCACCTAAAAACTTGACATCTATTTTGTTCTTTAATATCTTGTAAAAAATATGGCATTATTTATCCCCCCAAGGAAATGATAAATTTTTCCGTTTAGTGAAAACAAAAACATGAGGAAACAAAGAACACTGTGGAAAACTGGATAGATTAGTTATTTTACTAGATCCTAACACTTAGTGGCTTAAGATAACAGAATTTATTTGTTTTAAATTCTATGAGTGAGCAATTAGTACAAGGCTCATTTGGGACAGTTCTTCGTGTCTTACTTGAATCTGTGCTCTGTTGGCACCTGATTAGTCAGTGAGAATGACCAGGAGCCTCCTCAGTCCTCCGTCATAATTTCCCTACAGCAGGTCACTTTAAGTTGTTTTTATACAATTTCTTCTTCTGGCAGTCCATGTATGTATGTATAGTACACACACACACACACACACACACACACACATACACACATCTTTTACTAATATTATAATCCTAAAGTACTCATTCTTTGCACTTTATTGTTCAGCTTTCACATTCATGTGAGACAATTGAAAATACTATGGCTTCACAACAATGAATGGATGGAAATACAAGTTCTCTGTAAACTTTTGTTAAAATCTCAATTTCAGAAAAAAATTTAAAAAGAAAACACTATGGCTTGAGTTAGGTGCGCCTTAGTTTTTAAAGTAGTATGTGACTCATAGTGACCTTATGTATAACTGCCCTAAACCCTGCTCTATCCTGTGGCAATCTCACCATCTCAGACACACCTACCCTGATTACCCCAGTCACTGAGTCAATCCACCTCTTAGAAGCTAGCTCTTCCTCTCCTGCGCTGTCCCTCCAACCTCCCAAGCATGAGACATCCCTCTCCAAGGACTCATCTCACCTTGCAACATGTCCAGAGTATGTCAGACAGAGCTTCACAATCCTTGCCTCCGAGGAGCAGCCTGGCTTCACCCTCTCCAGGTTGAACTTGTTTGTTCTCCTAACAGTCCACGGTATTTTCAATACTCCTCTCTAGCACCACAGCTCAAAGGTATCAACTCTCCTTCTATCATCCCTAGTCATTGTCTAGCTTTTTGATGTATAACAAGAAATTTCAAAGACCATGGCTATATCAGGTGCACCTTAGTCTCAAGACAGACATCGTTGCTCTCCTGTACATTGGAGAGGTCTCTAGCAGATGCTAGAAAGAACTTGTTACAATTTAAGAAAAGGAATCCAAAATTTTATGTAAATGTGAAAATATTGGGGTAAAATGTCACTTGATTTGTTTACCGATTCCCTAACTATCCTTTTCTGGAGGATCCGGACATCGTTTTCTATACTGGGGCTTGAGATTTTCATTTGGTGTGGGCAATACACTACTTTTTAAAAGCACTTTGGTGATTGTTCTCTATATGCTGGTCTCAGTCTGTTACTGAGTTCAATAGGGATGCTAAGAAGGGAAGAGGGAAAGTAGTGGTGTTTAACTGCATATGCTGACTATAATAATAGCATCTGAGAGCTAGGATAGTGGTCAAAATTATACAACTCTCAGACATCTCTGGGAGTATTTGATACATAATGAAATTATAGACATCAAAATAGATGTGCAGCCTATGAATTATAACTAAGGTTATCATTTCCTTCATAGAGAGAAGAAAATACTGCAGGATCAGTGATTGCAGCTCAGATGTTGTGTTCTTGAACTTGGCAGTTCTAATGGTGGCATTCTGACTCCTACTTCTCCAGTCTTTCCATTGATTTTATAAGCACCTAGTTATCTCTCTGCTTTCTAATTAAAATACCTAGAATGGTTTCTATTTCCTGTACTGAACACGGATGGGTACATCTCAGTAAAATCTCAAGCCCTTACCATGATTATTTTCTCAGTTCCTGGACATATTATTACGCTAGATGACCATAGTGACTGGCAAAATTCTACCACTGACTCCTTGGCCTATAGAGTTGCTGTTGTTATTTTTTTGCCTTTGAGTATGAATCAATTCATATCTGACCCTCCAGTGAGTTTTTCAGAGGCTGTATATTGCATTGAAGGAGACTGACCATGTTTCTCCTGAGGATTAGCTGGCGGATTCAAATTGCTGTCTTTAGGCGAGCTCTGGTGGCCTAGTGGCAGGAAACTGCACTACAATCCCAGAGGTGCGCGGTTCAAATCCACCAGATGCTCTGCTGAAGATGGAGGGACAATCGCCTCCTGTACCAGTCAGATCCAATTTGACGGTACACACATTAAAAAACAAAAAACAAAAAAAAACCCAAATTGCTGTCTTTGGGTGGATAGTGTAACTCCTTTTGCATTAGGCCACCAGCACTTCCTGGGCTGTAGAGTAGAAGCTAGCAAAGCTGTCTTGGTAAACTCAATTTAGTGAACGCTTGGGAAAGCAACTTCTAGTCAATATTGAGTTAAAACTCATTGCTGTAGAGTCGCAACCAACTCATAAATGGCCCTCAGACAAGTTGTAGCAGATAAGCTCACATGGGAAGGAATTGTGTTTTTTCTCCTGCTACTAGATTCACATTTCCAGAGAGTTGTCACTTTTGAGTTAGTAACACAACTCCATGGGATGACCAGGAGTTGGTATAGACTCTTCTCCAGCACCACAGCTCAAAGGGATCAATTCTTCTATTCTCCCTAGTCATTGTCCAACTCTCTGATGCGTAACAAGTGATTGCAAGGACCATGGCCTGTATCAGACGCACCTTAGTCACCAGAGTGACACCATTGCTCTTCAGTACTTTGGAGAGGTCCCTAACAGCAGACTTTTCCATCACAATGCGTTTTTTGATTTCCTGGATGCTGGTGCCAAGAGTGTTGACTGTGGAGCTAAGCAAACTAAACCTGTGAACAATTTCAATCTCTTCACCATCCATCCTGTTCCTGCCAATTG
This sequence comes from Elephantulus edwardii, assembly GCF_000299155.1. Classification (NCBI taxonomy): domain Eukaryota; kingdom Metazoa; phylum Chordata; class Mammalia; order Macroscelidea; family Macroscelididae; genus Elephantulus; species Elephantulus edwardii. The sequence continues at coordinate 13,735,605 of NW_006399752.1, forward strand.
GTCCAGTGGTGAGAATCTTTGTCTTCTTGATATTGAGCCTCAATCCATATTCGAGGCTGCAGTCCTTGACCCTCTGCAGCAAGTGCTTCAGATCCTCCTCTGTTTCAGCAAGCAGGGTTGTGTCATCTGCATAATGAAGATTGTTAATGGATCGTCCACCAATCCTGATGCCATACTTCTCCTCATAAGGCCCAGCCTCCCGGCTGATCTGTTCTGCATATAGGTTGAAAAGGTATGGAGATAGGACACATCCCCGGCATACGCCCTTCCCAATTTTGAACCATGCAGTGTTTCCTTGCTATGTTCTGATGACTGCCTCTTGGTCCAACTATAGGTTTTGCATTAGCACGATAAAGTGTTCTGGGATTCCCGTTCTTCTCAGAGTCAGCCACAGTTTGTTATGATCCATACAGTCAAACTCCTTTGCATAATCAGTGAAACACAGATAGACATTCCTCTGGTAATCCCCACTTTCAGCTAAGATCCATCTACCATTAGCTACAATATCCCTAGTACCATGACCCCTTCAAAACCCAACCTGGACTTCTGGCAGTTCTCTGCTGATGTGCTGTTCCACTCGTTTTTGGATAATCTTCAGTAGAATCTTGCTTGCATGTGAAATCAATGATATTGTTCTATAGTTTCCACACTCTGTTGGGTCACCCTTCTTTGGGATGGGAACAAATATAGGTATCATCTAGTCAGCTGGCCAAGTGGTTATTCTCCATATTTCTTGGCACAACTTGGTTAGCACATCCAGGGCAGCATCTGTTAGCTCAAATGCGTAAATATGAATTGTGATGCTGGGAAAAAAAATATCAAATATACCATGGACTGGTAAAGTAACAAATCTGTCTTGGAAGAAGTTCAAGAATGCTTCCTGGAAGTAAGGATGATGAGACTTCATCTCACCTACTGTGGACACCGTTTCAGAAGAGAATAAGTCCCGGAGAATGACATCATGCTATGTGAAGTAGAAGATCAGTTAAAAAGGATAAAGAAATCTTTAATGAAATGGACTAATTAAGTGACTCTTAGACTATGTACAGGTATCACATGAACATAATTCAGTGTTCTGGGATTCCCGTTCTTCTCAATGTTAGCCATAACTTGTGCTCCACACAGTCAAATGCTTGGAAAGGTGGAAGGGGTTGCAGGGGGATTGCATACCAATGAAGCAGGTTTTCTTTTGCTTTGCAAGGAGAAGAGTGAACTGGGGGAAGGGGGGGGGGGGGGCAGGGAAAAAAGTGCAACAATGAATCAATGGAAATCCAAAATCTCTGTAGATGTTCATTGAAATTCATAAAAAAAAAAACCACCAACAAAGGAAGCTCCTCAACCAGATGGATTGCCACAGTGGCTGTGGCAATGTGCTCAAGTGTGTCAGACGGTGTGAGAATGGCACAGGATAGGAGGGGGGGGGTTCAGATGTACTGTTCATGGGGATGCTAGAAGTCGTACTGAACTCAATAGTACCTAACAACAACAGCATGCTACATATATCTATTTAAGCTAATTTTCCCTTTATTTCTTCTTCCTCTGCCTCATTATTTTACATTGGCTGCATAGGTGCTAATAAACTTCGTTGTTGTTGTTGTTAAGTGCCGTCAAGTCGCGGGCGACTCATAGCGACCCTATGAAGGAGAGTCCTCAATGCTTGGGTGCCTTTCTTCCTCTCTCCAGGTTCATAGGGTTTCTGGAGGCAAGCCACTCCTCCTTCCAAAATGAACTTTAGCAAAACAATATACAATTTATAGAATATAAAGAGGAGATTATGATAGGGCTGGACTAAATGGACATGACGTTAATGGATTTGAAGCTGGATGTAGTTAGAGATTACATTTTTACATTCACTTTAAGCATTGACAGTACTTTTTTCTATTTAGAATATTTTTACATCATATTAGGCACAAATATATATATATATTATGAGGAAGAATATATGTAGAAGTTGAGTAGTCTACAGTGTGGACTACAGGAATCATTTTATTTTGTGTTTTTCTTCTGCGAATCTGAAAAATTTACTTCTATTTGGGGAGCTCTCCATTTCATGATTCTTGGTTGTTGTTGTAATGTTAGGTCAAGTCACTTGCAACTCACAGCTACCCTATGTACAATAGCCTGGAAACCTGCTCTATCCTATGCCAACTTTACTGTCTCTGACACACTTACCTCATTTCCCCAGTCACTGAATCAATTCTTCCTCTCTTTTCTGTCCAACTTCCCTTCCAAGCATGATGTCCCCCTCCAAGGACTGACCCCTCCTTGCAACATGTCCAAAGTGTGTCAGACAAAGTGTGTCTCCAAGGAGCAGCTTGCTTTTATCCTCTTTAGGACAAACCTGTTTGTTCTCCTGGATGTCTATGGTATATTCAGTATTCTTCTCCAGCCCCACAGCTCAGAGGTATCAATTTCCCTTCTATCATTCATAGTCATTGCCCAGATTTCAGATGCATAGCATGTAATAGCAAAGACCATGGCCTGTATCAGGTACACTTTAGTCTCCAGACTGATATTGTTGCTCTTCAGTACTTTGGAGAGGTCTGTGACAGCAGAATTTCTCAATGTAATTAGTCTCTTGATTTCCCAGCTGCTGGTACCAAGAGAGTTGATTGTGAAGCCAAGCAAACTGAAGCTGTTACCAATCTCAATCTCTTTACCATCTATAATGATGCTGCCAATCAGCCCAGTGGTGAGAATCTTTGTTTTCTTGATGTTGAGCTTCAATCCATATTGAAGGCTACATTCCTTGATCTTCTGCAGCAAGCATTTCAGATCCTCCTCAGTTCTAGCAGGCAAGGTTGTGTCATCTGCATAACACAGATTTTTGATGAATCTTCTTCCAATCCTGATGCCACATTCCTCCTCATAGAGTCCAGCCTTCTGGATGATTTGTTCTGCATATAGATTGAAAAGGTACGCCGAGAGAATACATCCCTGGTGTATACCATTCCTGATTTTGAACTGTGCAGTGTCTCCTTGCTATGTCCTGACCACTGCCTCCAGGACCATGTATAGGTTTCACATAAACACAATCAAATGTTCTGGCATTCCCATTCTTTTCAGAATCAGCCATGGCTTGTTGTGATCCACACAGTCAAAAACCTTTGCATAGTCAATGAAACACAGATAGACATTCCTTTGGTGCTCTCTACTTTCAGCCAAGATCCATCTGACATTATCTATAATATCCCTAGTACCAAGGTCTCTTTTAAGCCCAGACGCACATCTGGCAGTTCTCTGCCAGTGTGCTGCTCCAGTCATCTTTGGGTAATTTTCAGTAGACTCTTGCTTGATTTGTGATATTAATGATATGGGTTGATAATTTCCTTACTCTGTCAAGTCACCTTTCTGTGGAATGAGAACAACTTGGTAGGCGTCAGAATTCACCACTTAATGTTACCACCCAAAACCAAACCCACTGCCATTGATTTGATTCTGATTCGTAGTCAACCTCCGTTACATTTCCCAGACAGTAAGTCTTTATAGGAGGAGATCACTCATCTTTTTCCCTCAGAGCAGCTGTTGGATTTGAACAGCTGATGTTTTGGTTAGCAATCTGACACACTATACACTCAGACGACAGAGTTCCTTTTTCCTGGGTAATTTCTTCTTAGTCTTTCTTGTGAAATAAGTATACATTCTACTCACAAGGTATAAACTCTGAATAAGCAGCTGATCTTGTGACCAAGGAGAGGGATGGAATACTTTCTTTTTTTTAATGGCGAGTGAAGCAATATCTGGTTTCCAAGGATAGCAGTGTTCACAGGATCTACAGTTGCATCCAATGTGTAGAGCTGACAGTGCCAACTGTGTAAGCTGTGGCGTCTGCTGCCAACAGTGGCAGCTGCAGTGCCTTCCCAGGACGGGTTTGGTGAAATGATTTTGATGGCAGTTCTGGGAGCACAAGCTCCAAGTCTGGCTGCTCTCCTAGATGGTCTCTGAGCTAAATCAGCATCCTCTCAGCAAGTTTTTGTTCTGCCAGAAATGAATAGGAAAAGAAAATAAAAATATCAACAACTCATTGCTGTTGAGTCACAATGAACTCATAGCTGGCCCTTCACCGGGTTTCTGTGGCTGAAAGTGTGGTGTTGGAGAAGAGCACTGAATATCCCATGGACGGGCAAGAGAACAAACAGATATGCTTTGGAGAAGATGCAGTCAGAGTGCTCCTTGGAAGCAAGGAGAATGAAGCTTTGTCCTGCATACTTAGGACCTCTTATTAGAAACAACTAATCCTTGAAGAAGGGCATCATGCTTGAAAGGCAGGGGACAGAAAAATAGAGGAAGACCCTCAAACAGGTGGATTGACATAGTGACTGTAGCGATGGGCTTGAGTGTGTCAGAGATTGTGAAGCTGGCCCAGGATAGGACAGGTTTCAGATCTGTCCATGTTCCTAGAATGGCTATGAGTCATACTGGACTCAATAACACCTAACAACAACAACAACAAATTGCACAAGAGGAAATCGCCCATATTTCTCAGAAATGCTAGTGTATCTGAATCACCAAGAAAGTGTGCTTTTGAGTTATCAAGACAACTCCCTACATACTAGGCCACCAAATCTCCCTCTGAATCAGAGTCAGTTTTCATTGTATCCAAAGAAGTTCCCTGACTGATTGCTGTATCAATTTATCGTGAATGATTGGCTAAGGGGGAAAAAAGTTATTCTTGACCTGCTGGTCTAGTGGTAAGAAACTGTGCTGAAATCCCAAAAGAGAGAGTTCAAATCCATCAGTTGATCTGTAGGAAAAGGATGGGAAATCTCCTTTTATGTGATTAACTGCTTCTGAAAACTCTCTGAAGGGTCAGCTATTAGTTGATTCTGACTTGATGGCACACAAGAACAACAAAACCACTGTTTTTATAATCATTTTTCTATGAGGATTTTTTATGTCATTACAATTTGGAAAGAAAATTTACTTCAAGTGCTTCAGGGTTGTATTCTCTCTCGATAGTATTCAATCTGTATGGTAAGCAAATTATTTGAGAAGCTGGACTCCATGAAACGGAGTGTAGCATCAGGATTGGAGTGTGACTCATCGATAACCTACACCATGCAGATGACACAACCTTGCTTGCTGAGAGTGAGGAGAAGATTTGAAGCACCTGTTGCAGAGGATCAAGAATGCAGCCTTCGATATGGATTGTATCTCAATGTCAAGAAAACAAAGATTCTTACCACTGGACCAATAGGTGGCATCATGATAGATGGAGACAAGACTGAAACTGTCATCAACTTCATCTTACTTGCATCCACACTGATGACAGACTCCATGGTCAAATCAAGTTTTACTAAAAGCAAGAATAAAGTAGCAAACACACACTAAGAATAGGACTACAAAACTATACAATTTAGCATCTCTTACTCATTCTTCAGCTTTTAATCCATGTTACGGTCTCTCTTTATGTCTGCTTCTGTAAGAAAGTATCCTTAAATATCTAGCTTTATCAGAGTTAGAATCTAGAAAGAGTTGACAACTTCTATCTACCTCATGTCCTACTTGAAGGACTCCCTCCTCTCCAGATTCTTGCTGCCATGACCAAAACCTAGTGAGGAAAAAGAAGACAACTAAAGAAGTATAACCCTGTCAGTCCCACCTTTGGAAGGCATACCAAGAATAAGTCATTCTTTTCCAGGTAAAGTGACAAAAGTGTAGCTCAGATTTACTTAACAACAACAACAACAAAAAAATAATTGGTTGGTTTTCTGGTTTTGTTATGTTTTTTAAGTTGACTTTGTAGGGTTTTTTCCCAAAATAACAAACAGATGGAAACTGCCTTGGCCATGGATAGACTCAAGCTGTTAAATGTCATTATGAATATTTTGCTTTCTTTCAGTTTCCATTTCTTGATCTCTTTTAGGAGGTCCCTCTCTTTCTTCCCATTTTAATCTTTTCTTTTTCTTCTCCATTGAATCATTTTTTAGGAAATCTTCCTACATTTGGAAAAAAAACAGCAGAAACTTTAGATTTACCCTGAAACTATATCATACCCAAATGTATGTGGGACAGAGGATGGGCAAGTGGGAGTTATAACCCCTTCCCAAATGGTTCTAGCAAAATAATAGATGACTAAAATAAATAATAAAGTATAGGCCATCAATTACAAATGTACGAATTCAAACTGAAGCTTAAGAAAATCAAAACAAATCCATAAGCATCAAAATATGACCTTGAGTCTATGCTACCTGATTTAAAAAACCATCTCAGGAACATGTTTGAAGACTTGAATCTAATGAACAAAGACAAGATGAACTGTAGTATATTAAGAATATAATTTATAAAGAAAGAAAAAGGTCATTAAAAACACAGGAGGAAGAAAAGACCAAAACGATGTTAGAAGAAACTGAATATTGCACTGGATTGCAGAGAAGCTAAAGAAAAGGAAGAAACCAGAAAGTTAAAGGTTGAACAGAATATTTCAAAGGTCAACTCGTGAAGACAAGGCAAAGTATTATAATGAAATGTGAAGGAAAGTACTCACCGAATATTTCTCAGGCTGAAAAAAAATTTGAAAAACAAATTCAAGTCTCGAGTTGCAATTTTTGAAAGATGCTATGGGCAAAATAATGAAGGATCCAAGAAGGAGCAGAAGAAGATAGAAGGAATACCCAGAGTCACTGTAACAAAGGTCACTGTACCAAAAAGAACTGACACAGAACCATTTTAAGAAATAACATATTAGTAAGAACCAATAGTAATAAAGGAGGAAGTTCAAGCTGATCTGAAGGAAGTGGCAAAAATTGAGACCTTAGGAAGACATATTTCAACAAATAAATGCAGCCCTGCATGTGTTCACCAAATTGTGCCTAGAAATCTGGAGGTCAGGTACCTGGCCAACTGACTAGAAGGGTCCCATATTTATGCCTATTATTTTTTTAAAGTAAGATGATCCAACAGAATATGGAAATTATTGATCAATATCACATGCAAGCAAAATCTTGAAGAGTATCCAAAACAACTAGAACAGTACATCAACAGAGAACTCCCAGTAATATAAGCTGGATTTAAAAGAGGTCGTGCACTAGGGATATCATTGCTCATGTCACATGGTTCTTGGTTGAAAGCATAAAGCACTGGAGGATGTCTATTTGTGTTTTATTGACTATACAAAGGTATTTGACTATACACAACAAATTGTGACTAAAATTGAGAAGAATAGGAATCCCAGAACACTTGTTTGTACTGTTGTGAAACCTATACTTAGACCAAGAAGCTGTTGTCCAAACAGAACTCTGCATAGTTCAAAATCAAGAAAGGAAAAAAAAAAATCAAGAAAGGAGTGTGTCAGGGATGTATTCTTTCTCTGTACATTTTCAATCTATATTCTGAATAGATCATTTAGAAGGCTGGGCTTGATGAAGAGGAATGTGGCATCAGGATTGGAGGAAGACCCACCAGCGAGCTGTGTTATGCAGATGATACACCATTGCTCACTGAAATTGAGGGGGGGATTTGAAGTATTTGCTGCAGAATGTCAATGACTGCAGCCGTCATTGTGTATTGTGTCTCAAATCCAGAAAACAAAGATCCTCACTACTGAGCCAATAAGTAGCATCATGACAACTGGAGAAAAGATTAAGGTTTTTAATTTCATCCTGCTCAGAATCACAGTTGACACCCTTGACATCAACAGTCAGGAAATCAAAAGACAAGTTACATTAGGAAAATCTTCTGTCGAAGACTTCTTATCTAGAATGTCAAAAAGCAACAACATCAGTCTAGAGACGAAGGTGTACCTGATCCAGGCCATAGTTTTTACAATGAATTATTATGCTCAGAGAGCTGGACAGTGAATAAGGATGACAGAAGAAGAATCGATGTCTTTGAGCTGTGGTACAGGAGAAGAGTATTGAATATACCATGGATTACCAAGAGAATAAACATGTCTGTCCTAGAGAGGATGAAACCAGGTTGCTCCTTGGAGGCAAGGATTGTGAAGCACTGCCTCGCATACTCTGAGTGTGTTACCAGGCTTGGAAGGATGGAGTGTCAGAATGGCAAAGGAAGACACTAGGTGAGATGGATTGACAGAGTGAGCTTGTCAATAGGATCAGGTGTGTCAGAGATGGCAAGGTAGGCTTAGCTAGGGCACACGGTTCAAAGCCATTATGCACAGGATCGCTATGAGTTGTCATCAACTCAATACCACCTAACAACAACAATAACAAAACTAGTAAAGAGTTGTGCTGACAACCCAAATGTACATTGTTCGAATCCACTAGCTGCTCCATGGGGGGAAAATGGGCAATCAAGTCCTGTGCAATTTATCACCTCTGAAATCTTGTTCGACAGTCAGCTATGGGTAATTTCTGAGTTCATGCTATGCAACGATAGAAAAAGACTGTCCAGGGAGCTCTGGTTGCTTTGTCTGCCCTGTGTACCCTCTCTGGTGACTGGAATTCACCTGCTGCTACAGAGAGAAAGATTAACTACCTCTTTTTTTTATGATTTACAGCCTCAGAAACCTAACAACACCACTAACAAAATTCATGTGTCCTTATTGATATAACAAAGAAAACTTTATTCCCAAATGAAATGACATCTACACATCCAGTGGTTAAGATTTATAATATTTATTTTAGGGGACTCAATTCAATCCTAACAAAACAACAACATGATGGGCCCAGAGCCCAGCAAAAGTCCCTGAACCAATGCTGTAGTTAAAGAAATGAGTCCTTTGATTGGACAGTCTGGCAGCCTGTCCATCCTCTGTCCACCCTCTGGACAGAGAAGTAGATTAAAAGCAAAAGTTTCAAGGCATGCAGAAAGTTGTTATTGTACCTTAGAGTTGACTACAACTTATAGTGACCCAATCACAATAAATTTGAACCTTGCCATATCCTGTGACATCGTTATGCTATTGACCATGCCTAAACCCATTGTGACAGTGACTGGGTCAATCTATCTTGTTGAGACTCTTTCTCCCTTTCTCTGACTCTCCACCTTAGCCAGCATGATGTCTTTCTCTGAGGCCTGGCCCCTCCTGACATGTCCAAAATATATGAAAGTTATATGTCAAAAGAATATAGTTCATTAATTACAGGAGAGCTTTGGTTGTCCTCAAAGAAACTATCTTGGTTTTCTGAGTTTTCTATGTTTTACATCCTTGAAAGGGTGCAGCCGTACCACTTTTCTGTCACTGGTTTATTGGAATATATTGGTTTTCCTTTTCTGACTAGCTTCGACAATATACAATGTCATACATAAACTGGATGTCAAAGTAACCATGATCTTTGTTATAATGTAACTATTCTATGTGCTATAAATTCCAACATTTATGATGTTAATAAGGGAGCTTTTATAGCCTAGTGATAAGGAGTTGCATGGCCAAATCAAAGGTATGCAGTTCAAATCTACCAGCTGCTCTGTGGGAGGAAGATGGACAATTTCCTCCTGTGCAAATAACTGTCTCTAAATACCCTCTGAAGGGTCAGCCATGGGTCAGTTCCAACTCAGTAGTACACACCAGCACCACCATGATGTTAATAAGTGAACTCTGCTGGCCTAGTGGCAAGAAGCTGTGCTGCAATCCCAAAAGCACAGGGTTTGAGTCCACTAGCTGCTGCGCAGGAGAAAGCTAGACAGTCTCCTGTGCTACTTACTGCCTCTGAAAACTCGCTGGTGGGTCAGCTATGAGTCTATTCTGATGGCACACAACAACAAGAATATGTTAATAAGGCAGGATTAAGTGGATCTGTAAAGAGGATTAGTTTTATCTAATTAAGGATGGACCTTCTTCTCAGGGGTGTGGCCTGTATATTTCTTATGTCTGGACTATAACAAAAACTCTTTAAATGCCTGGCTATCTGACTCATAGTCTCCCGCTTGAACCCATCCCCTACTCTACATACTTGTCAACATTCAACTTCTCAGTAGCCCTAATCAGTCATCTGTGACCCTGCTTCCTAACAGCAATCTTTGGCCAAGCTGGTCTCTAAAGCTGGTAGCCTGTGGAGTCAACAGCCTGAAACTCTGCCTCCCTGCTTGACTCGACTTCCCCAGAAGCATCTTTCTTGAGATCTGATCTATAGATCTCACACTTGCCTCTATAAAGACATGAGAGATTTCCTTAAATTAATCTCTCTTTAGTATAGATTTCATCCCCAAATCAAGAAGATCAAAATCCTTGCCACAGGACCAATAGGAAACATCATGACAGATGAAGAAAAGACTGACGTTGCCAACAATTTCATCTTACTTGGATCCACAACCAGTACCATGGTATCAGCAGTGAAGAAATTAAAAGACATGTTGCATTGGGAAAATCTGCTGTCAAGGTCTTCTTCAACATGCAGAAGAGTAAAAATTTCAGTTTCAAGATTAAGGTCGACCTGATTCAAGCTATAGTCTTTTCAATTACTTGCTGTGCATCTGAAAATTGGACGATTAATAAGGATATTATAGTATTGTAATGTGCTATCAAGTCACTTGTGACTCATAGGGACCCTATGTAAAACAGCCCTGAACCCTGTCCTATCCTGAGCCAATATTATTGTCTCTGGCACACCTGCGCCCACTCCTCCAGTCATTGAGTCAATCCATCTCATCAAGGGTCTTACTCTCTTGCGCTGTCCTTCCATCCTCCAAGTCCTTCTCAAAGGACTGTTTCCTCCTTACAACATACCCAAAGTATGTCAGATGGAGCTTCGCAATGCTTGCCTCCAAGGAGCAGCCCGATTTCACCCTCTCCAGGACAAACCTGTCCTGGTATATATTCAGTACTCTTCTCTAGCACCACATCTCAAAGACATCAATTATCTTTCTATCATACCTAGTCATTGTCAAGCTTTCTGATGCATGGCAAGTAATTGCAAAGACAGTGGTCTGGATCAGGTGCATCTTAGTCTCCAGACTGACATTGTTGTTCTTTAGTATACTGGAGAGGTCCCTGACAACTGACTTTCCCAATGCAATTTGTCTTTTGACAAATTTTGTTGGTACCAATAGTGTTGCTTGAGGAGCCACGCAAACTGAAGCTGCTAGCAATTTCAATCTTCACCATCTATCATGCTGCTGCCAGTTGGCCCAGTGGTGAGAAATTTTGTTTTCTTGATATTAAGCTTCAATCCATATTGAAGGCTATAGTCCTTGACTTTCTGCAGCAAATACTTCAGGCCCTCCTCCGTTTCAGCAAGCAAGATTGTGCCATCTGCATAACACAAGTTGTTGATGAGTCTTCCTCCAATCCTGATGCCACATTCCTCCTCATAAAGCCCAACCTCCTGAATGATGTTGTTCTGCATATAGATTGGAAAGATATGGAGGATAACAGAAGAATTAATACCTTTGAGTTACATTGAAAGAAGAGTTCTGAATCTCTGAAAGTACAATAAGGGTATTCCTTAAAGTTAAGGATATTGAAACTTCATCTCACATATTTCAGACAAGTTGTTAGAAGAGGTTCATCTTTGGAAAAACATGTCATACCAGGAAAGATGAAGGGTCAGAAAAAGAGAGGGGAAGACTCTTACCAAGATGTATTGAAATAATGACTGTAATAATGTGCTCAAGTATATCAGAGATGATGAGGATGGCACAGCTTAGGGAAAGATTCCAATCTGTTGCTTAGTCAGTGAAATAGACTTTCCCCTGGTACTCTCTGCTTTCAGCCAAGATCCTTCTAACATTAGCTACAATAACCCAGATTGCACATCTGGCAGTTCGTTTTTAGATCATTTTCAGCACTATTCTGTTTGTATGTGATATTAATAATATTGCTCAACAATTTCCACACTCTGTTGGGTCAGATTTTTTTTGGAATTGAAACAAATATAGGTCTCTTCCAGTCAACTGGTCTCCAGATTTCTTGATGCAACTTGGTAAGCACATCTAAGGGAGCATGTGTTTGTTGAAATATGTAAATTGGTATGCTGTCAATTCCTGAGACCACGGTTTGTTTTTTGGTGTTTGTTTGTTGTTTTTTATTTTTCAAATTCCTTCAGAGCAACTTGAACTTACTCCTTCATCACCACAGGCTCTTGTTCTTATGTTGTTTCATAAAATGCTTCTATGCCAACTAATTCTTTTTAGTAGAAAAAGATACTCCTTCTATCTTCTTTTAATGCTTCCTGGATCATTCAATATTCTGCCCAAAGCAAGCTTAAGTATTTATTACAACTCAAGTCTTGAATTTCTTTTTTTCAGTTCCTTCAGCTTAAGAAATGCTGAGCGAGTCCAGTCTTTCTGATTTTCTAACTCCAGCTCTTTGACATTTTATTATAATACTTTGCATAGTCTTCCCAAACTGCCCTTTGAAATCTTCTGTTCAGCTCCTTAACTTCTTGATGTATTCCCTTTGCTTTGGCTTCTCAGCATTCTAGTGCAATTTTCAAAATGTCATCTGACATCCATCTTGGTCTTTTCTTCCTCCTCTGTCTTTGTAATAATCTTTTGCATTCCTCCAGGATTATATTCTTGATATCCTCCCACAGCTCATCTGGTCTTCTCATTCAGTGTTCAAGGCATCAAGCTTGTTCTTGAAGTGCTTTTGAAAATGAGGTTGCTGTCATACTTAAGGTCCATCCTGAAATATAATGTTGTGAGTGAGATTAAGGTATCAGAGGATATTATTTTGTCTTGTCTTTGGGGACATAAATAAAAATAGAAATGTCATTGCTGACTGCACACTGCAGTATAAAGAAGCTGCTCGACTATATTTCAACTGTATTTCTAGAGTTGAAATGATGCTGTGCTTCTTTTCCTCTTGCTTATTCATGTATGATTTCTTTGCAATTTCAAGATACCATTAAGCTTTACCACAGTAATGGGAATTAAGATGATAAACAGTAAAATTGAAAAATGAAAAACCCACTCTGTAAAAATGATTAGAATTTTCTAATGTAACTTTGGGGACAGTATCTCAGTGGAAGGAAATTTGCTTTGTTTTAATTTTTACTTGTTAATTTTTAAATAGGGCTCCATTGAAAAGGGTGTGAGTGTGTTTTAGCTTAGATCTCCACTTCCTGTGTTAAGTCCTTTGAAAGTGATGTTAAATATAGATATGAAATCATTGGAAAAAACAAACAAAGATAAAATATCATTATGGAAAATTAAACAATAATTCTCTACATAGTTGGCTTAAAAAAAATTCTGTGGGTTAAAAAAAGGCTTTGGAAAACAAATAGGCCCTTGTCCTTTACTAGAGTTTCTGAAAGAGTGGCACAGTCTTTAAAAAGATCCTTTCTAGACACAAGCAGGCCAGCATCCAACAAATACCTCTTAAACCATAGGATAAAGTCTGCAAGAAATAGCTGACTAAGAGCAGAGTCCCTACAGAGCTAGTCCTGCTTTTTAATTTTGCCTGTTTGTTAACTATATGCTTTACAAAATTCACTCAAACAAAAAAATCCTCACTGCTATTGAGTCAATATTCACACATAGTAATTCACTCATTGGGAAGCCGTAAATCACAATGGAGATTACCTATTTTTCTTCCATTGACTCATACCGCTGGAGACATAGTCTTTGGATTAGCAGTACAACACCCTACCCTCTAAACTACCCACCAAGGCACCTGTTACTGTTGTGTGCTGTCGAGTCAGAACCGACCCATAGCTGAACCTTCACCCAGTTTTCAGAGGCAGTTAATTGCATGAAAGAAGGTTGTCTATCCTTTTCCCATGGAACTTGGTGAATTTGAAGTGCTTGCCTTCAAGATTTCAGTACAACTTTTACCACTAGGCCACCAGAGCTCCCTCAGAACACCCTGTTGTCGTTGTTGTTGTTGTTGTTGATTGCCATCGAGTCAAGCACAACTCATAGTGGCTCTATGAACAAAAGACCTAATGCCTTTCCATAACTATCATCATTTCTCCAAGTTCATAGTTTCCAAAGGCATGTGGTTTGGAAAGTAGATGCCACTCCTGCTTCCAAACCTGTTTTATAACTGGGAGCTCCCCCAAACACTGTCCACATTGGGAAACCATTCTGGTAGTTTATACTCCAATGGTACAAGGTTCACCATCACAGCAACCCAGGTTACTTCATACAGCACATTGACAAAGAGTGATGTACAGAGTAGAAGAGTGTTCCTCCAGATATAACAGCACTCTTCATATAGCAGTGGTTAAGTGTTTAAAGATCAGTTGGCCCTAGTGGACAGAAAGTGATGCTACCAATCCAAAGGTGGGTGACTTTTAATCTGCAGCCCTCAGGCTTGGTTTCATTGTTTTTGGTCAAACATTCTTCTAGGTCATATAACCCTGGTGTGTCCACTTGCCATACAGAGGTAACTTGTGGTTGCTGTGAAGCTGAATACTGTGACACTGATATGTCAAATGCATTAATGGTAACCCATGGTGGACAGTTATTGGTGGAGCTCCGCGATTAAAATAAGCTTGGAAGCAGGAGTGGCATCTACTTTTGTAAAAGCTTGCCTCCAGAACCCCTATGAACCTGGAGGAAGGATGAAAGTCACACAAGTGCTGAGGACTTTCATTCAGAGGGTCGCTATGAGTAACTTATGACTTGAGGGCACTTAACAACAAGTGTTGTCAAGTTGAATACGATTGAAAGTAAGCTTTGCCCAGAAGACCTGAACTCTGTTCTATAACAAACATAATTTTTGTATAGAACTCTGTTCTATAACTAACAACATTTCTGTGCATTTATAGAGTTTAGAGAGTTTGTAAAGTTTCCAGAGGCATCTAGTTTAGGAAGTGGATGCCTCTCCTGCTTCCCAACATAAATCAATCTGGAAGCTCATCCAAACATTGTACATAATGAGTAGCCATTATGATATTTGACAAGACTATGGAACAGTGTGCAGCATCACGGCAAAACCAAGCTGTTCAGTACAGCAAATAGACAAACGGTTGCTGTGTCATTTAAGGAATATTCATTCGAAAATTAATAAATTTGTCATGAGGGTCTCAGGCCCGAGGGTGCTGCAGGATTTTAAAGCCACATCTTTGAGCCGACCTCTACCCTTGGGCAAAGGCTCAAGGACATCTGCTCTTGGGGGGGAAAGAGCAGTAATACACATCAAACATGAGCCCAAAAACTTCCCTTACGTGACTGACATGACTGCCATCAAAATACTAGTGAACAGCCAGACTCTGAGAGTGGAGGCTCCAGGCCCTGGTCTGCAGTCCCATCCCCTTGCCATCAAGGACTTTAAAGCCACACCTTTGAGCAGACCTCCACCTTTGGGTAAAGGCTTAAAGACACCTGCTTCTGGGGGAAAGGAACAGTAATACACATCAAACATGACCCCCAAAACTTCCCTTACATGACTAACATGACTGCCATCAAGATGCCAAACTCCCAGAGTGAACACCCTAGTCATAGCTATCTATATCCAAGTTTTAAACCTTTTCAACTTCAGTAAAAAACACTGGAATCTGCTTTATCACCATATGTTGACAAGAGTGTTATGTTTATTAAACTGCTCTGTAAATGTATGAGATTGTTGCATTAATTTTCCAAATTTATTGCTGAGGTTGAGAAGAAGGAAAGTAAAATGGATCTTTCTGCCTTGGGAAATGTACCCTTTCTTTCCTTGATGACAGAGAACTGCTTCCAATTGGAACAAATATTTATTGCCACCAAGAAAAGGCAAAGATCTATTTCAGCAAATCAAAATGTAATGTAGTTTAACTTAATAAACTTTAGTATAGTTACATTTTTATATAAAAACGTTTATGGATTATATCCTTCTCTAGAAACATCTTAAGAGAAAAAAAAGTTTAAAAAACCCAAAAACATTTAAAAAAAGCAAGCAACAAAAAAATAGCACCAGTTTGGCATGAAAAATAAATTCATCGCAAATATATTGATTGAAAGTCTTCCAAAAAAAGATATTTGATCAAATTGCTATAATCTTACATGGTAAAAACACACCATATTATATTAAAATTACTAGATATTATAATCATTTTAAGTCTTTGCAAAATAATCTTGCCTACAATTTCCAGAAAAATATAAAGCTTTATAACTTAGTATTGCTCCTTCATTGGAAGTTTCCAAGAATAGTTATTCTACTTCTATTAGCAGCAAGTCTAGAGTTCCTACTTCGTTAAATTGATGCCTGATTAAAACTTATGTAGACTCAACTTAAGGGCATTATCATCCTGGTTTACATTGTATTTAGGATGGTTATTATTGTTGTTGTTGTGTACCATCGACCCACAGCTGACCCTTCAGTGAGTTTTTAGAGGCAACTAATTGCAGGAAGGAGATTGCCCATCTTTATCCTGCAGAGCAGCTGGTAGACTTGAACTATATGCTTTTGGATTTGCAGTGCAACTTCTTGCCACTAGGCCATCAGAGCTCCATTATTGCTACCACTGTGGCATGTAAGAAAGACATAAACTTCTAAACCTAAGCTACAGAAACACTCTCATATTGCAACTGTGAACTCCTAAAATAATATTTTGCTCCTAAATTCTTGACATTTAAGAGCAAACATGTAGAGCAAATTGATGCAAGTGACCACCTAACATATAATGAATGGAATGTTGGAACCCAACTCAAGAGTCAGGTAAGGAAATGTGGTGCAGGTTTAACTCTTTCTATAACCTGCTAGACCAATAGACCATACCATGATAGATGGAGAAAAAATTGAAGTTGTTAGTGGTTTCATTTTACTTTAATCTGCTATTCACATCCATGGTTGCAGTAGTTAAGAAATCAAATGATGTACTGCATTGGAAAATCTGCTGATAAGGGCCTCTGCAAAGTGCTCCAGAGCAAGAATGTCATTTTACAGAAGTGTGCTTGATCTGGGACATCTCAACACCAAGGAAAAGGAAGCAGCATGGGTTCTCTGGGGCCAGAGATTCCTGTGCCAGCCAGACCAAGATCTGCACAAGAGCAACAGCAGCCTCAGTAGAGAATGAGTGTCCAACAGAAAACAGAGACAACTGGGACTTCTGCTCTCCAAGGCCAGAGCCACGGGCCTTAACCCAAACTTGCTGGATGACTAAGGGAAGACACTAAACCTGGAGAGACTAAGGGATCTTTGTAATACTGACCTAAGCTATGAGGGTAAAAGTCAAAGAGTCAGTGATCATGTTTGAAAAGTCTTGAAAAAGTCTGGACTAAGGGATTGTATCCTGCTGCCAACCTGAATTATAGCCTGCTAATGTCCCTAAATGGATTGAGGCTTAATGTCAAGAAGACAAAGATTCTCACCACTGGACCAATTGGAAGCATCAGCATGGTGAAGAGATTGAGATTGTTCACAGCTTTAGTTTGTTTGGCTCCACAATCCACACTCTTGGCACCAGCAGCCAGGAAATTAAAAGATGTATTGCCATGGGAAAGTCTGCTGTTAGGGACCTCTCCAAAGTACTGAAGAGCAACTGTGTCTCTCTGGAGACTAAGGTGCGTCTAATACAGGCTATGGTCTTTGCAGTCACATGTTATGCGTCAGAGAGTTGGACAATGACTAGGGAGGATAGAAGAATTGATGCCTTTGAGCTTTGGTGTTGGAGAAGAGTATTGAGGGTACCATGAACTGCTAAGAAAACAAACAGATTCATCTTGGAGAGGGTTAAACCAGGCTGCTCCTTGGAGGCAAGGATTATGAGGCTTCGTCTGACATACTTTGGCCATGTTGTAAAGAGAGACTGGTCCTTGGAGAAGGACATCATGCTTGGGAGAGTGGAGGGCAGGCGCAGGAGGGGAAGGCCCTCTATGAGATAGATTGATTTGGTGACTGGGGTCATCGGGATGAGTGTGTCAGAGACAATGAGATTGGCACAAGGCAGAACAGAATTTAGGGCTGTTGTACGTACGGTCACTATGAGTTGCAAGTGACTCGACAGCACATAACAACAACAACAACAACAGCAATGTCCCTAAAAACTCTGTAACTATGGATGGGGTAAAAAGTGCGCCTGATCAAACCATTTGTATTTTCCACTGCTTACTATGCATTTGAAACATGAGTAATAAGTGAAGATAACAGAAGACAAACTGATGCCTTTGAATTGTGGTGTTGGAGAAGAGTACTGAATATCCTACTGGCTGCTAAAAGAACAAACAAATCTATCTTGGAAGAAGTGCAACACGCATACTCCTTAGAGGCAAGGATAGTGAAATTTTGTCTCACACATTTTGGACATATTGTCAGGAATGGCTGGTAATTGGCAAAAGATGTAAAAGATAAAATGTCAGAGAATAAGAGTAAGACTCTCAACATGATAGACTGAACAGTAACTATAGCAAAGGACACAAGCATAGGATGGCATAGGATAGGTCTGTTGTTCATAGTCATAGTCATAGTCAACTTGATGGCACCAAACAAAACCACAGTAGCATAATTTACAATCTCTTTTGACATGAAGCCAAAAGAAATGGATCATGCTGCTTTACCAGTGCCTAATATTTTGTTGAGGGGCCCAACAGATGAGTACTGATTAAGAGGGGAAAAATGTGGAGCAGAGCTTCCAACTCACATGGACCAGATTTACTGGATCCATTGAGATTCAGGGAACTCCTGGATTTCATGCTCAGAAGTAATCTTTAAGCTTTGAATTATAATGATCTCATGACACCCTCATTAGATGTTTAGCCCAATGAATAAAGAATGTTTGTCTCAAGCTTAGCACTTTTAGGAAGAATTATCTATATGAGTTTAAACTGATGAGAGCAAATCTGAATTGTTTTTGTTGTTGAGTTCTGTTGAGTCTGAGCTGACCCATAGGTGACCCTCTGGTGAGTTTTCAGAGGCAGTAAATAGAACAGTAGGAGATTGCCCATTCTGCTCCCACGGAGCAACTGGTGGATTTGAACTACAAGTCTTTGCAGCACAGCTTCTTCCCATTAAGCCACCAGAATCTCCTTCCTCTAAATTACAAACGAAAATTTTAAGAGGCTGAGACTCTAAATTAATAATGATGAAATAATACAGATAGAGAGTGATAAAAAGCATACAGTGTAAAGCATGTTAGCATGAACCTATGAACGTTCAAAACGAAAGGCAAAGGAAGCCTTTTGAGAGTTTGAAACTTTATAATGGTCAATTGTTGTCAATTGAATGGTTCTGACACGTGGTTCCCCCATATGTGTCAGAACAGAACTGGTTTATTCCAAGGCATCATCATATTTGAAGTTTTCCTTTGCTACCAGGGTCTCTGTGGCTTCTTGCTGCCTGTGCATGACGGTGTGCGTGTGCAATTAATCACTAATTTTTGGGGTCATGTACTTTTTCGGGCTTCTGTTTGTGCTCTTTCCCCCAGGAGCGAGTCCCTTGAGGCTTGGTCTAGGGTTGAAGGCAGGTGGTGGCTTAAATCCCCAAAAGGAGAAAGGAGGAGAAGGCGGCCAGGTTGTTCCTGGATAACACCACCCAGGGTCTCTGTGGCTTCTTGCTTCCTGTGCATGGAGGTCCAAGTTTGCAAGTAATCACAAGTTTTTGGGATCACATGGCCCTCAGGCCTGGTTGAAATTGGTTTTTTGTCAAACATTCTTCTAAGTGGTATAGCACTGGTCTGTGCATTGCTATACAGACGTAACTCGTGATTTCTGTGATGCTGAACACTGTGACACTGATGTGTCAAATGTGATAATGGTTATCGATGGTGGACAGTGTTTGGTGGAGATTTCCGATTAAAACAAACTCGAAACAAGAGTGGCATCCACTTCCAAAATGGCTTGCCTCTGGAAACTCTATGAACTGGGCTCAGACCTTTTGTACATAGGGTCGCTATGAATCGTCGACAACTCGATGGCACCTAACAACAACAACAACCTGAAACGTTCCATCTTCTTTTAATGCTTTCTGGGTCATTCAATATATTGCCTGTAGTATCTTTTAATACTGCAACTCAAGGCTTAAATTTGTTTTTCAGTTCTCTCAGCTTGAGAAATGCAGAATGAGTTTTTCCCTTTTTATTCTCCAAGTCAGCTCTTAGCACCTTCCATTATAATACTTTGCTTTGTTTCCTTGAGCTGCCCTTTGAAATCTTCCAATCAGTTTCGCTCTTTTACTCTGGCATGTTCCCCCCCCCCCTTTTTTTTTTGGCTTCTTGGTGCTCTAGTGCAATTTTTAGAGTCTCCTCTGACATTCATTCCAGTTTTTCCTTTCCCCTCTGTCTTTGTAATGACCTTTTGCTTTCTTCATGGATGATAACTTTGATATCATCCCACAGACGATCTAGTCTTCAATCAGTGGTATTCATTGATTCAAAAGTATTCCTAAGATGATCTTGAAATTTAGATGGAATAGATTCAAGATCATATTTTGGTTCTTATTGACTTATTTTAATTCTCTTTGGCCTCAACTTGAATTTGCACATGAGTAATTGATGGTCTGACACATAGTCCGCCTCTGGCCTAGTTTTGACTTCCAATATTGAGCTCCTCCAATGATACCTTCCACAGATGTATTCAATCTGATTCCTATGCAGCCCATCAGGTGAGTTCTGTATATAAAGTCATCATTTGTGTCTTTTTTAAAAAGGTATTAACTTTTTAAAAAAGGTATTAACAATGAATAAATAATTAAAAATACAAAATGTAATCATTCTATCTCGAGCCTCATTTCTACCACCAAGTTATATTTTCTAACTTTTGTATTCCAGTCACCAATTATCATTAACAACTTTTTATTGCATGTTTTGTCAATTTAAGTATGCAAGATTTGAAAAATCTTTCAAATTATTTTCTGGTTCTAGATATAGGAGCATATATTGAATAATAGTAATATTAATGGGTCTTCCTTGTATGCATATAGATAATATCCTATTATTCACAACAATATATTTCAGGATATCACTTGAAATTTACTTTTTTACTATGAATGTTACACTGTTCATCTTCTGTTTTTCATTCCTAGCATAATATATGATTATCTGATTCAAAGTGTTCAAATCTATTCCATCTCATCGTACTAATGCCTAGAATGTTGATGCTCATGCATTTCATGTCATTTTTCATCAAAAGAATCAAAGAATCAAAATAAGATGGAAAGAATATACAGAATCACTATACAAAAAAAAAAACCCACCCAAAAACCTGACTGATATGGAAAAATTTTAATAAGTACTATATGAGCAAGAACCAATGGTAATGAAGTAGGAAGCAGAAGTTTCATTGAAGGCATTGGCAAAAAATAAGGTCCCAGGTATCAATGGGATACCAATTGACTCGTTTCTGTTAACAGATGCAGCCCTGGATGTGCTCACCAGTCTACACCAGGGAATTTGGAGGAGAGCTGTCTGTCTAATGAATTGGAATAGGTCCATATTTGTTCCCATTCCCAAGAAAAATGATCCAACAGAATATGAGACCTATTGAACAATATCATTAATATAACATAAAAGCAAAGTACTGCTGAAGATCAACTAAAAATTTTGGCTAGAATAGTACATAGATAGGTAACTGGTAGAGGTTCAAGCAAGATTTTGAAGAGACCATGATACCAGAGATGTCATTGCTGATGTCAGATGGGTCCTGGCTGAAAGTAAAGAATACCAAAAGAATTTCTATTTATGCTTTATTGACTGTGCAAAGGCATTTGACTGTGTGGATCATAACACATTATGGCTAACATTGAGAAGCATGGAAATCCCCGACGACTTGATTGTGCATCCTATACCTGGATCAGAAGGATGTTGTGTGAACAGAACAAGGAAACACACACTATATGGTTTAAAATTAGCAAGAAAGTGTGTCAGGATTGTATTCTCTCTCCATATCCATTTAATCTGTACACTGAGCATATTATTTGAGAAGCTAGACTCTGTAAAGAGGAATGTGGCATCAGGATCAGAGGAAAATTCATCAATAACCTCTGTTTCACAGATGACACAAGCTTGCTAGCTGAAAGCGAGGACTTGAAGCACTTGTTGCAAAGAATCAAATAATGCAGCCTTCATTATGAATTGCATCTCAAAGTCAAGAAGACAAAGATTCTTACCACTAGACCAAAAGGCAACATCCTGATTGATGGAGACAAAACTGAAACTGTTACCAACTTCATCTTACTTGCATCCACAATTAACACCCTTGGTACCATCAGTCAGGAAATCAGGAGACGTATTGCATTGGAAAGTCTGCAGTTAGATACCTCTCCAAATTATTAAGAAGTAATGATATCAGCTTGAGGACTAAGGTGTGTCTGATTCAGATCATAATCTTTTCAATCACTTGCTATGCATCTGAGATCTGGACAATGAAAAAGGATGACAGATGTCTTTGAGCTGTGGTGTTGGAGATGAGCGTGGAACATCCTATGGACAGCCAAAAGAACAAATAATTATATCTTGAAAGGGTGAAGCCAGAGTGCTCTTTGGAGACAAAGATAATGAGGCTTCACCCCACATATTTCAAGCATGTTTCCAGGAGAGACTATTCCTTGGAGAGGGACATGGTGCTCAGAAAGGTGGAAGGTTGACAAAGGAGAGGAAGACCCTTGACCGGATAGATTGACAGCGACTGCTACAATGGGCTCTAGTGTATCAGGAGGTATGAGGATGGCACAAAATAGAGAAGGATTTGGATCTGTTGTTCATAGGGTCACTATGGGTTATACTCAACTTGACAGCACCTAATAGCAACAACATGAAACATAAATCCAGAAGATGCTAACAATTCAGGCCTGGACAAACTTTCATTTTCTTTGTGCTTTTTGTATACTAAATATTTCCTGTCTCCGTAATACATGGTAAAGGCAGCCCTTTTTAAATGCCATCAAATTTTTAGACTCTTAGAGGTGAAGTCTCCTTTATCTTTGAATCCCAGACTCTAGTATGAACTAGTACTAAAGACCTGAAAACATGTCAGATAAAGGAGTCAATGCAAGAGTAAACATGGGTTTACAAATGGCTGTGACTATTAAACATAGGACTTTATACGGCATATTTAATAAAGTTAGGTTTTTTAATATTTAGCACGAACAGACCCTGGCTTATCTTATGTTTGCCTTAAATCTCAGAGCATATTCTTCTGTTGTTAGTGGCTCTTGTGTAGATCCTGATTGTTAGTGACCTCATGTGCACAGAGTAGTACTGCTCACTGGGGCTCTCGGGGCTGTGACCTTTCAGAAGTAGATTGCCAGACTTGTCTAGCATTTAACCTTTTCCTCACCCAAGGAATACCTACTTGACTCATACTGAGCCCGGGTGGAGCAGAGAGTAAGCACTTGGTAGTTAACAGAAAGATTTCGACAGGAACCCACCAGCTTCACCACAGGAGTAAGATGTGGCATCCAGTTTCTATAAAGATTACAGCCTAGGAAGTCCTATGAGGCAGTTCCATGCTGCCTTAGGTTCTCTGTGAGTCAGCATTGAATCTGCAGCCATTGAGTTTTATGTGCGGGTTGTGTTTTAGATCTGTAGGGGTGTAGGCTGCAAGAAGTTGTGCTGCTAACCCAAAGATGGTGCTTTTCTGGCAATTTAAAGCTTCCAGCTGCCCTGAGGACGTAAGATGAGCAGTCTTCTCCACCCCCACCCCCACAATTTAGGCTATGTAAAAGCCACTAGAGGGCCAACTATGAGTCATTCTGACCCGAAGGCAACAAACTGTATTGAGAGCTGTATTTTTCGGGGTGTGAGGTTCTTTGGATCATAACAGAGAAAGAAATGAGAAGGAAGAAATTGGTCAGGATATTAATGACAAGAAGTTTGAAAGGAGAAGGAAACAAAAAACTCCAAAGAAAGAACACCAATATTTCCATTGCTAATAGTAAGTAGACCTAATGATAATATTTTCAAGATGACTTTGTTGTTTTAAGTTTCCATGGGGCAATTTTCACTCACCTAGTCCCTTGTGACGGAGTGGAACTGCCCCCGAGCACTTTCTGGGCTGTGATCTTTATCAGCATGTCTCTCACTGACCTTTCAGCCAGCAGCTGAGTTCTTTACCAGTACACCTCCGGAACTCCTAGGAGGTTTAAAAATATCTGAAACTGCTGTATTTTCTCTTAGCAAATTGTTAAATTTTTGAAGCTTTCCTTATAATCATACTTTAGACCTCCCTTGAAATTTTCTTAAAATGCCACTCTACGTTTTGCTATAGAGTTTTAAGAATATCTCAAATGAGAGATTAGAAAAAATTGAATTCATTGTAAATACCTTTGGAATCCTTATTGAATTTATTGTAAATACCTTTGGAATACTTTGTTTTTATTATTTCTAATTATAATATTTATTATGTACAGCCTCCCTCATACATGTAAGCCACATCATCTGATTCAAAATCAAGAAAGCAGTATGTGAGGGATATAGCCTTTCTCCACAGCTTTTCAACTGATATGTCAAACAGATCATATAAGAAGCTGGACTCTATAAAGAAGACCACAGCTGCAGGATTGGAAGAAGACTCATCAACAAGCTGCATGATGACAAAATCTTGCTTACCCAAAGTGAGGAGGACTTGAAGCATTTGCTGCAGAAGGTAAAAAATTGTAGCCTTCAATATGAATTCCATGTCAACATCAAGAAAACAAAAATGTCCAATACCATCCTAATAGGCAAAATCACAATAAACAGCAGAGAAAACACTAAGGTTGTTGATGATTTAATCTTACTCAAATTCACAATCAACACTCTTGGCACCAGCAGTCAGGAAATTAAAAGACAAATTGCATTGGGAAAATGTGCTGTCTAGGTCTTTTCCAGAGTGCTAAAGAGCAATGATGTCGGTTTAGAGACTAAGGTGAACCTGATCCAGGCCATGGTCTTCTCAATTACTTGCTATGCATCTGAGATCTGGACAATACCGAAGGGATGACAGAAGAAGGACAGATGCCTTTGAGTTTCAGTGCTGGAGAAGACTATTGAAATTAACATTGACTGCCAAGAGAACAAACAGTTCTGTCTTAAAGAGGGTGAAATAAATTTGCTCCTTAGAGGCAAGGATTGTGAAGCTCCATCTCACATACTTTGGGAATATTGCAAGGAGGGACCAATTCTTGGAGAAGGACATCATACTGGGAAGGGCAGAGGGTCAGCGTAGGAGAGGAAGACTGTGGATGAGATGGATTGACACAGTGTCTGGGGCAATGGGGTCAGGTGTGTCAGAGTTAGTGAGAATGGGTAAGGACAGAGCAAGCTTCAGAGTCATCATCGATGATGACTCACAGAAACATTGGGTTTGCTACGAGTAGTATTAGTCAACTCGATGGCACATAACAACCGCCAAGGCATATGCAGATCATTTATACATATAATTAAAAATTTAAGACCTGTGTTGTATTTGATTGAGTGACTGGGGTAATTGGTAGGTGTGTCGGAGACAGTAAGGTTGGCAAGGGATATAGCAGGAGTTAGGGCTGTTGTACACAGGGTAGCTATGAGTTGTAGGCGACTCACCGGCACATAACAACAACAACAATGTTGAATTAGGACATTAGCCACTCTGGTGGCTTAGTGATAAAGAGTTTTGTTATGAACCCAAGGACACATAGTTCAAATCCACCATTTGTTCCATGTGAGAAAGATGTGCTGTCTCCTCTTATGTGATTAACTACCTCTGAGAACCCTCTGGGGGATCAGCTAGGGGTCAGTTCCAACTCGATGGTAAACCACAACAACATGTTGAAGTATTAGTAAGATATTGACAATCAAATGAAGGTTCTTTATGGACTGAGCCCTGAAGCTCTTGTGTACTGTCAATACAGTATTCACTGCTCAGTGTAGTTGTCAGACACACAATAATTCTGTTATAAAGTCAGAACCAAGTGTCATTCTAACAACAACCTAGTGGTAAACTCTTCCTCTTCAGGCCTTGTTCCATGAACATCTGGTCAGGTGTTTTTAGAGTTATCTCAGAGTATAGTAATTATCTCTGTTGACTCTTAAGTTCTTACCAAGATTCAGGATCTCAGCTACTTAGAACTAAGTTCTTTTTCTGCTTATCCACTGCCCAGATCTGAAGGTGCTTATCAAATCCACAATCCTACCAAGCATCTTGTACATAAACTAGAATGTCTGTTAAGTTACTTCCTGGTGGTGGAATTTTGAGGAATTATTTTCTAACTTCCTTTTCTAAATTTTTAACATCTTTTACAAAAGCTTTTTGGTTTCTTTGGAAACAAGAACAAAAAATAATGTATCTTTTAAAAGAAATCTCAAGACACCAGCATTACCATTTATTATGGATTCAGTTTTGACTCCTGGTGACCCCATGATTATCAGAGTTGACCTGTTCTTCATAGGAGCCTTGGTAGTGCTGTAAAGTGTCAAGTTGTGAACTGAAAGGTCGGAAGTTCAAATCCCTTAGGCGTTTTGTGGGAGAAAGATGAGACAGTTACTGCCTGTTAAAATTATGGCCTTTTTGGGAGGGACTGGTGAGCATTATGCTGAGTGAACTAACTCAATCTCAAAAGGATAAATACTGCATAAAACCTGCTTTGTAGAATGAGTATGAGGATGTGGGTGGTGGGGGGAGGTGGGTTTGTGTGGAAGCAGAGGGGTGAGGCTTGGCATGGGGTGGGGGAAGTATGTGCCCATCATAGGGTTGCACAATTCATTGGAGCTGTATGAAGAAAATGGGAGGGATCTTGTGTGAAAAATAATGCATTCAAACTTTGTAAATAAATTAATATTAAATAAAATTTAAAAATAAAATAAATTTATGGCCTTGGAACCAGCTGGCGGTATACCATGCATTGGAATCAACTCCATAGCAGCAAGTTTTTGTTTTCTTGTTTATCCCAGTTTTAACTGTCCCGGTAAGATGAGCTGAGAGGTCTTTGCTGGGTCTACATCACAGCTCAATTTTCCCCTCTGCCCAATTCAGTCTCCTTTTCCTCACCACCACAGATGTTGCTCCATAAGAAACTCGTTTATGTGCTAAATGCCAATTCATGTTTCAGAACTTTCTTCTACGAAGTGTCCTAAACAGATGCTGCCTTGGATGTGCTCACCAAGTTGTGCCAAAAAATCTGGAGGACAACTGCCTGGCCAACTGACTGGAAGAGATCCATATTTATTCCTATTCCAAAAAAAACGTGACATAACAGAGTGTGGAAATTATCAAAAAATGTCACTAATATTGAGCACTAGCAAAATCCTGCTGAAGATCATCCAGAAATGATTGGAACAGTATATTGACGGATAACTACCATAAATACAAGCTGGATTTAGAAGAGGTTGTGGCACTACAGACATTATTGCCAATGTCAGATGGATCTTAGCAGAAAGCAAAGAGTACCAGAGGAATGTCTATCTGTGTTTCATTGACTATGTTAAAGGCATTTGACTGTGTGGATCATAACAAATTGTGACTAACCTTGAGGAGAGTGGGAATCCCAGAACACCTGACTGTGCTTATAAGAAACTGATACTTGGACCAGGAAGCAGTTCTCAGAACAGAGCAGGTTTAAAATCAGGAAAGCAGTGCATAATCTATATACAAAACAGGTCATTTGGGAAGCAGGGTTTTATGAGGAGGAATGTGGCATTAGGATTAGAGGTAGACTCATCAACAACCTACAATATGCAAATGACACAACCTTGCTTGATCAAACTGAAGAGGACCTGAAGCACTTGCTACAGAAGGTCTAAGACTAGTCTTCAATATGGATTGAAGCTCAACACCAAGAAGACAAAGATTCTCAACACTGGGTCAATTGGCAGAACCATGATAGATGGAGAAGAGATTAAGATTGTTAACAATTGCAGCTTGTTAGGCTCCACAGTCAACACTTTTACCACCAGCAGACAGAAAATCAAAAGATTAATTGCATTGGGAAAATCTGCTGTCACGGACCTCTGCAGAGTACTGAAAAGCAATGATGTCAGTCTAGAGACTAAAATGTGCCTAACCCAGGCCATGGCCTTCACAATAGCTTGTTATGTGTCAGAGAGCTGGACAATGGCTAAGGATGACAGAAGAAGAATCAAGGCCTTCAAATTGTGGTGCTGGAGAAGAGTCTTGAACATACCATAGACTACCAAGAAAACAAATAGGTCTGTCTTGGAGAGAGTGAAGCCAAGTTTCTCTTAGGAGACTAAGATTTTGAAGCTTCATCTCCCATACTTTGGGCACATGGCCAGGAGAGGTTGGTCTGTGGAGAAGGATATCATGCTCAGAAGGGTAGTCAGAGAGCACACTAAAGGAAGACCCTGAATGAGATGGATTGATACAGTGACTGGCGCAATGGTGGTTGGTGTGTTGGAATTGGCGAGACTGGCTCAGGACAAGGCAGGGTTCAGAGCTGCTGTACATAAGGTCGCTATGGGTTGCAGGCAACAAGTAACTTGGATTTTGTGCTGGAATCAATGAGTCAACAAGGAAGTTTTCCTCTGTCTTCTCTGGGGTGAAACCCTTGTCTCAGAATCTCTGCCCCCCCCCCCGGAATTTCTGGGTTTGTAGACTGGGTGCCTCCATTTTCTTTAGCAGATTCAGTCTTGCCCTTTTTTTCTTCTTTGACTAATTGCCACTTTCATTTCCCAGCAGTAATTTATTTAAAACGCATTTCACATTCAAATGGCCTCATTTAGCCTTATTTCCAGATGCAATTATATCCACAAGTGTGCTGTTGCTACATGCTGTCCAGTTGATTTTGACTCTATGCAAGGCCATTTAACAGAGTGGGACTGTCACATAGCATTTTCCAGGGTGTGCTCTTTATCAGAGCGCATTATCAGGTCTTTCTTGCATGGAGTTACAGCATGAGTTTGAACCATCAACTTTTCAGAGAACAGCCAACTCTACTAGCCTTTCAGTTAGTATAGCTATCACATCACCAGGTATTCTGTCTATAAATCTAGGGGCTAAGATTCACAACACAACCACACACACACACACACACACACACACACACACACATTGCTCTTAAATGGTCAAATCTCCATATGGCTTAACAAAGAAATTCCTAATATCTCTAGCTGGCATTCAGATAAAACAAAGATATTTCAGCACTAAGTACAGTAACAGAAGAGCTTGCACCTTTCTGCCCCCTCCTCAGTCCTCTCTAATATTAGTCTGGGCCTCCTTATCCTCTGGTCTCTAGCTTTCTAATTTTAATTCCTACCACTCTCTTGCTCCATAACATATCTAGCCATTTTTTTAAAAATGTGATGATGTTGTTGTTGTTGTGTGACTTTCAGTCAACCCATAGCCGACCCTCTAAGTGGGTTTTCGGAAGCAATTAATTGCACAGGAGGAGACTGCCCATCCTTCTCTCACAGAGTAGCTGGTGGATTCAAACTGTGTACTCTTGGGACTGCAGTGTAGTTTCTTACCACTAGGCCACCAGAGCTCCCTTTAATTTCATGGGGACCTGATTTTGCTTCAACAAGACAAAAGACAGTTTGTTCTTATGACCATCCGTGAGATATTCAAGACTGTTTTCCAATACCTCAGTTCAAAGGCATCCATTTTTATTCTGTCATCATTTACTGTCCAACTTTCAGATGCAGAGGAGGCAATTGAAAATACCATGGCTTGGATCAAGTGCACCTTAGTCTAACATCTTAGCACTTTGGAGATGTCCTTGACAGCAGGTTTTTCCAACGCAACAACCACTTGACAAAGTCATAGCTGTTGTAGTAGAAAGGGAATGTATTTGGAATAATCCAATTTCATTCCAACTCCATAGCTAAGAGGGAGTGAATTGAGAACAAGCCCATTATCTCATAGTCATATTTGCTCTCTCCTTCATAGGTCCCTCTTGTTGTGCTCCATCAAGTTGGAACCGACTAATAGACCCTCCAAGGGATTTTCAGAGGCAGTTTAATCACACAGAAGGTTGTCCATCTTTCTCTTGCAGAGTAGCTGGTGGATTCGAACCTTGTGCCTTTGGGATGGCAGTGTAGCTCCTTGCCTCTAGGCCACCAGAGCTCCCTATTAATATCTCTAATATTCATTTAACTCTGGATATTTAAGAAACAGAAAGGTCATGTAATATAATCTATTCATTTTATAGATGAGTTATCTAAAATTCTGAGAGATTATGGAACTTGCCTAAAGTGACAATCAGTTCAAAACATTGACCTAAAGACTGTCACCCTAGTTTTCTTGTTTGTAGCCCAACTCTAAACCCCAACTCCATATGAAGTTACTGATTTAAGTCTTGTTTATAAGCTAAATACATGATTAAAGGTCTAAACATCAATCTTTAAATGTAAAAGACCTAGATTGGCTACAAGTACAAAGTGTTTTAAGCGAACAGTGAAGGGGTACATCTTCAATTCTAGCTTCTGATTTGGGAAAATTGTTTTCTGGCTTTTTCTTTTCCTCTTCATAGAGTTACCATGGTAGGGGTGGGGCTTCTAATAAAAATATTTACAGACTGCAAGTTGTTGTTTTAAGATAGGTAATGTTTCCAGAAGGAAGTGTTTCATTTGTTTCACAGTGGCTTTCCATTGTTCCCGGGTTTCATCTGACAAAGAATCAAATGTATGGAAGGGCAAAGGGGTGGTTAGGGCGCATGAGGATGAAAGATGGCGTGGAGGAGGAAACATTCAAAGCTGTGCTTTCTTTTAAGTGGACCCTTGTTTTTCGTGTTTCTTTAATGTTCTCCCTGTAGTAAATTACCAGTGGTTATGAGTTTGCCTTACTTCTCAAAAGCAGTTTGCCTCTGGTAAGCAAGCTGAAATGCACTGAGGACAGTTTGTTTTGAGAGAAGGGAACAGCTGCTTCTCCTGAAGGCCAAGGCAGACACGCAGCCTCCCCATTACTGCGGTGTTCCTAGATGGTGTTGCTTACAGCCCTTTGTATTTTGTTTACTGCCCCTATTCGGTAGGTCGGTTTAACCGGATATTATTCTTTTGAGGAGATCCTTAACCGCTAAGATAGCCGGGATTTGTTTATTAATGTCCTGTCCAAGTTTGGAAGTTTCTTTAACATTTCATGATTTTACTTCGTTTGTTTACTTCTGGAAAGCGACTCCTCTGGCAAGAAACTTGACTCCTGCAGATGATACTATCTTGGAGGAATGTAGGGCTAGGCAAGAGGGTAGTTTTTCTGAGAATTAGAGATCTGATCACACATAATAAAACCAAGCCAGCGAAGAAGCAGCCATTTGACATAAAAAGAAATAGGAAAACGCTTTATCTATAAAATTTTAGCACAGAAACGCAGAAAAAGCTATGAAATATATTTTAAAATCATTATTTTCCTTATTTTATTCATCTACTCATAATTATTTAATGCTGCTGTTCTATTCTCTTCCTTTTAGCTTAGAACAGATGTTTGTTGTTTGTTACTTAATACTGTGGAGTCGGAACCACCTCAGAGTGACCTTCAGCTATAAATCATCTGGGGGAGATTACTCATCTTTCTTCCTTAGAGCAGCTGGTAGATTTGAACCGCTTGCCTTTGGTTTGACAGTACAACTCCATGTCCACGAAACAACCAGAATGTCCTGTTTTCAAGTATGATTGTTCCACCACCCCTCGCCCCTTAGCTTTTCAAAATGGTGTGAATAAGAATTTACAAAGCAGATCGACGTTTTATTCAACCGTCCGTACACATTTTGTTTTATGACACTGATTACAAACCCCACAGCGTACAACACACTTCTTTCTTCTTCCCTGTGATTTTTGTTTATGGTAATCCTTTTATCTTGCCCCTCATCCACCTCACACAGACGTGCTCATACACAAACACACATATACTTCTTGCCTTCTGAAATTTATCCCTGGACAAATTTTGATCTTGTAGCTCTTTTGTGGAAAACAAAGTATTCAAACTTTGTAAATGAATCAATATAAAATTTTTAAAAAAGAAGTAAAAAATATCCTCAGTGTCTGAAATAGTACTGGTACTTTAGAATTTATATAAGTAGAAGTTAATTGTGAAAATATATAAGGATAAAAGACATTATTGCTAATTTAATAGTATTTCTAACAAAAGTCATACTTTATTGAACAAAGAAGCATTGACACTCATTTGAAGAACAGCCACTTATATTCATGCAGCGACCTAATTCATGGTGCAGATAACATGTCTAATGGAACTGCATGTCCATTTGTAATAATTTTAAGGTTCTATTGTTCTTGTTGTTGGGTGCTGTCAATCCTACTATGACTTATAGTGACTCAATGAAAAGTAGATCTGAACCTTGTCCTATCCCATACCACCCTCACAATCTCCGTCATGCCCAAGCCCATTGTGGAAGTCACCGTGTCAATCTATCTCATTGAAAGTCATCCTTTCTCTTTTGACCCTCTACTTTTCCTAGTCTGATGTCTCTCTCAAAGGACTTGTTCCTCCTTTAAAAAAATGCTCAAAGTAAATGAGTAAATGGGATAAAGTTTCACCATCTTTGCCTCTCAGGAACACCCTGATTGCTCTTCCTGCAAGATAGCTTCATTTGTTCTTTTCACAGTCAGGAAATATTCAGTATTCTTTGCCAATGCCACAGTTAAAAGATAATGATTCTTCTTCAGTTTTCTTTATTCTTCACCCAACTTTCAGATGGGTAAGAAGCAAATGAAAATACCAAATCTTAGGTGTAGGTGTACCTTAGTTTTTAAACTGGCATTCTTGCTCTTTAGAACTTTAGGGAGGTCCTTGACAACAGATTTTCCTAAAGCAACACATCTTTTGATTTCTTGAGTGTTGCAATGAAAGGTGTTGATTAAAAGCTCTACCAAGGATGTTAATTTAAAGCTTTATAGAGGCCCAAATCCCAGATTAGAATCTAAACTTTGCTTTTCATTCTTTATTCTTGTCAACCTAGCTAATGACATGCTTGCTCTCCTGTCTGTCTGTATAAGCCCTACCAGCTGGGTTGGACCAAATATAATAAACAGAGCTCTGGATTTCTACAAGTCTGAAGGCTGAAATTTGGGGTATTTTTGGTTGATTTTGTATTGTTATCTCTTATGTTTCTTTGAGGAATTCAGTATCCCTCAGATCACCTTAATTTTTTTAAAACTGAGGATGAGGGCCTGGGGAGATACTTGTTCAACACAATTCATTAAATGTTTGTGAGGATCAGAATAAATTATGATACAGTGCCTAATCATTTAGATAATAATGACATCTCAGTTAATATTTTAGTGGAATCTTTCCATCTGAACCTTTATTATCAGGTGTTGGCAGTGCTAGAATTTATAGTTTCTTCAGAACCCTGGGCAACTGACACAATCTCCAAATTTGGTGGATTGAAAGAAAACAGTAGAAACTGTACACAATGGACAGAGCTTTGAACAGTAACCTAGGTTTTAGAATTAAACCAGCCATTTTTAAAGAGTCATTGAGTCTATCTGGGCCTTAGAGTTCTCAGAATATGAAAATGGTCCAATATTTTAGAGGTGTTCAATGGGAATGTTTTCATTTTTTCTCTCTGAATGAAATAGTTTTGTTGATCTAATTTTGATAAAAGGTACAAAGTAAAGCATAGTTTTCTCATGCAATTCCATTATTTCTATTTCATTGTTTGCAAATGAGGCCTTAGGAAAACAGCCTGAAATTCATATATTTTAAAATGTTCTAGTTCTCTAAGGTAAGAGATGTACCAAGCCAAAAAAGTTGCTGGGGCTCATCTTCATGAGAAATTTCCCCCTCATAGTCAGTCATGCCGAAAACAAAATTCTAGAGCAGAAACTTGCACACAAATTAAATCAAAGGCAATTCTATTTCTCGAGGAATAATGTTATCAAACAATGGCCACTCAATTTAATGTGCTTCATGAGAGAAAATTTTCTTTTCTCTGAAGAACTAGGTCAGAAAACCTAGAATTTTATCACCATCTCCCAAAGGCTTATATTGGAACAAATACCATAACCTTCTCTTTAACTTCTATTTTAGGTCTCTATATAATTATTCAAAGTTCTATTGAATGACCTGCCTCTGAACATTCAGAAAGTGGATTATGGACTCCAAATAAGAACTTTTGAGGTCATAGGGTGTTTGTATGCATTTTTCAGGTGGTCCTGACCAGGTGGTCAAACAGGAGCTGCTTGCAGTTTCCATATCCAAGGGCTCTCTACCACTTGAGAGAACCATTTGCCTTTCCTCCAAAAAATAATTCTTAGACATTTTCCCAACAACCTCAGCTAATGTATGGCTCTCTATCCTTCAAAATCTTCAAATGTGTAACAGTCTTATAAATGTATTGTTAAGGCAAACTACTGACTACAAGGTTCCATCAAGATTCCGGGCTATTCTAGGACTGAGCATGAATCTGAAGGATGCATCTTTGCACGCTCAGTGCCCAACAGGACCTGGCATTCAGAGGATACTTGCTAAATCTTGGTTGACTGAGTCATGTATTATGAGAATTTGTAGCAAGTCCTTAAGAAAAGATTGAACTATCCCATGGTTTTGAAAGCAGCAGTTTTCAAGTTTCTAATTTAGGTATAATTCACTGGACAGATCTAGTCTCTACTTTTTTTTCGCCTTACAATGCTACTGCATTCTCAAGGCTTTCAGAAAAGGTGAGTTTAGAAACTCAGAACCTGAGGGCTATTTTCAGTGTATAGACTGACTTGTGACCTATTTTTGGTCACTGAAAGAACTTGATAGAGCTAGAGAATGAGGATAGTTAATGACAATTCACAATGAGAACTGTAGAGACTGATTATCCTGGTTCAAATCCTGGTCTTTCCCTTTATATCACTTTAGAGAGGTTACTTAATATCTTTGTGCACTAATCTCTGCATCTGTAAAAATAGATATTAGCTCATGTGAGAATATGAGTCAATGCCTCCAAACCTCTAAAAGAGAGCCAAGCATGTAGTACAGATTCAGTAAGTGTTCACTGTCATTCATTCATCCTGGTATAATGTAAAGAATATAAACTTTAAGGCAGGCAAACTCACCTTTCATTTAGTCTCTGGCCTTTTTTCTTGAGTAACCATTTAATCTCACTAAACTTGTTTCCTCTAGAGTAAAATGTGGATAATAATAAAGTAGAGGGAAAGAATTCTATTTAAAACTATAGCAGACTACAGCTTTCTGATTCCAAGGGCTCCATGTTTAGAAAAGCACCCTAATGGGCCTGCTTTGAAAATGTAAAAGGAAGTCCCAGGAAAAGGACTAAATTGCTTTGCTTGATAAAGAGTTACTCTTTCCATAGACAGAGATGAAAAGTATCTCAGAAAGAAGTGCCCCCAAACAACCAAGTTTCTGAGCTCTGATGGCATCTTTTTTTTTTTAATTTAAAAAAAATTTTTACTAGTATATTTACAAAATTTGAATACATTGTTTTCAAGAACAAATTCAATTTCCCTCACCCCTCCACTCATCACATTATACAACCACATGATTAATTCCCTCCCTTTCCCTGCACATCCTCATCTCTCTGCTTCAACCTCTCCCACCCCTCTTGGATCCTTATACTTATTCTACAATAATAGTGTTATACAATATTTATCCTTGCAAAACTGAGTTAGTTTACTCAGCATTATGCTCTCTATGCCCTCCCAAGTTAGGTAATAATTTACAAAATTGTTGCTTCTGAAAACTACATAGTATTCCACTGTGTGAATGTACCATGATTTCTCAAACCATTCGTTTGTGGTTGGACATTTGGACTCTTTCCATGTTCTTGCGATGGTGAATAATGCTGCAATGAATATTGGTGTACAAATCTCAGTTTATGCCCCTGTTCTCATTTTCTTGGGCTATATTCTACATAGTGGAATAGGCTAGGTCATATGGAATTTCTATGTTCACTTTTTTAAAAAAAATACGGAATGCTTTATGAATTTGTGTGTCATTCTCGTTCAGGGGCCATGCTAATCTTCTCTGTATTGTTCCAATTATAGTATATGTGCTGCGAAAGTGAGCACTATGTTCAACTTTTTGAGGAAATGTCAAGCCACTTTCTGGAATGGTTGTACCATTTTACAATCCCACCAACAATGTGTAAGCGTTCCTTTCTCACCACATCCTCTCCAACGTCTATTACTTGTTGCCCTGTTAAACTTTGCCACTGTTACTGGAGTGAAATGGTGCCTCATTTTGGTTTTGATTTGCATCTCTCTTCTTGCTAGTGATTTGGAGCATTTCTTCATGTGTCTGTTTGCCATTCGAATATCTTCCTCTGTGAAAATTCTTTTCATGTCTTTTGCCTATTTTGTAATTGAGTTATTTGTCTTTTTCTTGTGGAGGCCCAGAAGTATTCGGTAAACTTTTGTTAGAAGATGGCTTCTTGTTGTTTTTAGGTGCTGGTGAGTTGAGCACAACTCAGAGCCAAGAGATTGAGATTGCTTAGATCCACAGTCAACAGTCATGGCACCAGCAGTCAGAACTATAACAATGGGATCAGGTGTGTCAGAGACAGTGAGACTGGCTCAAGAGAGGGCAGAGTTCAGAGCTATTGTTCATAGGATTGCTATGCTGGCACATAACAACAACAACATAGCAACCCTATGAACAACAGATCTGAACTCTGACCTACTTTGCATCAACCTCACACTCTCTGACACACTCTAGACCATTGCTACAGTCATTGTGTCCATACACCCAATTAAGGATCTTTTCTAGAAACATGTGAAAAGTAAGCAGGATGAAGAAGCTTCACCATCCTAGCTTCCAAGGAATACTCTAGTTGTATCTTCACCAAGACATAGCTGTTGGCTCTTTTGACAGTCCATGTGATATTTAGTACTGTCTTCCGACATAACTGTTCAAAGGCATCAATATTTCTTCTGTTATCCTTATTCAGATGTCATATCCTATCCAGCTGTTTGCAGCATAGCGAATGATTGCAAAGATCATGGTCTGAATCAAGTGGACCTTAATCTTCAAACTAACATCATTAGTTTTCATCATTCTTATTAACTTGGAGAGGTCCGTGATTGCAGACTTTCTCAGTGCAATATGTCTCCTAGTCTGGTGCCTTAATGGTAAGGAATTGCACTGCCAACTGAAAGGTATGCAAGTTGAATCCATCAGCTTCTTTGTGAGAGAAAGATTGACAGTTCCCTCCCTTGCTATTTACTGCCTCTAAAAACCCACTGAGGGTCAACTCCAACATGGGGGCAAGAGTTTTGCTTTGTTGGGTTTTTTTTAAGAAAAAACCTTTTTATTGTTATTAGAATCAGTGTTTATAGAGCAAATTGGTTTTCCATTCAGTCATTCCTATACATTTTCTTTTTTTTAGATTTTATTTTAATAATTTTAATGAACATTTACAGAGATTATGAATTTCCACTCATTCATTGTTGCACTTTTCTCCTGGCCCAGCCCTCCCCCGCCCCTGGGGGCAATAGTTTTAATGTAAAATATTTAGTTGGTTGTTCTTTGGTACCATAGTGAAGCATTCTTATTTATTTATTTGTTTGTTTGTTTGTTTAAATGAAAGTTACAAGGACTTTGGGTTTCCATTCATTCTTTGTTGCACACTTTCTTCTCTGCCCACCCCACCACCAAGTTTGTTTTTCTCTTTGAAAAGTAAAATAAAAAAATTCTTTTCATTTTTATACAATCCCCAACCCCCAGTTCCTTCCACTATGAAGCTTTCATTCTGGACTCTTGTCATGATGACAATGCCTAATCATATATTGCTCCTAAACAGTTCTAACTCTCATCTGTTTCAATGCCATATACATTATTTATCTCCTATTAGTTCCCCCACAACCCCGATATTAGTCCCACTTTATAATATGCAGTATTTGTCCTTTTCTGACTGAGTTATTTCATTCAGCATAATGTCCTCCAGGGCTGCCCATTTTGTATAATATTTCATGAGTTTCTTGTTTTTCAATGCAGCATAGTATCCCATTGTGTGAATATACCAGAGCTTTCCTATTCATTCATTTGTTCATGGGCATTTGGGTTGTTTCTAACTCTTTGCTATTGTGAACAAGGCAGCAATAAACATGGGTGTGCATATATCTGCTTGGGTGGCAGTTCTAGTTTCTTTAGGGGGTATTTCTAGT
Organism: Elephantulus edwardii; assembly: GCF_000299155.1. Lineage (NCBI taxonomy): Eukaryota > Metazoa > Chordata > Mammalia > Macroscelidea > Macroscelididae > Elephantulus > Elephantulus edwardii. The sequence goes on from NW_006399752.1 coordinate 13,773,341, forward strand.
AGTGGAATTGCTGGGTCAAGTGGTATTTCTATTTCCAACTTTTTGAGAAAACGCCATACTGCCTTCCATAGTAGTTGCACCATTTTACACTCCCACCAACAGTGAATAAGGGTTCCAGTTTCTCCACAACATCACCAGCATTTGTTTTTTGCTGTTTTGTTAAATTTTGCTACTCTGACTGGGGTGAGATGATATCTCATAGTTGTTTTGATTTGCATCTCTCTTACAGCTGGGGATTTTGAACATTTCTATATGTGTTTGTTTGCCATTTGAATGTCTTATTTAGTGAAGTGTCTATTCATATCCTGTGCCCTTTTTTCAATTGGCTTGTTGACATTTATCTTGTTGTGGTGCTCCAGTATTTTATAAATTCTAGCTATAAGTGGCCAATTCAGCACAGTGGCAGGATACAAGATCAACACACAAAAATCAATTGGATTTCTCTACAGTGACAAAGAGAATATAGAACTGGAGCTAAGAAAAACAATATCCTTCACAATAGCTAGTCACAAGATTAAATACTTGGGAGTAAATTTAACCAGAAGCACAAAGGATAAATTCAAAGAAAATTATAAAATATTACTATAAGAAACAAAAAGAGACCTAGAGAAATGAAGACTATACCTTGCTCATGGATAAGAAAACTCAATATTGTGACCATTACAATACTATCAAAAGCAATTTACACGTTCAATGCAGTCCCAACACAAGTACCAATTCCATTCTTCAACAACATGGAAAAGGCAATCTCCAATTTTATTTGAAATGGAAAGAGGCCCCAAATAAGCAAAGAACTCCTTAAAAAGAGCAACAAGGTAGGAGGCGTCTCACTCCCTGATTTAAAATTCTACTACATTGCTGTGGTGGTCAAGACAGCATGGTACTGGTACAATGGCAGACACATAGATCAATAGAAGAGAATTGAGAATCCAGAAATCAGCCCATCTACCTATGGTCAACTGATTTTTGACAAGGAGATGAACTCAATTGAGTGGGGAAACAACAGCCTTTTTAACAAATGGTGTTGGCAAAATGGTAAAACGATCTGAAAAGCAAGATCCACATCTCACACCATACACAAAAACCAATTTAAAGTGAATCAAGGACCTAGGACTAAAACCAAGGAAGAACTCTAGAAGCCCTAATCCACAACATAAACAGTCTTCCAAGAAAAATCTGAAAAACCTACAACCAGGAGAGACTAAAATAGATGAATGGGACCTTATAAGTGAAGCATTCTTTATCTTCCCTCTGAAACTTAAAAAGATACTAGGTGGTACTTTGAGGAGTAAAGAAATTATGTTGATAAAGAAAGCAAGAAAGCAAATGCGGTTGTTATTATTATGCTTGAACCATTTGCCTTTAGGTTGGCAGCACAACTGCTTATCACCAACCTACCAGAGTTCCCTGACATATAGTTGTTATTTACTTCAGAGTCTGAATCAACTCATAGCTGACCCTGTAGTATTCTTACAGAAGCAGTTAATTGCATGAGAGGAGATTGCTCATATTTTTTCCATGGAGCAGCTGGTGGATTTCAACTACATATCTTTGGGTTGGCACCACAAACTCTTTACCACGAAGCCACCAGAGCCTCCCTTCTCCTTTTATTTCTTTGCAATGTGGTTACGGAGTGTAAATGGTTCTAGAGGAGAAATGTAATATTTGCCTGAGCAGACAGAGAATATGAGGAACCTAGAAAAATAGGAAGAAAGGTAGATCTCTCATTTTGAGGGGTGGACAACTTTCACTTTTCTTTGATACCCCTCTTAAAGGATAAAGAAGCCCAGGTGGTACAATGGGATAAGTATTTAACCAAATGGTCATGTAAGCCACTCCATGGCAGCAAGATGTGGGAGGCTACTTCTGTAGACTATAACCTAGGAAATCTTATGGAACAGTTCTACTCTGTCCTACAAATCACTATGAATCCAACTTGACTCAATTGCATAATAATGACAGTCTTAGGGATAAAGAAACAAGAGTCAGCTGATAGACTTGAGTACTCTATCATTCCACAATTAGATTTAATGGATGTAAATTCCTAGTCCAAAGCAATCATTTAATTACTTCATCATGTAACTATCATCATTGATTCTATTGATTGATATATTATTAATAGAATATTTACCTGACCCAAGGAGGTTGGGCACAGAGCAGCTGGTACATGTAGGGGTAGTGAAACGTACAAGTTCTTATTCATCTACCCATGACGAAGACTTACGCCAACCTCCCCACTTCCACTTCCAACACCTCCACTCTGACCTTCCTTTTCTTTCTGTGTAAGAATCTATGTTCTGTGAAGTAACAACCCTGGCTTTTAGGCCTATGGAGGCTGTGTTTCCCAGGGAGTAGAGGCTGATGTGTGTGTGATCTTAAGCCTGCTGGTCACAATTTAGAGAATGCTTATAGAAAGTTTTAAATTTATTCCATCAATCAACTCACTCAATGTACCAATGACAAGAAGTGTTCTAAAAACGTGTTGTTATTTTGATCTCTTTTCCAGTAAGTGGCTACAGAGATAGCTGGAACACCAGAATAGGTAATGGCTTTGTTTTCCCAAGATGTAGTCACTGTGATTATTTTTAGATGAGAGATTTAGATCCAGAAGCACAACTCATAATTATGTTGCTATGATTCTATAACCAGTTATTTTATGGAATTAATTCATCTGTAACAATTTTGAGGTCATGAAACTTTTTGGTGAGAAAAATCAAAATATAAGCGCTGAAAATACTGTATCTTATGAAGAATAGCTTCTACTTTTCTACATTTGTAGCTAGTTTATCCTACTCCTTCACACCCATCCCTATCTCACTCTTACCTTATTCTATCACTTAGTTAAAGCTCTCTAAAAGCCCACCCATCATAAAGGCATTCCTGAAGACCACAGACTGTTTCCTACTCCTTTGCAGTCTTTTATTTTATTATCTATAACCTTTCTTGGATATTTTTATTCTTTGCCCCGAATTCTAGTTTATTTTTGTATGTACCTTAGACTTTTCAAAATAGGTTTTATTACACAATAATTTTACAATAAAAAATGATATTCCTGATAAATATTTTTTTAAATTTTGATAACATAAATTTTGTTCTTATTATTTTACAGGATTTTTTCCTAAAATTTTTCAGCTGCACTATTTTTAACTGATTTAATCCTAGTGGATATGTAGTTTCATATCCTACTTTCCATTAGTTATAGAACAACCTTTACTCAAATTCTTTCACAGTTTTCATAGATATTCTTTTTACAGGCTGCACAATATTGGCTCTCAACTTTCATTGACATTTTAGACAACCCTATTCTACTGCTGTAAATGTCGTTATACTTGATGTAGTCATGCACATAGGGTTTTTGTTGTTGTTGTTTTGGAGATTGTGTGTGTGTGTGTGTGTGTGTGTGTGTGTGTATTTCTGAACATGTTTTGTTACTTTTTGTTAGGATAGTATCCCAAAAAGATAATTATTGAGGTCGCATAGCGGAATGTACTTGGGGCAGTGGGA
>NW_006399752.1:13777194-13779745 GCF_000299155.1 Elephantulus edwardii
ATAGTCCTGATTTTTCAAGTTTTAAAACATTTCTATGTTGTTGTTAGGTGCTTTCTAGTCAAGTATGACTCATAGTGACCCTTTGAACAAAAGATCTGTGCCATTCTCACAGTTCCTGACACACAAGAGCCCATTGTGGCAGTAATCATGTCAACCCACCTGGTCAAAGATCTGCCTCTCCTTTGACAACCCTCCACCCTTCCAAGCATCATGTCCCTCTCCAAACAATAACCCCTCATTCTTGCCTCCAAAGAGTCACTCCAACTGCACCCTCTCCAAGACTTATCTGTTTCTTCTTTTGGCCATCTGTGGGATGTTCAGTGCTCTTTTCTAACACCATATTGTACCCACTCCCAAGAAAGGTGATCCAGCTGAATGTGGAAACTATTGAACAATATCATTAATATCACATTCAAGCAAAATACTGCTGAAGATCATTACAAAACAACTACAGCAGTGTGTAAATAGGGAACTGTGAGAAGCCCAAGCAAGATTTAGAAGAGGCCATGGGACCAGTAATATCATTGCTGATACCAGATGGATCCTGGCTGAAAGTAAAGAATACCAGAAGAATGTCTATTTGTGCATTATAGACTACTCAAAGGCATTTGACTCTGTGAATCATAACAAGTGTGGGTGACACTGAGAAGAATGGGAGTCTCAGAGCACTTAATTGCGCTCATGCAGAACCTATACCTGTACCAGGAGGCTGTTGTGAGAACAAAGCAGGAGAACACTGCATGGTTTAAAATTGAGAAGGCAATGTGTCAGGGGCATATCCTCTCTTCATTCCTATTTAAGCTGTATGCTGAGCAAATTATCCAACAAGTTGGACTCTATGAAGAGGAGTGTGGCATCAGGATTGGAGGGAGACTCAATAATAACCTGAATTATGCAGATGACACAACTTTCCTTGCTGAAAATAAGGAGGACTTAAAACACTTGTTGCAGAAAATCAAGGAATGCAGCCTTTGGTATGGATTGCATCTCAATGTCAAGAAGACAAAGATTCTTGCCACTGGACTGAACTGTCAACAGCTTCATGTTGCTTGGATCCACAAATAACACCCTTGGTGCCAGCAATCAGGAAATGAGGAGACATATTACACTGGGAAAATCTGCAGTTAGGAACCTCTCCAAATTGTTGAGGAGTAATGATGTCAGTTTGAGGACTAAGGTGCATCTGATTCAGGCCATGGTCTTTCTGCTCACTTGCTATTCAACTGAGAGCTGAACAATGAATAAGAATGATAGAAGAATTGATGCTTTTGAGCTATGATGTTAGAGAAGAGCACGGAAACATTTAATACCTTTTATTAATTTTTGAAAAGAAAATATTACTTATCCAGTTGGTGTCTCATGTATCCTTTTACAATATTCCATCTCTCTCTTTGTCCCACTATAGAAGCAATCAGAATTTGACGTATGCTACACCTTTGCATTCCCATTCATGTTTTTGTTGAATCTTTGATTACTAAGAAATTGGAATTCCATCCCTCTCCCATTGCATAACTAAGGTCAAAGCATTTAGGTTCTGGAGTCAATGAGAACTGCTCTTGAATTTCTACTCTTTCACTGCTAAGCATCTTTCTCTGGAGTTCTCTGTGCCTCAGTGCTCACATCTGTACAATGGAGTTATAATAGTGCTTACTTCTTTTATCATTTTATAAAGTGGGATATGCCTCAGAAAATTCTTGGCAGAGGGCTGAACATTCAATACTTTTTAAAAAATATCTTCTCCATTTTAGTAAGATACACCATAAACTTATAAAGCACTTAGACATGACCATACTTACTCCAAAATAGGCCATGCTCTGTAATGACCTGTCTCTTTTGGAGCTCATGTGTTACTATGATGCTGAGCAGATTGTAATGGAGCTTCCAGACTAAGATGAATTGAGAAGAAAGGCATGGAGATCTACTGCCAAAATTCAGCCATAAAAATCGTATGAAGTAAAAACACATCTGCTCAACACTCAACTAACTAGGGGGCTGTGTCAAATCGGGGCCCATTGTGCCTGGAATCACTAGGAATAAGGGGCCTACATGATAGCAGCTAACGATAGCTTCATCAGATAGACCTGTAATGACCCCACTGGGTGAAAGAGTTGACCCGAATCTCATACTCTGGTGTCAGAACCTCATACTTTGCAATTAATTGCTGTAGTCCCATCTCCTTTGAAACTTAAAAAGACCTTACACAGTGCAATATCTTTGGTCTGTCAAATAATTTTAATACTTTGGTACAGGCATTTTAGATAGATCTTTTCTCTCATTTGCAGCTCTGTTTGTTTTCTATTTTCACCTGAAAATTCTGTATAAAAATATTTTATTGCTTCCATAAAAAGAAATTAACTCTTCAGATCAACAAAGATTATTATCAAGAGTAATTTAACTATATTATATTTGTGATTTTAAGACTTTGGTTCTCTGTACCACTTTTTCTTCCTGATTATTTCAAAAAACAAATTTCTTAAACAATAACTTCTTTATCCAACTTTTATCCCTTTTGTGTTTCATACCTAGGTATTTTAACCAAAATAATCTCATC
>NW_006399752.1:13781891-13796016 GCF_000299155.1 Elephantulus edwardii
ATTACAGAATAACAATTTGATCTTATAAAATATATTTCTAAATGACTTTTTATCGTAACTTTTAAAATGCATCTTTTTACAGCACAAAAAACTGTACTCTGCATATAGTTATCCTAACCTCCTTTCACATGCATTAATAGACTGTTATTGTTGTTAATGGCTGTTGAGTCATAGATGACTCATAGCGATCCTATGAATGAAAGCCCTGAAAGCTTATATAACTTTAATCTTTTCTCCAGGTTCATAGGGTTTATGGAGACAAGCTATTTCGGAAGTGAATGCTATTCGAAACATCAATTTTGCTTATATAAATCTTCAACTACAAGAAAATGTTAAAATGATATTTTATGGTTTATTTTCCTTAGTATAACAATTTTCTTTGGAAATTTTGACATCTCTCACATTAAATGACACTCTCCTTTTCATGTTTAAGAAAATCTGATTCAGAGAACCCAAAAATGTGGGAGTTAATGAGATAGCTATAAACAGCATTACTAAGCCAAAAGGTGAGATGTGGATTGCAGTGGCAGACAGCAAAAGTAAGGGTAATCCAACAAATTTTGAAATTATCAAACAGTATATTATTCATAATATATACTTATTAGTAGTATATATTCACAGGTGCAGTGTGGTGGCCTTCAAACTCATGAATACCCATGCACAGTAGAATGAAATGTTGTTGAGTTCCATGCCATCTCCACAATTTATTATACACTCAGCTGTTTGATTCATAAGATTTTCACTGGATTGTTTTTTTGAAGAATATTATACTAGATCTTCCTTCCTGTTCTGGAAACAGCGGTAAGTTGCATAGCATCATAGCAATGTTCAAACTTCCCCCTGACAGACAAGCAGCTATGTATAAAGTGACACTGGACAGCATTTGAACCTGAGTGTCCTCCATGGAAAGTGGAGATTATACCACTAGACCTACCCCACCCTTTGACCCCTGCTCAGGTATCTAAGGGAATTAAGACATAGGCCTCTTTCAAATTGTCTTTCCAGTTTGAAAATTTGGGGCGGGCAAGTTTACAATAACCCTATCAATTTTTTTTTAAGCTTTCATGTCTCTGTAGTGCTGAGAAGACATATATTGTTCTTTGAGCTTTTCATTTGGCATCCCTCCTTCCCACACTAGGTAGGGGAGAATCCATGTTGAATATGGAGGAAGTGACATTTCACCTTTATGCATCTGAATTTTATTTATTTATTTATTTATTTATTTTCTGAATTTTATTTATAGTCTTCTAGTTCAAATAATTTGGAAGCAGGAATGATATCCACTTCCTAAACAACATGCCTCTACAAGTATGAGCCTTGAGAAGCAATGATAGGTATAGAAAGGCTTCAGGTCTTCTGTTCATAGGGTCAATATGGGTTGTGCTGGGCACGATGGCAATCACCAACAACACAACATATTATTAATAGGGAGCTCTGACTGCCTAGTGGTAAGAAGTTGTGCTGCAATACTGAAGGCACATGGTTCAAGTCTACCAGCCTCTCCATGGGAGAAGGATAGATTCTCTTTCTCTGCCATTAACTGCTTCTGAAAACCTGCCAGAGGGTCGGCTAGAGGTCAGTTCTTACTCTACCATACACAACAACAAATCATTATTATTAAACAGGTAGTTGAAGATAATCCAAAAGGGATTACAGCAGTACAAGAGAAGACTGCCGGAAACTCATACTGAATTACAAAAGATAGAGAGTAAATACTATCATTGTTGATGTCAGATGGATCTTGGCTAAAAGCACAGAATAGCAGAAAGATGCTTATTAATTGGGTTTTGACTATGTAAAAGCATTAAATGGCATGTAGAATAACAAATTATGGATAACATTGCAAAGAATGAGAAATCTAGAGCACTCAATTATACTTACGAGATCTTGGAAAAAGTATAGCCAGAATGTTCCCTAGAGGCAAGAATGATGAGTCTTCAGCTCACATATTTTGGGCATTTTGCTAAAAGAGTCCATTCCTTCGAAATAAAGAGATATCATGCTTGGAAAGGTGGAGAGTGGGAGAAAAAGAAGACCCCAATAAGGTGGATTGATGTGGAGACTGCAGTTATAGACTCAAGTGTAACAGCGATGAGGATGGCACAGAATTCAGGTCTGTTGCTCATATAGTTGCCATGAGTTTTGCTGGACACAACAGGGCCTAGCAACAATAACAATATAATAGAACACAAAGCAGTAGTCCACACAGCACAAGGGGGTACTGCATGCTTTAAAAAGTAAAGAAAGCTATATATCATAGTTGTATTAATTCAGCATACTTATTCAGTCTGTGCTAGGAGCTGCTAGAACTCCTCTGTCTTGGAAGAAGTATAGGTAACTCATCTTTAGAAGCAAGGATGGAAGATTTGTCCTTATATACATTAGATATTTTATCATGAGGGGCAAGGCCTTGGAGAGGACATTATGCTTGGGAGAGTCAATGAAAAAGAAGACCCTCAGAGAGATGAATTGACACAATAGTTTCAACAGTACTTTAAAACATCTGTAAGAATGACACAGACCTGAACAGTATTTGATCGGGACTGACTCAATGACACATGATAACAATGATGAACATAGAATCTTGCAAAAGCTATTTAAATAATTAAATACTGAAGTATTTTGAAAAGCCTGGTGGCCTTGTATCAAGAAACCACACTGTAATTCCAAGGCATGCAGTTTGAGTCCACCAGCTGTTCTGTGGGAGAAGGGATAGGCAATCTCCTCTTGTGCTATTAACTGCCTCTGAAAACCGCTGGAGGGTCCGCTATGGGGTGGTTCCAACTCTACACAACAGCAATAACATTTTGAAAAGATCAATAAGAAAGGAGTAAACCTAAATCCAGGATTTGTTTTGGTTTTATTCCAATAACAGGAATAGTGGTTCTTTTCTCCCCCAGAAAGCACAGGGTCCAGGTAAGTGGCAGCGCTGGTTACTAGAAGTCTATTAAAAACATCTCTTTATAAATGACAGTGTTGATCTTCACTGGGCATCCTGCCAACTCGAGTCAGCTACTCACCCCAGCAGTGCTCTGGGCCTGGCTTTTTGCCAGTGTCAGTAAAGTGAGCCTGGCATATGAGCTTCCCTCTGCTGCTCACTTGAGAGCTCCTTCAGGGGACACCTGCTCCTGGGAGGCTGGCAGTCACCTCGGCAAAAAGTCACCTTCCAGCCCGTGAGGTTTAGGTATTAACACAGGTTGTTTTAACAGGAGGATATCCACACATACCAAAATATCTTAAAGAAATTCCTTACCACTCCCTGGATGAAAGAGCAACTGGAAAACTACAGTGCTCGGTGTGGGCTGCGTGTACAACAGGTAGGTCCTTAATGGGTGATAAATACCTTGCCAAAAAAATGACGAAGATACACACTCTTATCTGCTAATGACAGCTCGTTTCCTCTTGGAAATATTAAAATAGTGTCCTGAAAGTTGGTGTGTTTCAAGAAGAACATTTTTCTTAAAAATTAAATGGTGAAACACAAGCTCAAAACTGGAGCAAAGTGGTAGTGCTCTTCTGTAGTTTCTGATTTTTCAGAAGCTATTTCAGGTGATTAAGTCTGTGGCAGACTAACAGGCCAGAGAAACTGAGTGCCATTTTAGGGCGAGCCAGGGTAGGATTAGGTGTTCCAGGCTACACTGTTCTCCTAAGCCTGCCATGATCTCAAACTTAGAGCCTGGGCCTCAGCCAGAGTCAGACTGACCTTCAGAGGTGAGCAAAGAAGGTGGCAGCACTCTAGCGTTTTCTGTGGCAGATTCTCTTGGTGGTTCTCTTTTTATTCCGTTCTTCCCTAATGTTGATTGAATGCCTCTCTCCAACCCTCACCTCCACAGCTAAAGTCACTCTAGGTCTTTCCTGCTGAAATGATATACCCTTTTAATATTGCAAGCAGAAATACCAACCACTATCTTTCTTTTGTCTCCCTTGAAAAGTCATCCTATGACTATATTTCACAACAGCAATAATTTAGGCAATTTACACCATAACTATTATTATCTTTAATGAAGGGGAAAGTTGCTGATTAACTAATGTAAAGACTAACTAGGAGACGGATTCGTATAATGTGACTTTTGGGAAAAAAGAATTTAAATTTATCTTGAACCTTAAATATAACCTATCTTTAAATTTTTATTTTCTCATCACATAGAGCATATGAAAGGAGTGTGCATTTCATTTTCAAGGCCTCGTTCATCATTATTTCATCTCATGGTCTTTGTGAGCACTCCTGATATGGAAGGCATTTGATACTCAGGTGGCTCTTCCTATATTCATTTTTCAGTTTAGCAGTTGGTGAGTCAAGGTGCATGGAGCAGTTTTTTTAAAGAAACCAGTCTTAGTTTAGCTCTGGTGGAATAATGGTAAAGAATTGCATTCCCAACACAAAGGTATATGGTTTGAATCCACCAGATGCTCCATAGGAGAAAGATGGGCAATCTCCCTTGTTTTTTTATTGCATCTGAAAATCCACTGGAGGGTCAAGTATGGATCAGTGCTGACTTGAAGGTAACAACAACAACAGTCTCAATTAGGGAGTTCTGGTGACATAGTCCATTGGGAGTTAACCCAAACGTCAAGCCTTTCTGAGGGTTCATGTCCACCAGCCATTCTGTAAAGATGGACTACCTCTTCTGCAATTTCAGTCTCAGAAACCCACTGCTGGGTCAGCTTTGAGTTAGTTCTAATTTATCAAAAATTAGTTGAAATCTTAATTACTACAAAGCAAACACAGATTAGTTGTTCTCCTAGGTTTCTTTTCTTTTCTTCTTCTTTATTTTTTTTATCTTGTTGTGTACCAACTAGTTAGATCTGACTTGCACAGGAGGAGATTACCCCTCCTTCTCCAGCAGAGCATCTGGTGGATTTTAACCATATGCCTTCAGGATTGCAGTGCAGCTTCTTGCCACTAGGCCTCTAGAGATTCCTTCTCCTACGTTGTTAAAAAATGTAAATGTTACTGTCTGATATATTAGAAGTCTATAAGGACTACATGAATTCTTTCCGAATTCAATTTTAGGTAATATTTTAATAGAGTCCCCAAACATAACATTATAAAATAGAAGAGATATATAGAAAATACCTTATGTTGACCTGAAAGTATATTTTTAAAGATTCATTTTAATGAATATGTTTTAATTAATTAGTCTACATATTCCAGAATGTAAGGTAATTCCTACTTCCTCCTCCCCAAAAAACCCCCCCACATTTGGCATAATTTTATATGTTAAATTTTAATAAATAATAACTTTAAAGGGAGCTCTGAAGGCATTGGCCATGCCCACCTGACAGATAAACTCTACCCATAGCTACTAGAGGAAAGACAGGCATTTTATGTGAAAATTTCCACCTCTGAAGCCCCTGGAGGGTCAGCTGAGTTGATTCATACTCTATAACATTGAGTTGAACATGCTGATTGACTCAAAATGGTAATTTGTTTGCATACATGTTTAAAAGCACAATTTTGTAAGTATACAAATTTGTATATATATCCACTCTTTACTTCTCGACATAGTTAAGATTCCTAAGATCAGGTTGGTTTTGTAAATATTCACATTATGGGAAACTTTAGCTACCAAATACCTCAAGCTACAGGAGTCATTTTAGAGGCAGCTCTATGGGGCTGCTTCCTCCTCTGGGACTCCAGCTACTGCTCATTTGTTTCTATTCCTTGACTTCTTCATTTTTGGCAACAGTTGGCTTGTACCATTTTAAACCACAAATAAACAAAGCTGATTGGGTCCGGACTGACCAATAGGTAGTATTTTCCTCTCAAAAAGGGAATGCCCCCCTACCTAGACCACTGCCTGCTGGGCTCAGCACACCTTTTGCAAATGGCAAATCATGGGCTCATGGCAAGTTGACTGCTGGCACCCTTTCTATTCCCCTTTGCAGTATGCTTGCAGACATATAGCCTGATGCCGCAGTTTTTTCACCAAGCCAAACCAAAGGGGAGAAATCAAGAAGTAACTGAACAGATGACTTCAAAAGGCAGCATGTGAAGACCAAGCAAAGTATTACAGTGAAATGTTCAAGGAGCTGGAGTTGGAATATCAAAAGGGATGTACTCGCTTGGCATTTCTTAAGTTGAAAGAACAGAAGAACAAATTCAAGCCTCTGGTTGCAATACTTAAAGATGCAGGAGGCAGGATGTTGAATGGCCCAGGAAGCATCAAAGGAAAATGAAAGGAGTACCCAGTGGCACTATACCAAAAAGAATTGACTGACACAGAAGAATTGAATGAAACAACTTATGGTCAAGAGCCTGTGGTGATGAAGGAAGTCCAAGCTTCTCTGAAGTAATTGTCAAAAAACAAAGCCCCAGAAATTCATGGAATACCAACTGACATATTTCAGCAAGCAGATACAGCCCTGGACACACTCACCAGTTTATACCAAGAAATCTGGAGGACAACTACCTAGCCAACTGACTGGAAGAGATCTGTATTTATTCCCATTCCAAAACAAAGTGACCCAAAAGAGTAGGGAACTGGGGCAGTGGGGGTTGGTGTGTCGGAATTAGTGAGACTGGCTCAGGATAGGGCAGGGTTCAGAGCTGCTGTACTGTACATAGGGTCACTATGAGTTGCAAGTGACTCGATGGCACATAACAACAACAACATCATTAATATCACACATAAGCAAGATCCTGCTGAAGATTATTCAGAAACTACTGGAAAAGTATGTCAGCAGAGAACTACCATATGTGCAGGCTGAGTTTAGAAGAGGTCATTGCACTAGGGACATAATAGTAAACATTACATGGATTTTGATTGAAAGCAGAGAGTACCAGAGGAATTTCTGTGTTTCACTGACTGTGCAAAGGCATTTGACTGTGTGAATCACAACAAATTGTAACTAACCTTGAGAAAAATGGAGATCTCAGAACACTTAATTGTGTTCATTTAAAAGCTATACTTACACCAAGAAGCAGTAGTCAGAACAGAGCAGGCAAACACTGCAGGGATCAGATGAGGAAAGGTATATATCAAGGATACATCCTACCTATTGTTCATGTTGTTGTTGTTGTTGTTATGTGACATCGAGTCGCCTGCGACTCATAGCGACCCTATGTACAACAGCCCTAAACTCCGCTCTGTCCTGTGCCAATCACACTGTCTCTGACACTCCCATCCCAATTATCCCAGTCACTGAATCAATCCACCTCATAGAGGGCCTTCCTCTCCAGCGCTGTCCCTCCACCCTCCCAAGCATGATGTCCCTCTCTAAGGACCGGTCTGTCCTCACAACATGTCCAAAGTATGTCAGACGGAGCCTCAGAATCCTTGCCTCCAAGGAGCCACCCGGTTTAACCCTTTCCAGGACAAATCTGTTTGTTTTCCTCGCAGTCCATGGTATTTTCAATACTCTTCTCCAGCACCACATCTCAAAGGCATCAATTCTCCTTCTATCCTCCCTGGTCATTGTCCAACTCTCTGATGCATAACAGGTGATTGCGAAGACCATGGCCTGTATCAGACTCGCCTTCGTCTCCAAAGAGATACCATTGCTCTTCAGCACTTTGGAGAGGTCCCTAACAGCACTTTCCCATGGCAGTGTGCCTTTTAATTTCCTGGCTGCTGGTGCCAAGACTGTTGACTATGGAGCCAAGCAAACTAAAGCTGTGTACAATCTCAATCTCTTCACCATCCATCCTGATGCTGCCAATTGGTCCAGTGGTGAGAATCTATTTTTCATAATATATAAAATTCTTAATTTTAATTGTGATCAACACTCTTGGCACCAGCAGTTAGGAAATCAAAAGGTGAATTTCATTGAGCAAGCCTGCTATCAGCGACCTTTCCAGAGTACTGATAGGCAAAGATGTCCATCTAGAGACTAAGGCACACTTGATACAGTCCATGGTCTTCACAATAAAGATTACAGAACAAGAATTGATGCCTTTTAGTTGTAGTGCTGGAGGAGAGTCTTGACCATACCATGGAATGCCAAGAAAACAAATAGGTCTGTCTTGGAGATGGTAAAACCAAGTTCCTCCTTGGAAGTAAAGAACTTTTTTTTAAAAAACAATAATTATTTTATTAATTTTAATGAACATTTACAGAGATTTTGGATTTCCATTTGTTCATTGTTGCATTTTTCTCCCTGCCCACACCTCCCCCTGTTTGTACTTCTTTTTGAAAAGTAAAAGAAAAATTCCTTCATTGGGATACAATCCACCCCCCGCCCCCCGCCCCCTGAACACCAGTACACTTCACTATGCAACCTTCATTCTGGACTCTTGTCATAACCATAATACCCAATCATATATCATATATCATATCATATATCATGTTCTCTCTCTCTCACCTGTTTCAATGCAGTATACATAATTTATCCAATTTTTCTCAATCTCATCCCAACCCTGATGTAAGTCCCATTCTACACCAGTGACACTATGCAGTATTTGTCCTTTTGTGACTGAGATATTTCACTCAGCATAATGTCCTCTAGGGTCACCCATTTTTAATAATATTGCATGAGTTCCTTGTTTTCAATGCAGCATAGTATTCCATTGTGTGACTATACCACCGCTTCTCTAGCCATTCTTTTCTTGATGGGTACTTAGGTTGTTTCCAATTCTTTGCTATATGAACAAAGCAGCAATAAACATGGGTGTGCATATATCTGCCTGGGTGGCAGTTATGGTTTCTTTAGGGTGTATTCCCAGTAGAGGAATTGCTGGGTCAAATTATATTTCTGTTTGCAACTTTTTGAGAAAGCGCCACACAGCCTCCCATAGTGGTTGCACCATTTTATACTCCCACCAACAGTGAATAAGGGTTCCAGTTCAAGACAGTGTGGTACTGGTATAATGACAGACACATCGATCAATGGAATAGAACAGAAAATCCAAAAATCAGTCCATCTACCTATGGTCAATTGATTTTTGACAAAGAGAAGCAAGGATTTGAAGCTCCATCTCACATACTTTGGTAACGTGACAAAGGAGGATTGGTCCTTGGAGAAGGCCATCATGCTCAGAAGGGTGGAAGGACAACGCAGGATAGGAAGACCTCAGATGAGATAGATTAGATAGTTGATAGATAGATAGATAGATAGATAGATAGATAGATAGATAGATAGATAGATAGAGTGAGTAACTAAGGCAATGGGGGTAGGTGTGTCAGAGTCAGTGAGACTACTGGCTCAGGACAGAACAGACTTCAGAGCTGTTGTGCGTATGGTCACTATGAATTGCAGGTGACTCAACAGCACATAAAACAAGAACAATTGTGGTTTTCATGAAAATTGGATTTTCATTCATTTATTGTTGCACATTTTACCCCCTCCCCAATTCACTTTCTTTTATATTTATTTATTGTTGTACAATTATCTCCCTCCTTCCCCCTCCCCTGAGTCCTCTTTATAATGTACCTCTTATTCTGGGCTGTTGTTGTATGTATAATGCATAATCAGATATTCCTTTTAAACAGATCTTTCCTTAATTTGTTCCAATGCTGTATTCATTATTTATTCACTCTTCTCTTAGTTTCCTCCCCCAATTCCCATGTCAGTCCTGTTTTACAACAGAGGCTTTATGCAGTATTTGTCCTTTTATGACTGAGATATTTCACGCAACATATTGTCTTCAAGGGTCACCCATGTTGTGTAATAGTTTATTATTTCCTTCTTTTTCAGTGCTGCATAGCATTCTGTTTTGTGAATTGACCATGGTTTTTCTGTCCATTTATTTTTTGATAGGCACTTGAGTTGCTTTCATCTTTTTGTTATTGTGAATAGCACAGCAATAAACAAGGAATGTGCATATATATGTTTGGGTGGCAGCTCTGGTTTCTTTAGGTTATATTTCCAGTAGTGGAATTGCTGGGTCACATGGTATTTCTATTTCCAGTTCTTAGAGAATATGTCATACTGCCTACCATAGTGCTTGTGCAATTGTACACTCCCACCAGCAGTAAACAAGGGTTCTCATCTCTCTACAATCTTGCCAGTATTTGTTGTTTGCTGCTCTAGTGAACTCTGCTATTATTACTGGGGTGAGGTGATACCTCATATATGTTTTTGTTTGCATCTCTCTGATCACTAGGGATTTTGAACATTTTTCATGTGTTTGTTTGACATTTAAATGTCTTCTTTAGTGAAGTGTCTATTCATATCCTGTGTCCATTTTGCAATTGGGTTGTTTATATTTTTCTTGTTGAAATGCTGGAGTGTTCTGTAAATTCGAGGTATGAGTCCCTTATCAGACATGTCATTACCAAATTTTTTTTCCCAATCTCTGTGTTTCCTTTTTACTCTGTTGGAGAAGTTTTTTGATGTGCATAGAGATTTGGTTCTTAGAATGTCTCATTCATCTATTTTATTTTCTCCTGGTTGTAGTTGGTGCATCCTATCTCCATACCTTTTCAATCTATATGTAGAACAGATCATGTGAGAGGCTGGAATTTGTGAGGAGGAATGTGGCATCATAATAGAAGGAAGACTTATCAACAACCTGCAGTATGCAGATGACACAACCTTGCTTGCTGAAACCAAAGAGGACATGAGGCGTTTGCTGCAGAAGGCCAAGGATTGTAGCCTTCAATATGGATTGAAGCTCAACATGAAGAAAACAAAGATTCTCAGCACTGTTCCAATCGGCAGCTTCATTATGGACAGAAAAAAGAATGAGATTGTTTATAACTTCAGCTTGTTTGATTCCACAATCAACATTTTTGGCACCAGCAATCAGAAAATCAAAATACAAAAAGCCCTGGTTAAGTCTGCTATCAGAGACCTCTGTAGAGTACTGAAGAACAATGGTGCCAGTCTGGAGACTAAGGTGTGACTGATCCAGGCCATGATCTTCATGATTACTTGTTATGCATCAGAGATCTGGCCAATAACTAAGGATGATAGAAAAAGGATTGATGACTTGGAGTTGTGGTGCTGGAGAATAGTGTTGAACTTACCATAGACTGACGGAAGAACAAACAGAACTGTTCTAGACAGGGTGAAAGCAGGCTGCTCCCTGGAGGCAAGGATTTTTAAGTTCTATCTCACATACTTTGGGCACATGGTCAGGAGGGACCAGTCCTTGGTGAGGGACATCATGCTTGGAAGTGTCTAGGGACAGCACAGGAGAGGAAGACCCAGGATGAGACTGGAACAATAAGATTACGTCTGTTGAAGATGATGAGATTGGTTCAGGACAGGGCAAGGTTCAGAGCTAATGTACATAGGATTCCTATGAGTCACAGGTGACTTGATGGCACATCACAACAGTAATTAATCTCATAATAACGGGTAATTAGGGTAGGTGTGTCAGAGACAGTGAGATTGGCTCTGGATAGAGAAAATTTCAGAGCTATTTTGCATAGGGTTGCTGAGTCAGACTTGACTTGACATCAGGTAATAACAACAATGAAGAATATTTGTGCAGGTTAATGGCCCTTGGCCAAGGTATTTGGACTTATGCTTCCTATTCTAATGTTATTCTTATTTCAGACTGAAAATAGGGATGAGATGGGAGGGATCATGGACTGGAGACTCAAGCAACAAGCATTCTCTCAAATACATGGGTTCTTACCAGGCACTAAAATTATGTACATAGGTTTATAAAATTCTTTTCTTAAATTCAAAATGTCAGATAATGAGTTAGTTGATAAATGAGGGGTTTTTTTATATTTCACATATATTTGCAATCACTACAGTGAAATAATTATTATGCTTTACAGCGAGATCTTAAAAGCTCATTTGTCTTACTTTCTAAGCACAGCTTCTAAATTTAACAGGTAGAATTTATGTCAGAATAATTATGAGAGTGACCTATAATATGAGATTTTGTAAGAACTGGAGTAAAAAAAAATGTCTCTATTGAGAAGACTTTTTTTTAAAAAGAACAAAACTCAACATTTATAAGTTGGAGTAGATTTATACTTGTTCCTAGTCCAAATAAAAGTGAACCAATAAAATGTGGAAATTATACCACAATATCATTAATATCTCATGCAAGCAAAATATTGCCAAAGGCCATGCAAAACCAGCTAGAATAGTACACTGACACCGAATACCAGAAGTTCAAGTTGGATTTAGAAGAGGCCATGGCAACAGGGTTCTCATTGGTGATGCAGATAAGTCCTGGATGAAAGTAGAGAATACCAGAAAAATACATTAATTTATTGACTGTGCAAACTGATTTGACTGTATGGATCATAACAAACTACGATTAACATTGAGAAGGAGGAGAATCCCAGAACACTTAATTGTGCTCATACAAAATCATTGTTGTTGTTGTTATGTGCCGTCGAGTTGTTTGCGACTCATAGCGACCCTATGTACAACAGCCCTAAACTCTGCCCTGTCCTGTGCCAATCGCACCGTCTCCGACACTCCCATCCCAATTACCCCAGTCACTGAATCAATCCACCTCACAGAGGGCCTTCCCCTCCTGCGCTGTCCCTCCACCCTCCCAAGCATGATGTCCTTCTCCGAGGACTGGTCTCTCCTCACAACATGCCCAAAGTATGTTAGACGGAGCCTCAGAATCCTTGCCTCCAAGGAGCCACCCGGTTTAACCCTTTCCAGGACGAATCTGTTTGTTTTCCTAGCAGTCCATGGTATTCTCAATACTCTTCTCCAGCACCACAGCTCAAAGGCATCAATTCTCCTTCTATCCTCCTTGGTCATTGTCCAACTCTCTGATGCATAACAAGTGATTGTGAAGACCATGGCCTGTGCAAAGACCATGGCCTGTATCAGACGCACCTTAGTCTCCAGAGAGACACCATTGCTCTTCAGTACTTTGGAGAGGTCCCTAACAGCAGACTTTCCCATGGCAATGCACCTTTTAATTTCCTGGATGCTGGTGCCAAGACTGTTGACTATGGAGCCAAGCAAACTAAAGCTGTGTACAATCTCAATCTCTTCACCATCCATCCTGATGGATGTTGTTGTTGTAGGTGTCATCAACTAGAGTACAGCTCACAGCACCCCTAAGAACAACAAATCAGAATCCTGTCCTAGCCTTTTCATCTTTACACTTACTGACACACATTGCCCATTGTAGCAGTCATTGTGTCAATATACCTGGTTGAAGGTCTTCCTATCCTTCACCAACCCACCTCCCTTCCAACTATCATGTCCCTCCCCAAGTAATAGAGCCTCCTAGCAGCATACCAAAAGTATGTGAGGTAAAGCCTCATCATCCTTGCCTTCAAAGATCACTCTGGCTGCCTTTTCTCCAAGTTTGTTTGTTATATTGGCAGTCCATGGGGTATTATGCACTCTTCTCCAACACCACAGCTTCAAGGCATCAATTCTTCTTTCATCCCTATTCATTGTACAGCTCTCAGGCGAAGTGATTGGAGAGACTATGGCTTAAATCAGACACACGTAAATCCTCAAACTGACACCATTATTCCTCAGTAATTTAGATAGGTTCCTAACTGCAGACTTTCCTGGTGCAATGAGTCTCCTGATTTCCTGACTGCTGGTACAAAGGGTATTAATTGTGAATGCAAATAAAATGAAATGACTGACAGTTTCAACCTTTTCTACATCCATCATGATGTTTTCTATCAATTCAGTGGTAAGAATTTTTTGTTTTCTTGACACTGAGATGCAATCCGTACCAAAGGCATTACTTGGTCTTCTGCAATACGTACTTCAAGTCCTCCTCATTTTCAGCAAGCAAGATTGTGTCATTTGCATAACACAGGTTATTGGTGAGTCTCCGTTCTAGCCTGATGCCACATTCCTCTTTATAGAGTTCAGCTTCTCAAATAATTTGCTAAGCATACATATTAAGTAGGTATGGGGAGATAATATCACCCTGATGCACTACCTTCCTCATATTAAACTATGCAGTGTTTCCTTGCTCTGTTCACACAACAGCTTCCTGATCTAGGTACAGGTTTTACATGAGCACAATTAAGTGCTCTGGGACTCCCATTCTTCTCAGTGTTTGCCACACTTTTTATGATGCACACAGTCAAATACCTTTGCATAGACAAGCACAAATAGACATTCTTCTGGTATTATTTACTTTCAGCCAGGATCCATCGGACATCAGCGATGATATTTGTGGTGCCACAGCCTCTTCTAAATCTTGCTTGAACTTCTGGCAGTCCCCTTTCTATGTACTGTTCTAGCTGGGTTTTTAAAAATTATTATTAATGATTTTTAA
>NW_006399752.1:13796318-13800385 GCF_000299155.1 Elephantulus edwardii
TTAATTGGGAAGCTCGATCCAACACTGTCCGCCATGGGTAACCAACCATTAATGCATTTGACACATCAGCATCACAGTGTTCAGCCTCATAGCAACCACAAGTTACCGCTGTACGGCAAGTGGACACACCAGGGCGATATGACCTAGAGGAATGTTTGAACAAAAACAATGAAAGACATTTTCCTAGAAAATAAAAAAAAATCTTTCATTGTGATACAATCTCCTGTTTTTTTGACAATCTTCAGCAGTATTTTTTGCTTGTGTAGACCAAGAAGCTATTGTCTGAATGGAGAAAGGCAAAATTGCATGGTTTAAAGTTAGGAAGGGTATGCATTAGGGATGTATCCTTTCTTCACACCTAATTTAATCTGTATGCTAATCAAATAATTCCTGAAGCAGGACCCTATGAGGACTGTGGAATCAGGATTGGAGGAAGACTTATCAATAACCTACATTACGCAGGATGATACAACCTTGCATGATGAAAGTGAAGAAGATTTGAAATGATTGCTGAGAAGAACAAGAACTACATCCTTTAGTGTGGGTTATATCTCAACATCAAGAGAACAAAGATCGTTACTACAGGGCCAACAGATAACATTATGATTGATGGAGAAAGGATTGATGCTGTGAATGACTTCATCTTATTTATATGAACAATCAACACCCTTGGTACCAGCAGTCAGGAAATCAGGTGATGTATTGCACTGGGCAAATCCACTGTCAGGAACCTCTCCAAAATTATTAAGAGCAATGATATCAGTTTCAAGACTATGGTGTGCCCAATTGAGGCCATAGTCTTTTCAATCTCTTGCTATACATCTGAGAGCTGTACAGTTAAAAGGATTGCAGAAGAATTGATGCCTTTGAGTTGTGACGTTGGATTGGAGAAGAGTACAACTATACCATGGACTGCCAAAAGAGCACACAGTTATGTCTTGAGAAAAGTGCAGTCTGAATACTCCACGGAGACAAAGATGACAAAGCTTTATCTCTTAAACTTTGACATGTTGCAAAGAGAGGCTATTCCTCAGAAAAGGATATCACGCTTGGTCAGCCAAAGAGAGAAAGACCCCCCAATGAGATGGGTTGACACAGTCACTGTAGTCATGGGCTTGATGTATCAGAGATGATGTGTCAGGATGGCACAAGGTAGAGCAGAGTTCAGGCTTATTGTTCATAGGGTCACTACTTGACTCAACAGTACCTAACAACAACAGCTATAACATAGAAAATGTAAAAGCTAAAAAGTGTTTTAATGGAAAGGACGTCTTTCACACCTGTGCCTAATTTTACAGTTTTTCTGACCTACTTAATTTACTCAAGAAAATGTATTAAGTAAAGAATATTTTCTATACTATCATCTTTAGATTTTTAAAAAATTTTTATAATTAGGATCAGAATCCCATAGAACAAATATAAAACCTTAGTTCCTTTATAAATTTTTGTTTCAATGTAGACTTGTGTTCGGTTTTCTGAATATTTTATAATGCTTATTAAAACTAGGTATCTTTTGAAATTTTAGCTAATAGTCCGCTCCTTTTATTAGCCTAGATCACTGGACAGATTGTTTTGGTGTGGTTGACATCTATTTACAGCTCCAGAAATCCCTATGTTCTTTCACTGCGTAAGCAATGTGCTGAAAATTCTTTGGAAGGACACTTAGCAAAGTCAACATAGTGAATTGAATCCATTTTTCTCTGGTCACTAGCTTCTACCATGAAGCAAGGCAGCCACTATGAAATGGCTTTCATGTTTTAAAATTATTTGAGTAGTAAATTAGTTACCAATTTTTAAAAACCTCTAAAATTTAATTACTCTTAAGTAACTGATTAAAATCATGTTGGCCTCAATGAATTCAGTATGTTTCAAAACTTTGTCATTTGCTGCTAGAAATACTTTGAGTAGTGGCAAACTTTCTTAATTGGGGCAGCAGCTGCCAGGACCATGACGATCAGAGGCATTGAGGAATTTTTCTACAAGAATTCATTTATGCCCAAGTGGTATTTTGAGTCCATTTAAACCTGTTTCTCTCAAGCTTGCTTTCTCCTGCTACAATTTTGAATATGAGGTACACTTATATATTTGTACTAGTGTTTTGTTCGTCTCATGGAGCTCTCATGGCTTGGTGGTAAGCAGTTGCATTACCAATCCAAAGGCATATAGTTCAAATCCACCACCTGCTCTGGGGGAGAAAAATGAGCAATCTCCTCCTGTGATATTTACTATCGCTGAAAACCTGCTGGAGGATCAGCTCAAGGTTAGTTCTGACTTGAGAGTATACAACAACAACAAATTGTTTCGTTTCAATTCCATGATACCTCTCTAATAATCCAGTGCTCCCCTTCCCTATTACAAAAATTAATATATTTAAACAAGCAAATAAACATCTAACTCCTTTATAGTTTCATCTTTTTCATAGTAGTAACATCATTAAATTTTATGTTAGACAATTTGGTAAATTATGATATTAACCATGCATCCCAATTTGGACCCTCTCCTGTACCAGGTAGCAGGAAATCTTTAGTAATATATTATACTGATTTTATTCATAGACGAATATGTGATATGGTGGCCTAGTGGCTGTAAGAAGTTGCATTGCAACCCCAAAACTACATAATTCAAATCCACCGGCTGCGCTGAGGGAGAAAGATGGACAGTTTCCTTCTGTGCAACGTATAGTCTCTGTAAACTCACTGGAGTTCAGCTATGGGTTAATTCAGAATTGATAGCACACAACAACAATAATAAATAATAAAAATCATTATAAATTGCTTGATTGTGAAACTAACAACACAATTTGTTTTGTTGTGTTTGTATTTACAAAACAATTGTTTTGAAAAAGTTTTCTATTTGAATTACAATATAAATTATAGTGCTAGTACTTTCCTTCTCTCCTAGATGTCAAGTCAGAAAAACTCATACCTGACTCTTCATTGAGTTTCCAAAGCTGTGAGACACATGGGAAGAGATTGCCTGTCTTTCTCCTGTGGAGCTGCTGGTAGATTCAAACCAACAGATAAGGTCGAGTGGCCTTTCAGGTTAGCAGTGCAACTTCCTGAGGACCATGCCACCACAGCTCCCTACTAACATTATTATTATTTTTAAGTTTCTCCCCTTCTTTTCCTTTGATTGCTACTTCATTCTCCATAAAGATAGTGATAAAAGGCCAGAAATACAAATTGCTAAAATTGTAGCTAAAATACCACATTTTTTTACAAAATCAGCACCTATAAAAACACAACAGCAAAACCAATAAACTCATAAGGCATTACACAACATGGGGAGCCTGGAGAGCATTCTGCTGAGTGAAATATCTCAGTCACAAAATGACAAGTTCTGTATGACACTGTTGTTACAAAACAGGACAGATGGGATGGGGTGGGAAGAGAATGGGAAAAGAGTAAACAGATGAGGAGAAGCACTGTCTGAAACGAAGATATGATTAGGCATTATTCGTATGGCAACAGTCTGGAATAAAGGATGCGTTGCTGGGTTGCCTGGGGGAGGGAAGGAAAAAAATGTGCAACAAGAAAAGGAAAAAGTTAACTGAAGGAGGGGGAGGGAAGAAAATGTACAACAATATATAAATGAAAATTCAAATTTTCAGTAAACTTTCATTAAAATTACAAAAAAATAATTTTATTAAAAAAAATAACAAAATTAATCTACATCCAGGAGAGGGTAAAATAGATGAGAGGGACCTTTTAAGAATCAAATCCCTTGCATCTAAATTCCAAAATCGATCTCCATAATAGTCTGTGTGTTTCCTACTGCCAAAGGGGCCCTTTGGAGTAGTGAGAGAGGATCTTCACCCTGAAACCCGCAGCGTCCCTTTTCGGCGGGAGGTAGCTAGGAGAATGCGCCGTCCCCTTTTCCTTGTGGCTCGGGGTGAGGTCTCTCAGGGAGGAGTGGTGGGGAGTGGCAAGGGATACACTGACAGGGAAGATTAGTCGGAACTGGCTTTGACAAGCACTGTGGCATTTGGGCAGGAACAAGCTGGGAGGAGGGTGGAGAGAATGGTGCAACAATGAATGAGTGGAAGCCCAAAATCTCTGTAAATGTTT
>NW_006399752.1:13802446-13806604 GCF_000299155.1 Elephantulus edwardii
CTTCAGAATTTATCTTCCATTGTCCAACCCATGACCTTACAGCTTGTATCTGAAGCTTCATTTGCTTCTGTGATTCTGAACATGTCTACTGCAGAGCAACTGATGGACGAAAACTGATCAGACTGTGTAGGTTAAAAAATCCCAAACTATCTATGATGGACATCAAGTTGGAACTGACTCTGAGCTGACTCTCCAAAGGGTTTTCAGAGTCAAGGGAGGAGAATATGCATCTTTCTACAGTAGAGAAGCTGTTGGATTTAAGCTTCCTGTACTTAGGTTGGCAGTGCAACTTTTTGACACTATGCCATGAGAGCTCTCTATTGGTAAACTTTTGCTGTTAGGTGCAATCGAGTCAAGTATCACTCACAGTGACCCTTTGAACAACAGAACCCTGTCTTATCCTGTGCCATCCTCATCATCACTGACACACACAAGCCCATTGCTGCAATCCCTGTGTCAGTCCATCTTGTTGAGAGTGTCTACCTCTCTTTTGCCAACTATGTTTTCTAAAAATGTTTTCGTTATCATTAACTACAGAGATATTCTTAGAAAAATTACTAAATATCTGCTGAAACAGCACAAACCTTGGGGAAGGACATCATTCTTGGAAGCATGGAGGAACAGTGCAAGAGAAGGAGACCCTGGATGAGACGGATTGACACAGTAACTGGGGCAATGGGGATAGATGTGTCAGTGTCAGTATTACTGAAAGCAAGAGATTCTTTCCTTTGTCAATTGCCAATAAGACACACAGATTGCAATATCCAAAGAACTTTAGCATAAATCTGGGAGGACAGAGAGACTGACTCTCTGTCTGGCAGTGATCATTAAGTTTTTATACTTGAGTGAGATTTTTGTTAAAGTTATAAGGTTTCTACATTTAAAAAGAACAGTTTACATATAGTTACTCCTAAACGGACAATTTATGAAATAGTTAACATATGACTTAGAAAAATAGTTTTGAAAAGGTAAATGCTAATCCGGGAAAGGTGCATTTCCCTTCTTGGTAAACAGGCAGTTTAAAGTCAATTTACATACGACTCAGAAACAATTTGAAAGAGGGAAATGCTAATCTAGAAAAAACACATTTCCTCTCCTGGTAAATAGGCAGTTTAAAGTACTTTACATGACTAAAGAGGGTTGGGGAGGGGGGGAACAGCTCAGTGGCCTAGTGTCAAGAAGCTGCACTGCATTCATAAAGGTTCAAGGTTCGAATCCACCAAAAGCTCTGCTGGAGAAGGAGGGGCGAACTCCTCCTGTGAGAGTCAGATCCAATTCGACAGTACACCAAATTATAAACAAATGAAATTAAAAAGAAAAAGAATGCTAATTTCTTTTTTTAAAAAAAAGAAGGGGGAGAATTCTAAGGCAAAGTAACTAGCTTTGTAGGCTGTAGGTAACTGATGTCAGTTTTATAACTATACTGATATGTTTGAATAATTCTGTAATATCAAGCAACTACTCATATGCAAGTTCAAGCTGAAGCTAAACAAGGTTAAATAAAATCCACAGGAACCAATAGAATTTCAAAACCATCTAGGAACATGTTTAAGATCGTGAACACTAATGAGTGAGTGAAGATCAGATGAGCTGTGGGAGGATAACAAGAATATCATCCATGACGAATGCAAAAAGGTCATTACAAAGATAGAAGAGAAAGAAAAGACCAAGATGGATGTCAGACAAGACTCTGAATATTGCACTAGAGCGTTGAGAACGCAAAGCAAAGGGAAGAAATCAAGACATTAAGGAGCTGAACAGAAGATTTCAAAGGGCAATGTGGGAAAACAAAGCTAAATATATAAATGAAATGTGCAAAGGACTGGAGTCAGAAAATCAAAAGGGCTGAACTCACTCAGCATTTCTTAAGCTGAAGGAACTGAAGAACAAATTCAAGCTTCAAGTTGCAATATTTAAGGATGCTTTGGGCAGAATATGAAATGATCTGGGAAGCATTAAAAGAAGATGGAAATAGTATACCGAGTCACTGTACCGGAAAGAGTTGGCTGAGACAGAAATATTTCATGAAACAACATATGAGCAAGAACTTGTGGTGATGAAGGAAGAAGTTCAAACTGCTCTGAAAGAATTGGTAAAAAACAAGGCTCCAGGAATTGAGAGCATACCAATTGACATATTAAAAAAAAAAACAACACTGCCCTGAATGTGCTCACCAAATTATGTCAAGAAATCTGGAAGACAACCACCTGGCCAACTTACTCGAGGAGATCCACATTTGTTCTCATTAAAAAAAAAAAAGTGATCTGACAGAGTAAGAAAATTCTTGAACAATATAATTAATATCACATGCAAGCAAGATTCTGCTGAAAATTATCCAATAACTACTGGAATAGCCCATCAACAGAGAATTGCCAGATGTGCAGGTTGGGTTTAAAAGAGGTTGTGGTACTAGGAATATTATAGCTAATGTTAGATGGATCTTGGCTGAAATCAGAGAGCACCAGAGGAATAACTATATGTGGTACAGGGACTATGCGAAGGCTTTTGACTGTGTGACTCTGAGATTAATGGTTTCCAGAACATTTCATTGTACTTGTGTGACAAGGAGGCAGTCGTTAGAACAGAGCAAAGAAACAAGGCATGATTCAAAATTGGGAAGGATGTATGCCAGAGATGTGTCCTATCTCCATACCTTTTCAATCTATGTGTGGAATATATCATCTGGGAGGCTGGGCTCTATGAGGAGGAATGTGGCATAAGGATTGGAGGAAGACTCATCAACAACCTGCATTACACAGATGACACTACCTTGGTTGCTGAATCTGAGGAGGACCTAAATCATTTGTTGCAGAAGGTCTTCAATATGGATTGAAGCTTAACATCAAGAAAACAACGATTCTCACCACTTGACTGATGATTGGCAACATCATGATAGATGATGAAGAAATTGAGATTGTTAACAACTTCAGCTTGCTTGGCTCCCATATAAACACTCTTGGTAATCAAAAAAGCAGCTGGGAAATCAAAAGACAAATTGCATTGGGAAAGTATGCTGTTAGGGACCTCTCCAGAGTACTGAAGAGTAACAATGTTATTTGATGACTAAGGTATGCCTGATTCAAGCCTTGGCCTATACAATTAAATACTATGCATCAGTAAACTGGACACATATTTTATGTACAGTTGGGCAGTAAATAAGGAAATTTAAAAAAAAAAGAAAGAAAGTTAGACAATGACTAGGGATGATAAAAGGAGAATTGATGTCTTTGAGCTGTGGTGCTGTAGAAGAGTAACCAATATATCATGGACTGCTAAGAGAACAAACAGATTTGTCCTGGAAAGGGTTGCTCCTTAAAGACAAGGATTCTGAAGCTCCATCTAACATACTTTTTGAGCATGTTTTAAGGAGAGACCAGTCCTTGGAAAGGGGCATTATGCTTGGGAGGGTGGAAGGATGGTGTGGGACAGGAGAGGAAGACCAATGGTGAGATGGACTGACTCAGTGACTGAGGTAGTGGGGGCAGGTGCATCAGAGACACATCGGCTCAGGTTAGAGAAGGGTTCAGAGCTGTTGTACATAGAGTCCCTATTGGTCACAGGTGATTTGATGACAACAACAACCACATGTCAGTGAGACTGACTCAGGACAGGGCAGGCTTCAGAGCTGTTGTATGTAGGATCACTAGGAGTTGAAGCAACTCAATGGCACACACAATAACAACAAAATCTCTGGTAATGTCAAGTGGTGTGGTTTGCCCCTCCTTAGTTTTCTTTGCTGTGTTAATAAGGCTACGGGTGTAACCAATAACTTTTGAAATATAAAAAGAGCAGATTAGGCAAGGGAATACTGATAGAGAAAGTAGATGTTGCACCACATGAAGGTCCCTATGGAACTGAGGAACAGAAGCTGAAAAAGAGACAAGGACTTTTCCCAGACCCAATACATACATCCCTAATTCCCTGAATTCAGACTTGTTGCTTCCTAAACTGTTAGAAAATAACTTTCTGCTAAAATGGATTGAATTGGTTTGACACAGTGACTGTAACAGTGGGGTTTGGTACGCTGGAGATTTTGAGGATGGTAATGACTAGGGAGAATTGACGCCTTTGAGCTGTGGTGCTAGAGAAGAGTATTGAATGTTCCATGGACTGCCAAGAAAACAAACAGATCCATTCTAGAGAGGGTTAAACCAGGCT
>NW_006399752.1:13807209-13850567 GCF_000299155.1 Elephantulus edwardii
ATCGGGATGGGAGTGTCAGAGACAGTGCGATTGGCACAGGACAGAGCAGAGTTTAGGGCTGTTGTACATAGGGTCGCTATGAGTCGCAAGCGACTTGACGACATATAACAAGTGAAGTTCCACTTCTAGATTGTAATATTTTTCTTTATCACCAGTGCAAAGAGTGTACACACACTCTTCTAAGCATTTTATAAATATTCACTCATTTAATCTATGCAACAATTCTGAGGTAAATACTACAGTAATCCCCACAATAAACATGAGACACCTGAGATACAGACAGAGTAGGTAACTGCAGGACAGTGAATTAATTAACACAACCCTGCTAATCATTATATTCTGACAACTCAGTAGAATAATTTCTTCTCTTTGTGATGTATTGTAAATCTTAACTTCTATGCTTGTGGTAGTGATTCCATTTGGACCTAGTTGTCTTTGATGTTAATGAGGTAGGATTAAGGTAGTGAGTACCTTGCATCCTTGCCTTGCAAGAAGATTTGGATTTTATCCAATTTACCTCTTTAGTTTTCTTTGGATGTGGTCTGCAAGCCAATATCTAGGAATGCTCTGGATTTTGCATCTGGCTCACTGGCTCATTCATTTCTATCTGACTTCCAGGATAAATTAATGGTCTATCACGTGGCAGGGTTTAGTAGGCCTACAAGTAGCCTATTGAATACCCTTAAAGCACAGAGCTGCTCTGAAGGAATTCGCAAAAAAATAAGGCAGCAGGAACTGATGGAATACCAATTGACATATTTCAACAAACAGATGCTGCCCTGGAAATGGTTCCCGGGTTGTGCCAAGAAATCTGAAGGACAATTATCTGACCATCTGACTGGGAGAGATCCATATTTATTCCCAATCCAAAAACAGATATCTATATTTATTCCCACTTGACTTCCACAGAGTGTGGAAATTATCAAATAATATCATTATTGTTACGTGCAAGCAAGATTCTGCTGAAAATTATCCAAAAATGACTGGCACAGCACATCAACAGAGAACTGCTGGATGTGGGCTGAGTTTAGAAGAGGCTCTGGTACTAGGGACATTATAGCCAATATAGATGGATCTTAGCTAAAAGCAGAGAGTACCAGAAGAATGTCTGTCTTTCATTGACTATTCAAAGACATTAACACAATAAACAGTGGCTGACTGGGAGAAGAATGGGAATCCCAGAACAGGTGATTGTGCTTATGTAAAACCTATACTTGCACCAGGAGGCAGTCATCAGAACAGAGCAAGATAATACTGCATAGTTAAAAATTGGGAAGGATGTACACCAGGGCTGTACCCTATCTCCATAACTATTCAATCTATGTGAAACAGATCTCCCAGGAGGCTGTAAGAGTAGGAATGTGGCATCAGAACTTGAGGAAGATTCATCAATAACCTGCATTATGCAGATAATAAAACCTTTCTTGCTGAAACGGAGGAGAATGTGAGGCATTTAATGCTGAAGGTCAAGGATTTCAGCCTTCAATATGGATTGAAGCTCTACATCAAGAAAACAAAGATTGTCACCACTGGGCCATTTGGCAACATCATGAGAGATGGTAAAGATTGAGATTGTTAACAGCTTCAACTTGCTTGGCCCCACAATCAACACTTTTGGTACCAGCAGCCAGGAAATCAAAAGACAAATTGCATTGGGAAAATCTGCTGCCAGGGACCTCTCCAGAGTACTGAAGAACAATGATGTCAGTCTAGAGACTAAGGTGTGACTAACCCAGGCTATGGTCTTTACAATTACTTGTTATGTATCAGAAAACTGGACAATGACTAAGAATGCTGGAGAAGAGCACTGAATATACTATTGACTGCTAAGAGAACAATCAGATTTGTCCCGGAGAGGGTGAAACCTGGCTTCTCCTAGGAGGCCAAGATGTTGAAGCTCCATCTGATACACTCTGGGCATGTTGCCAGAAGGGACCAGTCCTTGGAGAAGTACCTCATGCTTGGAAGGGTGGAGGAACAGTGCAAGAAAGGAAGACACTGAATGAGATGGATTGACTCAGTGATTAAGGTAATGCGGGTAGGTGTGTCAGAGACAATAAAATTGGTTCAAGATAGAGCTGGTTTCAGAGCTGTAATACATAGGGCCACTATGAGTTGCAGATGACTCAATAGCATGGAACAACAACAGTAGATCCACAAGTAGTCTTGAGAGCTGACGGTATGTCCTTTGATCTGCTGACCAAGTTAACTAGCCCGTGTGGCCAAGTTGATTAGATCTGGAAAGCTCTTCAGAGAAGTTTGATCTGAAGGTTTGGGACTTGCAGCCTCCATAACCGTGTGACCCATTTTCCAGATGGTTTATGAATTGTGTAGTATGTTTCACCAAATTATGGAAGCCAAGGACAAAGATAGAAAGGAGAGTACTGAGGGAAAGTAGATGTTAAGAGATGATAGAGTGGTTCAGCAATTTGGAAAAATTGAGTATTTGAGATATTTTTAACCTCTGCTTTATAGAAACCAGCTTTGTGCTGATTCTTCTAAAATAATTTATTCGTGCAATAACAAATTTATCTTCTGTTCACCTTGGTTTGGTTGAATTGGAGGTGAAAGGAATTCAGTAAGGTTTATAAATCTGTCTTTAAAATAAAGGTTGTTCTTAGTTTTCTTTTTATCAGTAAAAGTCATTATGTGCAATTATAAAACTCATAATAACTTTAGCAACTTTTTGTGAAAGGTTACATGTTGTTGTTATATGCCGTCAAGTGGCTTGCGACTCTATGTACAATAGCCCTAAACTCTGCCCTGTCCTGTGCCAATCGCACTGTCTCTGACACTCCCATCCCTATTGCCCCAGTCACTGAATCAATCCACCTCATAGAGGGCCTTCCCCTCCTGCGCTGTCCCTCCACCCTCCCAAGCATGATGTCCTTCTCCAAGAATTGGTCTCTCCTTACAACATGTCCAAAGTATGTTAGACGGAGTCTCAGAATCCTTGCCTCCAAGGAGCCAACCTGTTTAACCCTTTCCAGGATGAATCTGTTTGTTTTCCTAACAGTCCACGGTACCCTCAATACTCTTCTCCAGCACCACAGCTCAAAGGCATCAATTCTCCTTCTATCCTCCCGAGTCATCGTCCAACTCTCTGATGCATAACAAGTGATAGATAGCAAAGACCATAGCCTGTATCAGACGCACCTTAGTCTCCAGAGAGACACCATACCATAGAAAATATCTGGTACTTGGAACTTAGTTGATTCATCCATAAATCTGTTTCTATCTAATGGCAATTATTGTCTAGGTATTATTTTTAGTAATTGGCTATTTTAATTTTAGCAGGAGTGGCATCCACTCCCAAATAACATGCCTCTGGAAACTCTATAAACTTTGATAAATGTTGATAGTTGTAGAGGGGCTTCAGGACTTTTCTTCATAGTCACTGAGTCGTGCTTGACTTGAAGGCAATCAACAACAAAAACAAATAGTATTTTGGCTTTGAAGTTTTAAATTATGTTTAAAAGAATTATTATTGTAATCTAGTTTATATTCTCAAAAAAATCCCTCCCTAAACACTGTATGCTTAAATTTTACCTGAAGATACATGCTAACACATGCATACAGCCAACTATTTTCATAATTTGATCACATTCTGTCAGCTCAGTAGGACAATTTCCAAAATTCTGAAACTCAATTAATAAATGTCTTTGCTAGAAAAATCACATTTTACATATTACCACAACAAAGTTAAATATGCCAATACACAGCATTGGACTTAGTAATGGTTAGGTAGATTTTTTTTTTTAATTTGATCTTCTTTTGTTGTTGTTATTATATGCTGTTGAGTCACTTACGACTCATAGTGACCCTGTGTACAGTAGCCCTGAAACCTGGTCTGTCTGGTGCCAGCTTTGCTGTCTCTGACACACCTATCCTCATTATCCCGGTCACTGAATCAATCCATCTTATTGATGATCTTTACTATCTTTCTCTGTCCCTCTATCCTTCCAAGAATGGTGTCCCTCTCCAAGGACTGGCTCCTTCTTGTAACATGCCCAAAGTATGTCAGAGAAAGCCTCAGAATCTTTGCCTCCAAGAAGCAGTCTGGCTTCACCCTCTCTAGGATGAATTTGTTTGTTTTCCTAGAAGTCCATGGTATATTCAATACTTTTCTCCAGCCCCACAGCTCAAAGACATTAATTCTCTTTCTATCATCCCTAGTCATTTTCCAGCTCTCCGATTCATAGCAAGTAATTGCAAAGACTATGGCCTGAATCAGGTGCACCTTAGTCCTACACAGATGTCATTGTTCTTCCATACTCTGGAAAGGTCATTGCCAGCTAATTTTCCCAATGCTTTTCCCATCTTTTGATTTCCTAGCTGCTGGTACCAAGATTCTTGATTGTGGAGCCAAGCAGATTAAAGCTATTAACAAACTCAATCTCTTCACCATCTATCATAATGCAGCCAATCGGCCCAGTGGTGAGAATCATTGTCTGTCTTTTTGTTTTCTTGATGTTGAGCTTCTATCGATATTGAAGGTTTTAGACCTTGACCTTCTACAGCAAGCACTTCAGGTCCTCCTCAGTTCCAGCAAGCAGAGTTGTGTCATCTGCATAACGTAGGTTGCTGGTGAATCTTCCTTCAATCCTGACAACACAGACCTCCTCTTATAGCCAGTCTTCTGGATGATCTGATCTGCATATAGATAGAAAAGGTATGGAGACAGGATACATCCCTGGCATACACCCTTTTCAATTTTGGTATATTTTTATCATTCTGAGAATCTTGGATATAGATTGTATACCAGATGTAAGGAGGATTTATAATTAATTATGTGCTCAGAATTTTTATCAGTTAAAACAACTGAGGATTATAGATCTCTGTACATTTAAATCTCACTTAGTATTTTAATTTAAGAAATGATCTTGAATCATTCCATTTGAATTTCAAGATCATCTTAAGAATAAGTTTTGCAGACCCATGTTTATTGCTGCTTTGTTTATAATAGCAAAATGTTGGAAACAATCCAAGTGCCCATCAACAAACAAATGGATAGAGAAATTGTGGTATATTCACACAATGGAATATTATGCCACGCTGAAAAAAACCTCACTATTATACAAAATGGGTGACCCTGAAGGACATTATCCTGAATGAAATATCTCAGTCACAAAAAACAAAGACTGCATAATCCCACTGTTATAAAACAGGACTGACATGAGGTTTGGGGAGAAACTATGAAAAGGGGGGATAAATAATGTACATGCCATTGAAACAGATAAGGGAGAGAACTGAATAAAAGGACTATATGATGAGGTATTATTGGCATGACAAGAGTCCAGAATAAGAGCTTCATAGTAAAGTGGTCTGGAGTAGGGGGACTGTATAACAATGAAAGAAATTTTTTCCAAAGAAAAAAAGCTAACTGGTGGGGGGAGGGGGAAGCAAGGAAAATATGCAACAATAAATGAGTGGAAATCCAAGTTCTCTATAAACTTTTATTAAAATATCAATAAATTTTTTTTAAAAAAGAATATGTTTGAGGCATTGAACACCAATGATCGAAGACCAGATGAATAATGGGACGATATCAAGGATATTATCCACGAAGAAAGCAAAAGGTCATTACAAAAACAGAGGAGAAAGAAAATAATTGAATTAGATGTCAGAAGAAACTCTAGAGATTGCACTGCAACACTGAGAAGCCAAAACAAAATGAGAACATTTTGAAGTTGAAGGGCTAAACAGAAGATTTCAAAGGGCAGTTAAGAAGCACAAAACAAAGTATTATAATGGAATGTGCAGAGAGCTGGAATTGGAGAATAAATAGGGAAGAACTAGTTTTGCAGTTCTCAAGCTGAGAGAACTGCAAAACAAATTGAAGCCCTGTGTGTTGTGCTATTGAAAGATGTTAGGGGTAATATAGTGAATGAACCAGAGACCATCAAAAGAAGATGGAGGGAATACTCAGAATCACTGTACCAGAAAGAATTGATTGACACTGAAAAAATTTCAGTGAGTACCATATGAACAGGAGCCAATGGTTATAAAGGAGGAAGGAGAAGCTACAGTGAAGGTATTGGTGAAAAATAAGGCCACAGGAATCAATGAGATACCAATTGGCTTGGTTCAATTAACAGATGCAGTTTTTGAAGCACTCACCAGTCTATGTCTGGAAATTTGGAGGACAGGTGTCTGGCCAACAGATTGGAAGAAGTCCATATTTGTTCCCATTCCCAAAACAGGTGATCCACCTGAATATGGAACTATTGAACAAAATCATTAATAAAACGTGCAAGCAAAATACTGAAGATCATTTAAAAATGGCTAGAACAGTACAAAAATAGGGAACTGCCAGAATTTTGAGCAGGATTTGAAAGAGACCATGGCATCAAGAATATCACTGCTGATGTCAAATGGCTCCTGGCTGAAAGCAAATAATACCAGAAGAATGTTTTTGTGCTTTATTGACTATGCAAAGAAGCCAAATTTCATACTAAGTATTTATAATAAACCAAATGCTATATTAGGATATGAGAGAGGCACAGGTACAAGCTGGAATTCACACTGAAGCACGAAGGCAGACCTTAGGTGCTCACAGGGCTTAAGTGCTAAGGCAGATCTTAAGCATTTATACAATTTTTGTATTGTATTTGCTAACCCCTCCCTCCTGAGTTAAGCATAAGGTTTTCAATAGGAAGAACTTAGCTTCATTTGCGTAGAATTCTCTTTGTGTCCACGTAATTGCAAAGACTATAACCTGGATCAGGCGCACCTGAGTCTCCAGCCTTATGTTGTTGCTCTTCAGTACTCTTGAGAGGTCCCTCACAGCTGACTTTCCCAATGCAATTCTTCTCTTGATTTCCTGGCTGCTGTTACCAAGAGTGTTGATTGTGGAGCCATGTAAATGAAAATTGTTAACTATCTCAATCTCTTCACCATCCATACTGATGCTGCCAGTTGGCCCAGTGGTGAGAATCTTTGTTTTCTTGATGTTGAGCTTCAATCCATACAGGAGGCTACAGTCCTTGACCTTCTGTAGCAAGCGCTTCAGGTCCTCCTCAGTTGCAGCAAGCAGAGTTCTATCGTCTGCATAACACAGGTTGTTGATGACTCTTCCACCAATCCTGATGCCACATTCCTCCTCGGACAGCCCTGTGTCTCGGATAATCTGTTCTGCATAGAGATGAAGAAACAAGTAGAAAGCCTAAATAATCTTGTCTGTGTAAATATTATTTAGAACTAAATAAACATTGGTAGTCAGGAAGCAACAAATATGTTTCAAATTAAAAAGGGACTATAGTTGCAAAATTTCATATAACTCAGAATTGTCCCTAAAATTTGCTAGTACTGAATAACTGTAGTACCTAATACAAGACTATGATAACTAGAAAGCATGAAAAAAGAGATATTCTAATATGTTGTTGTTAGGTACCTTAGAGTCAGAACCAGCCCATAGCTCACTATCCAGAAAGTTTTCAGAAGCAATAACTTGCATAGGAGGAGATTGCTCATCTTTTTTTTCTGAGAACAAGCTGATGGATTTAAACTACATGCCTTTGGGCTGGCAGCACAGCTCTTTAACACTAGGCTACCAGAGCACCATATCCTTTGTTATAAAAGTATACTCTTTTGTTAGCTGTCAGTGGAATTGGTCAGGACTTGGGGCAGTGAGGACTTATTATGACCCCCCTATACATTGTGATTGAACCATTGTGATTTTGACAGTTTTATTGGGTGATTTTTTTTTTTTCAAGTTGATTGCAAAGCCTTTTTTCTTAGTTCATCTTAGTCTGGAAACTCAACTGGAAACCTGTTCAGCATCAGAGCAACATGATGGCTGGTGATTGAACTTGAGGAGCACTGGTTAGTAATTGAACAAAAACTTCTCTGTGGAAAGCAGAACTTATGAGCTAATGTACATTGAAATCAGAAAAAAGGAACAAATCACATTCTCCTTTCATATTTCTGTCATAGAAACAGTTCATACTTGGCCATAATCGTATGATTTGGAGGAAAAATTGTAAGTCTGTTAGAGTGATCCTGCAATCAAATAAATCACTGCATAGATATGGTGACAACATATAGAATTAAATACTTAAACAGTCCAGTGCAAGAGAAAGTATATCCTAAATATAATTTTTCAACAATACAAACAGTGACTGTTTACATGTACCTTCCAGCATGGAATACATAAGAATCAAATCAAGTATGTCTGTGGAAAGACATAGTAAAATTCAGTATCATCAATCACAATAAGGCCAGGGACCAAAGGGACACAGATTATCAATCGCTCATATACAATTCGAGCTGAGGCTGAGAAAAATGAAAACTAGTCAATAAGAGTCAAAATATAGCTTGAGTATATGGCATCTGAATTTAGAGATAATCTCAATAATACATTTGCTATGTTGTTGTTGTTAAGTGCTGTTGAGTTGTAGATGACTCATAGTGACTCTATGAACAAAAGACCTGAACACTTGTATAACTTTCTTCGTTCCTCCAAGTTCATACAGTGTTGAACACTAATGACTAATGTTGTTATTAGGTGCCATCAAGTCAACTATGATGCACAGTAACGCTGTGAGCAATAAATTTGAACCTTGTCCTATCCTATACCATCCTCCCCATCTCTGTCACACTCAAGTCCATTGTGGTCATGGTGTCAGTTCATCTCATTGAAGGTCTTTTTCTCTTTCCCTGATTCTCTACCTTTCTCAGCATGACGTCTCTCTTTAAGAACTGGTTCCTCCTGAAAATATGCCCAAAGCAAGTGAGGCAAAGTTTCACTATTCTAAGCTCTAAGGACCACTCTGGTTGTACTTCTTCCAAGACTGATTTACTTGTTCTTTTGACAGTCTGTAGTATATTCAATCCTTTTCACCAACACAATTGAAAGGCATTGGTTCTTCCTTATTCATTGTTTAGCTTTCAGATGCATAGGAAGGTGCATCAAGTAAAATGAAATCATTGAAAACTTCAGTAACTTAAAAAAACTTTCTCCATCTGTCATGATATTGCCTATTGGACCAGTGGTAAGAATTTTTGATCCCTTGATGTTGAGATATAAACTATATTGAAGGCTGGAACAGTTGTTCTTCTGCAAGCAAGTGCAAGTCTTCACCATCTGCGAGCAAGGTTTTTGACAAGTCTTCCTCCAATCTTGATGCCACATTCTTCCTCATAATGTCAAGCCCCCTAACAACGTCTTCCACATATGGATTGAAAAGGTATGGAGATAGGATGCATCCCTGAAGCACTCCTTTTTCAATTTTTAACCATGCAGCATTTCCTTGCTCTTTTCTGATGACCGCTTCTCAGTCCAGTTAGAGGTTTCGCAAGAGCACAATCAACCTGAATTTAAAAATCATCTCAGGAATGGGTTGAGGTCTTAGATACTAGAGAACTAAGACCAGATGAGCTGTGAGAGGATATTAAGGACATTATCCATGAAGAATGCAAAAGCTCATTACAGAGATAAAGGAGGAAGAGAAGATCAAGATGGGTGTTGGAAAAGACTCTGAATATTGCACTAGAGCACTGAGAAGCCAAAGCAAAGGGAAGACATTAGGAATTATAGTATATTTGAGGAAAACCACAAATGTAGTAAATCTTTGTTAGCAAACCTCCAGAACAAGGAAGAGCATCCCTGGACATTAGTGCGGGGAGTATGCATGTTTGTTAATGTTCTCTTGAGTTTACTATGACTCTTAGAGGCTCTATAAATAATAGATTCAAACTTTGGCTTATCCTGTGCCATTGTCACAATGTTCCCTTGTTCAAGCCAATTGTATCTAGCTGAGGGCTTTCCTCTCTTTTAGCTGATCCTCTACCTTTTCAGTATGAAGTCTTTTTCCTAGACTGGCCCAACCTGACAGTAATATGCCCAATGTATGCAAGATGAATTTTCACCATCCTTGCCTATAAGGAGCACCTTGGCTGCACTTCTTTCAAGAGAGATTTGTTTTTCTGAAAGTCCACATATTTTCTACTCTTTGCCAACAACACAATCCACAAGCACCAATTCTGTTTCAGGGTTATATCCTCTTACCATATCTATTCAATTTGTATATTCAGCAAATTATTTGAGAAGCTGTACTCTGTGAAGAAGAATGTGACATCAGGATCAGAGGAAGGCTCACAAATAATCTTTGATATTCAGATGACACAACCTTGCTTGCTGAAAGTGAGTCTTAAAACATTTGCTACAGGAGATCAAAGGTTGTAGCCTAATAGATGGAGAAAATATTAAAACAGTCAGCGACGTCATCTTACTTGGATCCACTACCAGTATACTTGGCACCAGCAGTCAGGAGACGGATTCCATTGGGAAAGTCTACATTGAGGGATTTTTTCCTAAATTACTGAGGAGCAATGACGTTTGAGGACTAAAGTGTACTTGATTCAGACTGTAGTGTTTCAATCAGTTGCTCTGTTGCTGAGAGCGTGATAATGACTACGGATGACAGAAGAATAATTGATGCCTTTGAACTGTGGTGTTGGAGAAGAGAGCTGAATATCCCATGGGCTGCCAAAAGATCAAACAGATGTGTCTTGGAGAAAGTGCAGCCAGAATGCTCCTTGGAGACAAAGATGTGAAGTTTTGTCTTGCGTGCTGTGGGCACATGGCGAGGTGAAGCTATTCCTTGGAGAAGAACATAATGCTCAGAAAGGTGGGAGGATGGCAAAAAGGATGACGGCCCTTAGGCTGGGGGATTGACACAGTAACTACAGCAATGGACTTGAGTATGTCAGAGATTGTGAGGTTGGCACAGGATAGGACAGGATTCAGATCTGTTTATATTGTCGCTATCAGTCTTACTCAATGGCACCTAATAACAATAGCAACAATTCCATTTCAGTCTTTCTTATTCATTATCCAACTTTCAGAGGCATAGGAAGCAAGTGGAAATCCCATGGGTTGCATAAGGCATGCTAGTCTTTAAATGGACATCCTTGCTCCTTAGAACTTTGGAGAGGTCCTTGACAGCCCGTTTATCCAATGTAACACATCTTTTGACTTCTTGACTGCTTTTACCCTGAATGTTGATTGTGGATACAAGTACAATGCAATTGTCTTTAACTTCAATCTTTTCTCCATCTATCATGTGGAGTTATACTGCCAAATCAAATGCAAGTAGTTTACATCTACCAGGTCCTTGGTGGGGGGGGGGAGGAGAACAGTCTCCTTGCCAGCAATTTACAGCCCCAGAAAACTCCCTGGAAGGTCATCTGTGAGTCAGTTTCACACTATGTACATACAACAGTATCGTGATGTTGCCTATTGGCCCACTGGTGAGAATCCATGTTTTGGATATGCATGTTTACTTACATTTGATCCATTCACCAAGCATAGATACCCGTGAATACATTGCTGTCATTGTGGGCTGTTTCGTCTGTTATCCTATCATGTTGGATTTCAATTCTGTCTCCTCTTTAAATCTGTCTGATTCTGATCAGAATTCACAGTTTTCTGTTAGTTTTTCCTGTATCTGGGGAGCTCTCTCTGTGGTCTGTAGTGGGTTGTGCTGTTAACCCAAGGACTATACCTCTCTGAAGGCTCGAATCCATCAACTGGTCTCTTTAAGAAAGATGGCTAATCTCCCTGTCATATGTAGTTGTTGTTCAGTGCTGTCTAGTTGAGTACAACTCAAAGCGACTATCCTTAAGATCTATCCATGCTGAAACCCATCGTGGTTCAATCTTCTTTTTTGAGGGTCTTCCTATACATTTCCCAGAATGATGTCTCTTTCCAAGAATTGATGGTTCTGGGCCATTTACACCCTCTTCAAAAAGAATAGCTGGAAGATAAGTTGTTTGGGGATTGGAGGGCAATGAAGTCTAGTTTTATCTATGATTTCCAGCATACATTCTTGTTCACAGATACTGTACAACTTTTCATTTCCTATCAGAGGGTTTTTTTCTTTCTTTTTTTTTTTTTTTTAGTAAAATGACTTCCTTTCTATTCTCACAAAGCTCTAAATGGTGCTTGTGCGAGGGGATGACAATTGTAAATTCAAATGAAGATGAGATCCTCTTAGAGTCTTTTTGGATTAACATTATAACAAGCAGTTTCAATGCACTGGTAGGCCAAAGACTCTTTTAAGTGTTTTTTAGATGGATGCCTGAGGAAATGATTATCCAAGTGAGGCAGGAAAGGCAAAATAGAACTTGGGGCTAAATTACTGTCCTCTAGTCGTTTTTCTGGGATTAAGGGATGAGACTGGTGAGCCCCTACCCCATCCGTGGTTTCCCAGCTTAAACTCAGAGGTGAACACGCATTCGCTGTGACTAACCCCTCACAGTCCCCGCCCCGCGCCCTGCAAACCCTTATGTAAGCGTCCGAGGCTCCGCCCCCGTAAGTCCCGCCCCCAACACCGGCCCCGCCCCACCCCTGGCTCCAGCACCGCGGACGGAGGGGCGGAGAGAAGCCGGAGCTGCAACTTGGCTGAGAGGTTTTGAGCCTGGGCGCAGCTGGGAGCTGAGCCGCCGTCGACGCAGAGCCGCTCTTTCCCCGGGTCCGGGCCTCAGCCAGTCGGCCCAGCCATGGCAGCCGCCGCCGTAGCGGCGAATCTGACCCTCGCGTTCCCCGCCTGCCGCTGAACAGGCGTTGACCAGCTCGCTCGTCCGCGTCGCCGTGGCCCAGGCTCCGCACAAGTTTCTGTCGCCGGAGAAGCAGCAGACAAGGCGGAGGAGGACGGACGTGGGGAGTGGGGCAACCCCAGTCCACACGGCCCTTTTGCCAGCGATGTGGGGGCGCTTCCTGTCCTCGGAGGCTGGCGGCCGGGACAGCCCCGGCGCAGCCCGCAGCTTTCCTGCGGGTAAGGAAGCGGGCCGTGCCCGGCGGTGGTGGGGGTCGGCTGAGACCGCGGCACCGGGAACCCCGTGCCGGTTCTCCTCCTCCTCTTCCTCTCTCCAGGCCTGGCTCCCACCCTGCCGCCTCCGCGACCCCGCCGCGAGCCCGCCTGCCCGCCGCGTTTCCTCCCCGCTTCCCTCCGGCTGCCACCCTCCGGCCAGGCGCGCTGACATCTGGCGGCCGGGGTCTCAGGCCTGCCCGCCCCGCCCTCCCCCCCCCCCCCCCCCCACCCCCCCCCCCACCGCAGCGTCCCGTCCACCGAGCCAGCCGCAGCCCAGGCGCCCCCAACTTCATGCTCGCGTGGGCCTCTCCCCAGTTAGCCTTTGTTGTCGGTCCACCTCCCTTCCTTCGTGGGGTTTGTGACCGCGTGGATAGCGGGGCTGGCTTGGGGGCCCCGGGCGGGAAGGTCGCTGCGACCATGTTGCGGCGGCGGGCGCACCTCGGAGGCGCCCACGGAGGGGGTCTGGTGAGCCACGGGCGGCCTCGGTTCCTCCTGCCGCAGGGCTGGGCCTGCGCCCGTTCCTCTTGGGGCGCGTTTTGGGGAGGGCAGATGGTGATTCCCTCCCTGTAAGGGAGGCTCCTAGGGGACTTAAGCCCCAGACGGAAACCAGGTCTCCGCCTGGCAGCCTCCGGGGTAAGGGAAGACACTTGTCCTGCAGGACCTTGGATCCACGGGGGTGGTGTTGATAAGGCGTTACCCATCTGTCCCCCTCAAGGAAAATTGGGGGTTTGCAGCATTCTGTGCTTGAGAAGGGGCTGTTTTGATCGGACAGCCATTTCATGACGGCATCGCTCAGAAGTAGTGTAGAATGCACCAGTTTGGGCTAAATCCTGTCCCATTTTGGGATTAAAATATAAAGCTTGAATTGCCTGCAATGATGACAGTCATTCAAGGCACTTGCATCTTCCTTGAGTTTTGGACCTCCAAGAAGCTCAGCCTTACCTTTCATTTAAAAAAAGGTCCTCATGTACAAAGAAGAAATTTTCCTTGCGATTTTAAGTGGTCCTGGGACCCCTATTGGGTAACCTTGTTCTATAAAGTGAGCTCGACTTGTATAATTGTGAGAGATATTTTAGTACTCATTTTTCAGAGCTAACGAAATACAAAATAAAGCAAAAACAGGATTTGGAAAAGGGGTCTTTGGCTAGTGATATTTTTTGTTTTCTCAGAAACATCAGGCACAAATCCAGATTGCTATTAGAATTCCAAGTAATTCCATTATGGGAAGTTCAGAAAATTTACATCTTTTTTAGGCATATGTAAGTTTTAAAATTCCATTGCTAGATTTGAAAGTGTTTACTTAAATTTAGCCCTGCAATGATTTTATAGATAAATAGTAGAATTTAATATAGATCTGCATTTACTTCTTTTTTTAAAAAAAAGTAGTAAGCTATGATTGCCCTCCTTTCCCCCAAAATGTATAAGAGGAGATAAACTTGGGAGATTTCCTGCTAAATCTTCACAGATCCTGTGGTAGTAAGATACTTCATTATCCCTAGGGGCTGGAAGCAGTATTATCACTATATCCATACATGTCAAAAGCCATCTGTAATGCCTTTTGTAGCTCACTCTTAACATTTTTTTTTAAATAGCTTGTTTGAAGGTATGCTAGCAACAAAGCATTGCATCCACTTCCCATTCTTTCTATAAAGAAAACATCTTGTAGTATAGTATTAAATAAATAAGACTTTAAGCTATGTTACAGCTTTTAGACATATTGTATAGAATAAAGTGGAAAAAGAGACAGATTAGAACCCAAGTTTAAAGAATTTGGATTGTATGTCTTTGCACAAGCTCCTTATTGATAGTGCTAAATCAGGACGTGTCTGCCTAGAAAATTTTTTTTTCTGAGCTGTATATTGAGAATTGAGCTATTTTTGCAGTAATAAAAATGTAATAATGTTTTCCATTCATTTCTTGAGCAAAAATAGATATTTAAAAATATTTTCAATTAGTTACTGAAAGTTAATCTTTAGTTAAAAAACTCAAGTTTGGCTTCTTTAGCCAGGGAGCAAATGGTGAATGTCAGGGTAATGACCTTTTAGGTGCTTCATGGAGGGTTTTTTTTGTTTGTTTGTTTAGATGAGAATTCGGAGAACATTTTGATTTTTGGAAATATTGTCCATATAATGTTTGACTAAATTGAGCAGTTTTAGAGCTTGTCTGAAAACAGACAAGAGAATCAGTCTTCTGATTAATTGGTGTCAGTCTTTTTGGTCTTGAGAACCGTGAATATGAAGAAATGAATAAGAGAATTAGTTCTATTAGTAAAGTGAATTTATCTTAGGAGTTAATGCTTAGTGTCTGCCTTAAACTTGATTTGTTTATACAAATATGTAGACTAAAAGGGAATCTAAAGATATTTTAAAATCAACTTTGTAATAAAAGAGAACATTCTTTTTAAGGTGATAGTGGTGAAAACCAGAAATAATACTAAGTGTGGTTAGAAAAGTCTGAATTTTTGGCCTTTTAGATTTAGTTTTGACTTTACTCAGTTTTTGTGTTATAAAGAAAACGATTGTTATTTTCCTGCAAAGATATGTTTATTTAAAGATATGTTTAGAGAGCTTATTTTCTTTATAACAATGTTTTTAATGCATTTGCTTGAGTATACTTCAGATTATTCTATTTAAAAACTGTACTGTTTTCTAAATTGGATGGAGGATGGATGCATTTCCCTTATGTTTTTGAAATTTAGTGTGATACAGTGATATTTTGACTATTAATAAATAGTTATGTTGAATTTCATTTTTTTATAGAAAGAATTTTACTGATTCAGCCTTTTAAAATATTGGTATATTAAGCTTTTAGATGTTTTGAGATAGGATATGATAGTGTCAAAGTGTACTAAAAGAAAATGTTACAGAAAATATGTGAGCTGAAGCCATGATGTTCATGGCTTCAGTTTTAAATCTACCCTTGTCATAAGTAGCTTGATGATGTCATAATTATAGTAATAATAACTGGTATAGTTAGGTCAAATAATTACGTTTTCTGCTGTTGTTCTGGATTAGTACCTGGATTACTAAGGCAACAATAATGCTTGTTAGCCTTAACTCTGTAGGACTGTAAGGCAGTAGGATATAGGAAGAGGTGGGGGCTCAGGACAGGGCAGGCTTCAGAGCTGTTGTGCATAGGGTCAAGGGGTTGCAGGTGACTCAGTAGCATATAATGTTTATGAAAAGACCTTGATTAATAATTTGAATTAAAAAGCTTCTTGGTTTGAATGAAGCTGGTAAATAAATCTGAGACTAGGTGAGTTCATAACCTCTATTCTCATGTT
The DNA here is from genome assembly GCF_000299155.1 of Elephantulus edwardii. Taxonomy (NCBI): domain Eukaryota; kingdom Metazoa; phylum Chordata; class Mammalia; order Macroscelidea; family Macroscelididae; genus Elephantulus; species Elephantulus edwardii. Next base: position 13,823,308 of record NW_006399752.1, read on the forward strand.
GTGAATATTAATAGATGTTGAGAAAAGATTTACAGAGCTGTGATTTAAATGTGTTTAAATGTGTGTATGTATACTTTGAGAAATTAAAAGACTTGAAAGTGATGGCTTTTCATTTTGTACATTGGAAAAGAGTATGATAATTCAGATACTTCTAAAACTGCTCCAAAATATTAGTTAATACTGCTACCTTAAGATATTACATACATGTGATTTGGTGCCTTCCAGTCGATTGTGAATTGTAGTGACCATATGCACCACACATGTAAACTTTGCTTGGTCCTGTGCCATCCTTACAAGCTCTCCTGTGCTTAGGCCCATTGTTTCAGGCACTATCAATCTGTGTAATTAAAAATCCTTATCTCCTCTGGTCCCTTACCTTTCCAGACATGTACTTTTCCAAGGACTGGTTCTTCCTAACAGCTTGCTCAAAATATGTGATATGAAGATTCACTTTCCTTACCCTAAATACACTTCTAAGACATGTTTTGTTTGATTTTTTTGCAGTCCAGGATATATTCAGTACTTTTGGCCAACACAACGATTCAAAGACATCATTTTCAATTGTCTTCTTATTCATTGTCCAACTTGCACAAGCATATGAATCAGCTGAAAATGCCATGATCCTGGTCTGGTGCATTGAGGGTAGCACGTTAAAGGGGCCCTTGGCAGCAGAAACTCCCAGTGTATTATTTCTTGATTTCTTGGCTGCTACTTCCATGCAGGTTGATTATGAATCCAAGTAAAATGAAATCATCGACAAATTCAGTTTTTTTCTCCACTTATCATGATGTTGCCTGTTGGTTCATTTGAGAGGGTTTTTGTTTTCTTGATGTTGAGGTTAATCCATAATTTTTTATTCATTAAATACTTCAGGAAACAAGATGGGTCACTTGTATAAATGCAACTTGTTGATGAATCTTATCTCAGCCTTGGTGCTACATTCTTCTTAATATAATACAGTTTCTAGGATTATTTGCTCAGCATACAGATTGAATAGGTGTGGTTAAGCCCCGATGGGCATCTTTCCTGATTTTAAACCGTATAGTAACTATTTTGTTAGAACTATTGCTGCTTGGTCTACGTATAGGTAGGTTTCCCTTGAGGGCAATAAGTGTTCTGAAATTTCCCTTCCTCTCATTTTTGGCCATAATTTACTGTTGTTTACACAGTTGAATGCCTTTACATGGTCAGTAAAACACAAGTAAACATCTTTCTGGTATTTGCTTTTAGCCAAGCTCCATCTGAAATCAGCAGTGATGTGCCTCTTTTGAATTCAGCTTGACTTTTTTGCAGTTCTCTGCATGTACTACTCTATGGCATAGCAGTTTTACAGTTATCTTCAGTAAGATTGCACTTGTTCTTTATATTAGTGATAGTCTCTGCATTCTGTTGGGTGACTTTTTTTTTTTTTAAATAGAATAGGCACAAATAGAGTTTTTTAGTTGCAACTCTTACAGTTGTTTGGCGAGGTAACTGTCTTCCAGATTTTTCTTGGCATAGATGAGTAAACACATTCAGGGCTACATGTGTTTGCTGAAGCATCTCAACTGATCCATCACTTCCTGGACCCTTATTTTTTGACAGCTCCTTCAGTGTAGCATGAACTTATTTTATTGCCATTGGTTCTTGATCATACACTATTTCCTGAAATGGTTGTGTCCACCATTTCTTTTGGTGCAGTGATTCTGTGTGTTCCTTCCATCTTCTTTTGATATTACCTGTGCCTGTATTTTGCCCTTTGAAGTTAATTAGGTAACAACCAATAGGATTTGTAAACCTTAACTGAAAAAGAAAAGATTTTTTTCCCTTCATTAAACTCCTGCATTATATAGAGACTTGAATTTGTGTTTTATTTCTTATAGTGGCAAAGTAATACTCTAAAACAGTTGTATAAACCTACTGAACTCATTGCCTTTCAGTTCTTAACTCATGGCAACTCTTCATTGGGTATAAATCTTAATGTGAAGGGATTGATTCATCTTTAGTTTGAGGAGCTGCTTTTTCTTATTAGTCCAACTCTTACTCTGCGGCCATCAGGGCTCATGTATGGTGGCACAAACAGACCCTGAGTAGCATCAATGATTAAATAGTCTTCCTCCTAGCCCAGGGGAGTTCGGGTAGCATAGTGGTAAGGAATTGCACTGCCAATGCAAAGGCATGTGGTTTGAATCCACCAGCTGCTTCATGGGAGAAAAATGGGCAGTCAACTCCCCTGCAATTTACTACCTTTGAAAACTTGCTGGAGGTTCAGCTATGGGTCAGTTCCGACTTGATGATACACAATAGGAACTTCTAGTCCATGCCTAATGATTTGGTTCTGAAAGGGTGCAGCCTTAAAAGGCTTGTAGAACACTTCTGTGCTCACCTGTGGTCACCATGAGGCTAGACGAATTTGATGACAGTTAATACCACAGGAAACTGGTGGCCTACTGGGTAAGGAGTTGCACCCCCAGCCAAAAGGAAAGTGGTTCAAATCCAGCTGCTCTGCAGGAGAAATATGGACAGACTCCTCTCATGTGATTTACAGGCACTGAAAACTTGAAGCTCAGAGGACAAGTTAACTACAACTCATAGTGACCCTATGAACAACAGATCTGAAACTTGCTCTCTCTTACACCATCCTTGTAATCTTTGTCATGCTCAAGCCCCTTGTGATAGTGCATCAGTCCATCTTGTTGAAGATCTTCTCTTTCCCTGACTCTCTACCTTTCCTGACATAATGTCTCTCTTCAAAGACTAGTTCCTCCCGAAAATATGCCCAAAGCAAGAAAGATAAAGTTTTGCTATCTTTGCCTCTTAGGGGCACTCTGGTTGCATATCCTTTAAGACAGATTTGTATGATATAATACTCTTCACTAACACTGCAATTCAAAGACATCTATTCTTCTGGTACCCTTAGTCATCTAGTTTTCAGATGCAGTTGAAAATACAACTTGATCAGGTACACCTTAGCCTTTAATCTGACAACCTTACTTTTTAGAACGTTGATGAAGTCCTTGACAACACATTTTTCCCAGTTCTGATTTCCAAAAGTCTTTTTGATTTCTTTACTGCTGCTACCATGAATGCTGACGGTGGATCTAAGTAAAATGAAATAATTGACAATTTCAGTCTTTTCTCTGTCATGCTAGGTAAGGTGGAGGGTTAGGCATAGAGAGGAAAATCTATAGTGTTTAGTTATTCTTCTGGAAGAAGACAGCATCTTATGGGAAAGTGTGACGCTTTCTACCAGATAGCTAGCTACATGGCTGTGGTAGAGGCAGAAACTGCACATGTATAATCACAGCATAGTTGTATGTATGGCCTAGCCATGGGTCTTCAATAGTGTTTGCTTTTGCATTTCCTATTTAGAAAACTTCTTGGTAGCTTCCTCATTAATATTGAGCTTTCCGTCTCATTATTAGTAATAATGCACTGAAAAGGTTGAGTAGGAATTAAGCACTTTAATTTTGGGGACAGTAAAACTTCATGTGGTATCAAAGGTTTGTTCAAAATGTCTTTCCTACCCACTGATTAGGGAACACAGGTGGCCTAGTGGCAAAAAGCTATGCTGTAATCCAAAGGTACGTGGTTTGAATCTACCAGGTGCTCTGCAGAGGGTGGACAGGCTCCTGTGCAATTAACTGCCTCTGAAAACCTGCGGGAGGGTCAGCTGTAGGTCTCTTCCAATTCAGAGGTACACAAAAACAACAAAAACAGTCACTGATTAACTATTTTGAGTTGAAATACTTATATTAAGGAGAGCAGATTATCCGGGAAGCTGGGCTCTATGAGGAGAATTGTGGCATCAGGATTGGTGGAAGATCTATTAACAATCTGCGTTACGCAGATGACACAATCCTGCTTGCTGAAACTGAGGAAACTAAGGTGCGCCTGATACAGGCTATGGTCTTTGCAGTCGCTTGTTATGTATCAGAGAGTTGGACAGTGACTAGGGAGGACAGAAGGAGAGTTGATGCCTTTGAGCTGTGGTGCTGGAGAAGAGTACTGAATGTACCATGGACTGCCAAGAAAACAATCAGATTCATCTTGGAGAGAATTAAACCAAGCAACTCCTTAGAGGCAAGGATTCTGGGGCTTTCGTCTGACATACTTTGGACATGTTGCCAGGAGGGACGGGTCCTTGGAGAGGGACATCATGCTTGGGAGGGTGGAGGGATGGCACAGGAGGGGAAGACCCTCTATGAGATGGATTGATTCAGTGACTGGGGTAATCGGGATGGGTGTGTCAGAGGCAGTGCGGTTGGTGCAGGATAGAGCAGGGTTTTAGGCTGTTGTGCATAGGGTCGCTATGAGTCGCAGACGACTCGACGGCACATAACAACAACAAAGACAAACCTATACCTTTTTGGAATATCTCTTGATAAATTCCCTTACATTTGTGGTGGCTTATTAACAGTCATTAGTTTTGACTATCATTTTTCCAGTTTGTGAACAGCATGAAAGGCTAGCTGCCAAAAGACTCCTTTGTATATGGTATATTATAGAAGCAGAAAATAGGATTCTTTGGCCATCTCCACCCTGAAATCAACTAGCATGCAATGTCTTTAAAAAGAAGATAGCCGGAGCGCCAACGCCGCGCTCGCGCTGCTCACCTGGGTGGCCGTGGCGCTGCTTGGGGGCGCCTTCTATGAGTGCGCGGCCAGCGGGAGCGCGTTCTTCGCGCAGCGCCTGTGCAACCATTCCTCGGGAGTGCATGAAAACGCTGCACCAAGTGCCCTGCAACCCAGGCAAGAAGACCGACATGCAGGACCTTCTTAAAGTGCTCAAGGCTCAGTCGTGTTGGGATGGATCCTGATAGCAATTGTTATTATCATCCTACTGGTTTCCACAGCTATCACCCGATGTATGTCTCCAGTTAGTTTTATGCAGTTGAAATTCTGGAAAATCTATTTGGATCAGGAACAGCAGATCTTTAAAACTCAAGCCACCCAGCATGCAACTGAATTGGCAAAAGAGATCGTTAGGTGTTTCTTTGAGGGCGCATAGCCGAAGGAATACAACACCCCAAAGCATTAAAGACTGGCAGCAGATTTCATCACTATATGTCTTCAACCCAAAGGGCCAGTACTACAGCATGTTGCACAAATACGTTAATAGACAAGAGAAGAACCAAAGTATCAGATCTTTGGAAGGAGATGCTGTGATTCCTGTTCTTGGTTTTGTAGATTCACCTGGTATAAACACTACTGCTGAGCTATGACTTTAAAAAATTAACTAAAGAAAGGGTGCTTGAAACTATTGCTTAAAATAAAAACCAGCATTTATCTTGTTTATGATTGCTTTCCACCCATTACATTGTAAATACATAGTATTTTAAATTTGAAATTAAAAATTCACAAATAAAAAAAAAATTTAAAAAAAGAAGATAGCCTTATCTATGTTGTTTGCTACCCTGACTGCCTTGAATTCCTTGTTTTATGTATTGCTGACCAATTGAATATTTACTGATTTCATACTTTTGTTGTGAAAGATGAACCATTTATTTATTAATCTGGTGATTGTTTTCAGTTGAAGTAATTTTAATACTATACTGAATTAATTTTGAAATTTTTGTGGTAGATTTGAAAACAAGAAAATTCAGACTCATGAAGAACCTGTTCTTAGATCTTTTGTATGTATATATGTTTTTCAGCTATTTACAGTAATTAGTGAGCTTCCACATTTCGTGTTTATAAAGAAAACTAGCTATTAATTGCTTAAAATTAGATTTAAATCACTAAATGAAAACACAAGTACAGCTGGGTTTTAATTTTTTCTCCTGTTTAGCTAATGTGATTAGGTGAACAGATACACTTGCCAGCTTGACGCCGCCCAACCCGAGTGTTATTTTAGTTGAGTGGAAACATCTTCTGAGAATTTGGAGTGTGATTCTGTTTTTTCTTCATCTCTCCTTTAATCTAGAATCATACTTTGTTGTGTTGTTTGATGTCATTGGGTCAATTATGACTCTTAGTAACTCAGAACAACAGATCAAAAACTTGATCTATCCTGTGCCATCCTCATGATTGCGGATATACTCAAGCCCATTGTTTTACTGTGTCATTTCATCTTATTTAGAGTCTTCCTCTCTTTGGCTGATTCTTCACATTTTCCAGCGTGAAGTCTTTTCTCAAGGATTCACCATTCCTGATAACATAGAGTGTCACACATTTTAAGGAGCACCATGGTTGCACTCTCTCCTGTAGAGACTTGTTTGTTCTTTTGGTAGTCCATGGGCTATTCACTGCTCTTTGCTGGCACCACAATTCAAAGGCATCATTTCTCGTCATCCTTGTTCATTTTTCAACTTTCAGATGCATTGGAAATGCTTGAAAATACCATGGCATGGATTGTTGTTGCTGCTAGGTGCTGTGGAGTTGAGTACAACTCAAAATGAATGACCCTGTGAACAACTGATTTGAACACTGTCCTGTCTCGTACCTCCTCCCAATCTCTGACACACTCAAGCCCATTGCTTCACTTACTTTGTCATCATGTCATGTCAGCCCATCAGGTTGAGGGTCGTCTTATTCTGCCCCTCCACCTTCCTAAGCATGATGTCCCTCTCCAAGGAATAGCCTCTTCTAGCAACATGTTCTACATAGATGAGATGAAGCCTCATCATCCTTGCCGCCAAGGAGTACTCTGGCTGCATCTTCTCCAAGACATACTTGTTTGTTCCTTTGACAGCACTCTCCTTCAACACTGTGGTTCAAAGGCATCAGTTCTTCTTTTGTCATCCTTATTCATTGTCCAGCTATCAAATAACAGTAACTGAAAAGAACTGCATCATTTGCACCTTAGACCTCAAATTGACATCATTACTCCTTACTAATTTGGAGAGGTCCCTGATTACCGGCCTTCCCAGTACAATATGACTCCTGGTATCAAGTATATTGATTGGTGGGTCCAAGTAAGATGAAGTCATTGACAGTCTTGGTCCTTTCTCCATCCATCATGATATTGTTTTTATTGTTTTGTGCCATCGAGTCAGAACTGACTCATACCTGACCCTCTGGTAGATTTTCAAAGGCAGTTAAACACGCAGGAGGAGGATTGTCCATCCTTCTTCCATGGGCAGCTGGTGGATTCGAACCCACGTACCTTTGAGATTGCAGTGCAGCTTCCTGTTAGGTCTACCTTAGTCTTTAAACTGACATCCTTGCTCTTTAGAACTTGGGAGATGTCTTTAACAGCACATTTCAGCAATGCAGCATGTCTTTGACACCTGCTATCATGGATGTTGATTTTAGATCCACGTGAAATGAAATTGTTGACGGTGGTGGTGTACGGGTTTCTTTTTGCCTGCCTGCCTGCCTTCACTTCTTCTGGGCATACTTTTAAGAGTGGGATTCATGGGTCCTGTGGTAGTTGTAGGTTTTATTTTTTGAGGAACTTAAACTTTCTTACAAATATTTCTCGTGAGAGTTCTCCAATCTTGTCAACATCTATTACTTACTTTTTGTGTCTCCCCCCCCCCCATCTTCAGGGACTGCATTGCTCCCCACCGACCCGTCGCTTCACAACCCCCCTCCCCCCCCCCCCTCCTTTTTGTCTTGATTGCTTTTCTTACAGGGTTGTGGTATTTCAGTTTAGCTTATATGCTATGACAAACCAAATAAAAACATCTATATATTAATCTGTATGTTAAGTACTAGTAAAACTTAATGCACTTGGGTTCCTCCCTAAAAAAAACCCAACACCCTAAATATAAACAGAAATTATGTTTTTCTCTGGTAGTCTTCAGTGGATTTGTATAATCCCTGAGATGAATGTACCCACTTTTTGAGTTAATAGAGATGGAAAGCTATTGCAGGTCTAATCTCCTAGAACAAAAATATTAAAGTGGTGGATAATAGATAAAAGGGCATTACATTTATTTTGTTTTGAAGTTGTAAATATAGGATGGTAGCTGTACTTGATTAAGAGGGAAATGGGAAGATTTAAAACTTAGAGTAAGTGCCTTATGAAGGAACAAAAGAATATTAAATTATATGATAGACAAATGATGGTCTTCTCTACAAAATTTATACTCAGTGAAAAGTTGACTTCATATAGAGAGATTTAAAATTTAGGCAATCCTTTGCATCTTTCCTTAATACCAATCCGTCAGTCTGGTTTTTTGTTCTCTTTTTGGAAAATTTTTCTGCATATATAGTCATAAAATAATGAAGAGTTTAAGTGTATGCTTATCATGTAAAAAAATATTATGGTAAAATAATATATGAAGCAAATTTACAATTTTGATTTTTTTAATTTCCCTTTTAGTAGTGTTAATTACAGTCACACTGTTGTGTAGTCATCCCCATTATTTATTTAAAAACATTTTTGTCACACAAGCTCAACACTCATTAGAGTTAACTTTCCATTCTACCAGCCTTCTAGCTCTTGGTAGCTTCTAATGTGATTCTCTTTCCATCAGTTTGTTCTAGATAGTACACAGAGGTGGAATTATCCAATTATTTGACCTTTTGTGTATGATTTGCTTTACTTAGCACAGTGGTTTTAAGGTTCAGTATGCTATAGCATTATCAACACTTTATTACTTTTTTATGACTGAATGAAGCTGTATTTTTAGATCTGGTACATTTTTTTTCCATTCATCTGTTGAGGAACACTTGAACATCTTTTAACTAGTGAATAATGATACAGTGAATACTGGGGTGCAAGTATCTGTTTCATGTTCTTGGTTTCAATTCCTTTGAGTGAATACATGGACGTGAGTTTGCTAGCTCATAATAAGGTAAATCAGTTTTTAACTTTTTGAGGATCTGTGATACTTTTCCACTGTGACAGTACCATTCAATAGTCCCATCAGAAGAGTGTGTTTGAATTTGTGTAAATATCTTTAGTCATGTGGTCTGGGCCACCTTTTTATTTACGAAGATACAAAAACAAGACTGTACTAATAGGCAAAATCAAGACAGATGACAAAAAATTGAAACTGTCAAGGATTTTAGCCAGCTAATCTCTCCCACTCTCTCTTATTTTTTTTATGAGATAGATACTTTAGCCAGCTAAACAATAGGGCCATATTCTTCCACTCTTAATTATTAAGATACCAGATCCACTGGACTGATAAAGAACCTCACGATAAAGCCTGAAGCTGTCAAAGACTTCATCTTACTTGGATCCACAGTCAACATCCTTGATACCAGCAGTCAGGAGATCAGTAGATGTATTACACTGGGAAGTGTGTAGTCATGAACCTCTTCCAGTTATTTAGGAGCAGTGATAACAGTTTAAAGATTAAGGTGGGGCCTCAGGCTTTTCAATAACTTGCTTTGCATTTGAGAGCTGGGCACTGAATAAGGATGATAGAAAAATTATGCTTTTGAGCTATGGTGTGAGAGTGCTGAATGTCCCATGGACTGCCAAAAGAACAATCAGATGTCTTAGAGAATTTGCAGCCAGAATGATCCTTGGAGGCAAAGATGACAAAACTTTGTCTCACGTACTTTGAACGTGTTGCTAGGAGAGGCTGTTTCTTGGAGAGGAACATCATGCTTGGAAAGGTGGAGGGTCAGTGAAAGAGAAAATCCTCAATGACATGGATGGACGCAGTGACTGTAAAAATGTGTTGAAGTCTATCAGGAATGAGGAGGATGGCACTGGGTAGGGCAAGATTCGGATTTGTTGTTTGTAGAGTTGCTGTGAGTCATACTTAGTGGTGCCAACACCACCACAACAAACCAAAACTCATCACTACTGAGTAAATTCCGGCTTATGGTGAGCTTTCATCAGGTTTCCAAGGATAGACATCTTAATTGCAGCAGACTCCCCTCCCCTCTTTTGAGAACTGGGAGTGAATTTGAATTGCCAGCTTTTTGGTTATCAGCCCCAAATGTAACACATTATACCACTAGAGTTCCTTAATTTTTAAAATAGATTTTTTTTTTTGCTTTCATATTATAGATGAAGAAACTGAGGAAAGGAGACGTAAAATGATAAAAATTTGACTGCTAATAATCAACCGGGCAATGTAGTTTGACAGTCTACGTTCTTTGACTCTATGCTCTACTGCTAGGGAGCTTTGATTGTCTAGTGCTAACCAACCCATAGGCATGTGGTTTGAATTCCCTAGGTGCTGCACGGGAGAATGATCCTCGCATGCAGTGTTGTTATGTGCCGTCGAGTCGCTTGTGACTCATAGCGACACTATGTACAACAGCCCTAAACTCTGTTCTGTCCTGTGCCAATCTCATTGTCTCCAACACACTCATCCCTATTACCCCAGTCACCGAATCAATCCATCTCCTAGAGGGCCTTCCCCTCCTGTGCCTGCCCTCTACCTTCCCAAGCATGATGTCCTTCACCAAGGACCAGTCTCTCCTTACAACATGACCAAAGTATGTCGGATGAAGCCTCAGAGTCCTTGCCTCCAAGGAGCAGCCTGGTTTAACCCTCTCCAAGGTGAATCTGTTTGTTTTCTTAGCAGTCCATGGTACCTTCAGTACTCTTCTCCAACACCAAAGCTCAAAGGCATTAATTCTCCTTCTATCCTCCCTAGTCATTGTCCAATTCTCTGATGCATTACAAGTGATTGCAAAGACAATGGCCTTTATCAGATGCACTTTAGTCTCCAGAGAGAGACTGTTGCTCTTCAGTACTTTAGAGAGGTCCCTAACAGCAGACTTTCCCATCACAGTAAGTCTTTTTTTTTTTCTTTTAATTTCTAATTTTATTATTTTGTTTGTGTGTACCGTCAAATCAGATCTGACTTGTACAGGAGGAGATTGCCCCTCCTTCTCCGGCAGAGCATCTGGTGGATTTGAACTGCGTACCTCCAGGATTGTAGTGCAGCTTTTTGCCACTAGGCCACCAGAGCTCCCCTAGCAATGCGTCTTTTAATTTCCTGGCTGCTGGTGCCAAGAGTGTTGATTGCGGAGCAAAGCCAACTAAAGCTGTGAACAATCTTGATCTCTTCACCATCCATTCTGATGCTGCCAGTTGGTCCAGTGATGAGAATCTTTGTCTTCTTGACATTGACCCTCTGCAGCAAATGCTTCAGGTCCTCCTCAGATTCAGCAAGCAGGGTTGGGTCATGTACATAACGTAGACTGTTGATAGATCTTCCGCCAATCCTGATGCTGCATTTCTCCTCATAGAGCCCAGCCTCCCGGATGATCTGTTCTGCATACAGGTTGAAAAGGTATGGAGACAGGACACATCCCTGGCATATGCCCTTCCCAATTTTGAACCATGCAGTGTTTCCTTGCACTGTTCTGATGACTGCCTCTTGGTTCAAGTATAGGTTTCACATTAGCACGATCTAGTGTTCTGGGATTCCCATTCTTCTCAGAGTCAGCCAGTTAGTTATGATCCACACAGTCAAATGCATTTGCATAATCAGTCAAGCACAGATAGACATTCCTCTGGTACTCCCTGCTTTCAGCCAAGATCCATCTAACATTAACTACAATATCCCTAGTACCACGACCCCTGCTAAACCCAGGCTGGACTTCTGGCAGTTCTCTGCTGATGTGCTGTTCCAGTCGTTTTTGGATAATCTTCAGTAAAATCTTGCTTGCATGTGCAATCAACTATATTGCTTTATAGTTCCAACACTCTGTTGGGTCACCTTTCTTTGGAAAGGGAACAAAGCAGTGTACCATCTAAAAATCTAATGGAGGGTCAGCTGAAAGTGGATTTCAGCTTGAAGGCACTTGCCAACAATAACCAACTCTACTGCTAAATCTATTGTACTTAGGCTAGATACAGGCCGTACTGAAATGGCTTGAGGACTGGGATGGAGAACATAACTATGCTTTATTATGTTCCCTCTCTGTTAGATAATCCTCTAGTGTACACGACACAGTTGTCTAATGATTGCTTTTCTGATTTGGCACTGGGAAATGATTAAAATTTTCCTTTTAATTATTTTCAGTAGATTACATTTTATTTAATTTTTTCTTCTTTAAAACTAATGGTATTTTATTGTACAAATTATAATGCTTGTACTTGTAAAGAATTTATTAAGTGTTGGACATTGTGTCAAATGCTATACACAATGTTTTTTAAAATTTTTTTTCATAATCTCTTTTAATTGCTCAGGCAACCCTGTAAAGCCTTTGTTAAAATTTTCTCCATCATATGACTTCCTAGGTCTTATTTAATTTTCATGATAATGTTTGTTGTGTACTGTTGATTCTGAACCACCCTGTAGCTGTTGACACCCTGGTAGGATTTCAGAGGCAGTTTAATTGCTTGGGAGGAAATTGCCTAGTCTTCTTCTTCTGCCAAGCAGCTAGTGGATTTGAAAGGCATGCCTTTAGGATTCTAGCACAGATTCTTGCCACTAGACCACCAGAGCTTTCTTGAGTAAGTTTTAGAAAGGATAATAATTTTACCCTAAATTGTACAACTCAATGAACTGGATCAGAATCCAGTACTGTCTGACATCTTCACTGCTTATTGTCCTTCACTCTTGTTTTTAAGCCTCTCTGCCTCACAATTTGTGTTCTGAAAAAATGGTAAAGAACTTTTTTCCTTCAAATCATATAGCTAGTCATATATTTGGTTAAATAATATAGTGAAAACAAAACAACAAGATAAATGAAAATCAAGTCAACAACAAAAATGCAAAACAACACAAAAACAGGTTAATGATATCTCAGATGGACTTAGAGGAACTATTATTGTGCACAACACACAGACACCCATACACACTCCCCAAACACTAGCCTTATTTAGGCTTAATGTATTCTGGGTTATGTTTTCAGGGATATTTTTAATCTTCATGAAACAACTTGACCTTAGTACACATATATTCTGTTACATATACTTTTTTCTGTTTTTTTCATTTTAGTAAAAGAAAATCTTTTAGTATTGGGTGATACAGCCAAAAATTAATGACAAATATCCTTTAGATCTACAGAAATAATCAACACTATACAGGTCTGCCTTGAAAGATAGCTTTAAAAACATGAGGATTTTCTGTTTGTTTTTATATATAACACCTGAATAAGCTGTTTGGGAAACTTGAATGTTTCTTAGGAGAAAGTTTTATGTATTTGATACTTGTTAATAACTGATAAAGGAGGCATAGTATATAAAAAAAAAGTAAAAAAATTATGTAGAAAATAATAAAGTAGGGAATGGGACAGATTACCTCTCAATTCAGAACTTGGATTTAAAGGAGATTGTTCCTTTATATATGCCCGGAAGTCTGCTAAATAAATTTAAGTCCATATAATTTTTGTCTTTATAGATTGCTATTTTATCTGGCTTATTTTCTAAAAATAACTTATAATTTTGACATTTTATTGTTTTATTTTGTTAAAGTATTTTAACACTTGTAACAGTATTCTTAAAACTGAAAAAATCTAAAATAGTCTCATCTTACCAAACGATAAATTAAATTAACATTTGACTATTTTTACAGTTGAAATTTGAGTGAAATTTTACAAAATAAGCTGTTTTTTTAGAAAAAACTGACCACATTTTCTGTCTGCTCTGTCCAAGGCCACCTTGTGGGATCCTTTTGAGAGTAGTCATCAGTGACAGCTGGGCACCTTCCAGTTCTGCTGGTCTTAAGGTCTTGAAGTTGGAGGTTCCCATGGCCCATTAGTCTTTTTCATGAATTGTTTCTGTGCCTCTGTGCTTCACTTCCCTTTTCATTCAGATTTGCAAGCATTTTTACACATTTTTAACCATTCCATATGGTATTAACTTTCTACTGTAATTTTTTTGAATTACCCTAACTGCATTTGAATTTATCATCATTTTAGGAATTTTCATGTATTATTATTTCTTTTTTATTAATTTTAGTGAAAGTTTACAGAGACTTAGGGTTTCCAGTCATTTATTGTTGCACTTTTCTCTCTGCCCATCCCCTCTCCGCCACATAACTCTTTTTGAAAAGAAAAAAACCCCACAAACCCTCATTCATTGTTAGGCAGTCCCTCCCCCCAAGTTCACTCCTCTATACAGCTTTCACTCTGGATTTCTGTAATGACAAGAATACCCATTCATAGGACCTTCTAAGAATCAAATCCCTATGCACATTCAAAACCATCTCCAACAGGGTAAAAAGGGAAGCCGCAGACTGGGAAAAAGTGATAATGACATGTCAGATAAGGGGCTTATATCTAGAATTTATAAAATACTTGAGCATCACAAGAAGATAAAGGTAAATAATCCAAAAGGAAAGTGGGCACAGGATATGAACAGAAACTTCACCAAAGAATACATTCAGCTGGCCAACAAGCACATGAAGAAATGTTCAAAATCCCTAGCTCTAAGAGAGATGCAAATCAAAACAACTATGAGATATCATCTCACCCAAGTCAGAATAGCAAAATTTAACAGAACAACAAGCAACAAATGCTGGCAAGGTTGTGGAGAGACTGGAGCCCTTATTCACTGTTGGTGGGAGTGTAAAATGGTGCAACCACTGTGGAAAGCGGTGTGGCGCTTTCTCAAAAAGTTACAAATAGAGATACCATTTTACCCAGCAATTCCACTTCTGGGAATATACCCCAAAGAGACCATAACCAACATCCAAGCAGATATATACACACCCATGTTTATCGAGGCTTTGTTCACAATAGCAAGGAGTTGGAAACAACCCAAGTGCCCATCAACAAACGAATGGATAGAGAAACTGTGGTATATTCACACAGTGGAATACTACGCTGCATTGTAAAACAAGGAACTCATGCAATATTATTCAAAATGGGTGACCCTGGAGGACATTATGCTGAGTGATGTATCTCAGCACAAAAGGGCAAATACTGTATGGTGCCATAGTTGTAAAATGAGGCTGACATCAGGGTGAGGGTGAGGGTAAGACTGAGAAAAACTGGATAAATTATGTATGCTGCATTGAAGCCGATGAGGGAGAGAACAGTTTAAAAGTGATATATTTTAGGGCATTATGATTATCATAAGAGTTCGGAATGAGGGTTGCAGAGTGGAGTATACTCAGGATGGAGTTGGAGGGGTTGCAAGGGGATTGTATAACAATAAAGGAGTTTTTCTTTTGCTTTTCAAGGAGAAGAGCGAACTGGAGGTGGGGGTGGGGTGGGTGGGGAGAAAAGGGCAACAATGAATGAATGGAGATCCAAAATCTTTGTAAATGTTCATTGAAATAAAAGAACCCCCCCAAAACAAACAAAAGAATACCCATTCATATATCCCTTTTAAACAGATCTCTCTCTCAATGTTTTAATGCAATATACATCATTTCTCCCCTCCTTTTCTGTCTTCTCTCAACTCTGATGTCAGTCCCGTTTTACAACAGTGGCCCTATACAATATTTGTCCTTTTGTGACAGATATTTCACTCAGCATAATGTCCTCCAGGGTCATCCATTTTGCATAATATTTCATGAGTTCCTTGTTTTTCAATGCTGCATAGTATTCCATTGTGTGAATATACCACAGCTTCTCTATCCATTAGTTGGTTGATGGGCACTTGGGTTGTTTCCGGCTCTTTGCTATTGTGAACAAAGCAGCAATAACCATGGGTGTGCATAAATCTGCTTGGGTCACAGTTATGCTTTCTTTAGGGTAAATTCCCAGTAGTGGAATTGCTAGGTCAAATTGTATTTCTATTTGCAACTTTTTGAGAAAGCGCCATACAACCTTCCATAGTGGTTACACCATTTTACACTTCCACCAACAATGAATAAAGGTTCCAGTTTCTCCACAGCCTCCCAGCATTTGATGTTTGCTGTTCTGTTGAATGTTGGCTATTCGTCCTTTATTAAAAAGCTTAATACGGGGATCCAAGATGGTGGCAGAGGCAGAGATAGCGTGGTGAGCTGCGGGAACAGCGAACCACTTAAAGCAGGGCCATTATGGCCTTCCACAGACTTCGGCTTATTGATAATTGAACACTTAAATAGTTGATGACTGGCCCTCAGTGAAGATCGAGGATCAACAACAGGAATTCAAGGATTCCCAAGGAGAAATGGGCCAAAGAAGACGATTACCTATGCATTGGACAGGCCAAAGAAGATGATTACCTATGCCATGGATTGCTGAAAGTCACTGTGAGTCTGATGACCTTAACAGTGGCAGCATGCACAAGAGGACCGACATCCTAAATGCACCACATATTTTGTTCTGTTGAATGCTTCTGCCAAAAGATGGTTAGACCTGTGGGGAATCTGTTCACAATTCTCAGGTTCCCTTTATCATATATAAAGGGGGAGGGCAGTGACACCTACTTCAAAATATAGTATGACCACTTATGGGGGGGGGCGGTATAAGTGGCAGTGCTGGAATTGGAAACACTATCCCTGACTACAGAGTCCTCAGTCGGGCAAGGGGACCAGACTGGGATAGGGGCACTTGGAGGGGGAGTATACCAGCCAGCTCCTGGGGGTGTTGCCCTGCTTGGGATGGGCTGCCCTCGGCCCTCTGCCTGGGGAGGGCTGCCCTCGGCGCCCGGCTTGGGGTGAGCCGTCGCGGCCCTCAGGGTGAGCTCCTCAGCCCCCAGATTGTACCATCTGACCCCTGGTTGGGGAAGGGGGGAAAAAAAAGAATGCCTAGGGTATCCAGAGAATGTTACCTAGGCCACCTTCTGCCACCTTCCCCTCCAGTAAACCTGAAAGCAACACCCTCAAAGCCCTTATACTTGTAACTCACAAGTTTGTTCTCTCTAGGTTTGCTCCCTTTCCTATAGGTAACCTTAACTCTGAGTTTTACTCCAGAATTGACCCTGAACCCAGTGCCAGTGACAAAAAGGAAATACAACTGACAGCTAAGGAAGCAAAGGAGGATGGAGCCTCTGGGTTCAACCAGCCATCCCCACTGGACCCACCTGGGAGAACACTCTGCAATCCAGAGGGGAGAAAATGATAGGAAAATATCTTCTAACAGAGCAAGAAGGCAAGCAGCTTTAACCCAAGACCACCAGTAAGGTGATAAAGCGTCCTCCCTTCCCCCCATCTACGCCCCTGTTCAGCATGAAGAAGCCAGAGAGTCGGCATCCAATTCCCAAATCAATACGACAGTTGGTTTAATTACCATTGGAAAATGCTTGTCATTCCTCTGTAGCATCTGGTCCCCACAGGACCTCATCATTTCCTTCACCTGCTCCCCCCACCGACCAAACTGTGCAGCTCTGCAACTGCATCCTGGCCCATCCTCACCCTTCTGCCCCCAACCCTTACCTCCTTGTACCCCCAATATGTTTTTCCCAATAAAAAAAAAACCCAAAAAGAACCCAAAAAAATTGTTGGCTATTCTTACCGGGGTGATATGTTATCTCATAGTTGTTTTTGTGTTAAGAATTTTTAACTTGTGGTTTAATAATGTTTTACACTGATAATTTACTTAATGTTATGTAAGAGGGAGACAGTTATTCCTGTCTTTTTGGAATCATAGTACTATTTCAATGTCTTTTACTTTTTTTATTTGAAATATTTGCCTAAGTACTTCTCAGAGTTCTAAAATAGACTTTTAACTATAAATTTATGTTATCATAATTTGAAAGATTGGAAGTCCCAATTCGAGTGCTAGCTCTGGGTGAAAACATTCTCTCTATTGGTTGCTGACTTTCTGATCTGTTGCCCCATGTTGATCTTCCTGGGCCTTGCCAGGTTTTCTCTCCATCTCTTCTTTTTAATTCTTATGTCTTAAAAGATAATGACTCTGGGTAGACCTCAATAATGCTGTCTTATTAACAAGGATAATCCATCCTTAAATAGGATTATAACAACAGGTATAGAGGTTAAGATGTAGAATACATTTTTGGGGTCATGATTCATACTGTAACACTCATTATAACATTTTTATTTTCATTTTAACATGTTGCCACAAATGACGGCAAATGTTTTTCAAACCACAGTCGTCAATTTAAAAGTGTGCAGCAGCGTGTTAAGGGAAAATGTTTCAGTTGATGGATTTTTCTGGTTACTAATAAATAATGGACATTTTCTATATGGTTTTGTAAAAAGAGCAAGAGTTGAATGAGGATGGCCATATCTGACCATTACCAACTCCACGATGGAGAACGGTCTTCATCAACAACATGGACAACACAAAGCCAGATCTCATGAGATCAGATATACTCCCCACAATACTACACCTCTTTCTACTCATCTCAACACCAATCTTACTGCTTTACTGGGTCCAAACGCCAATGTGATAGGTGATAGCTCACAGACCACACGAGCCATATTAGGGAAATCAAAAGCCTAACATTCAGATTAGTAGCAGAATACTGTCAGGACAGCTTCTAGAATGTGTTTGCAGATGCTGTGGCCTTGAGCCTCTTGTCTTTAGGCCAGTGTGACTCTTAGTCCTGGAAGTTTAACTCTTCATTCCCAGTCGTCCCACAAACTTGGGCGAAGCCTCTTAGATATGGTTCAGTGGTGTACCAGTTCCAAGGTCTGTTACATCTCGTATCAAGTGTCTGGTTCTTCAGTGTGGTTGCTATGACTGCTGCTGACCTATAAGCCCTAGTCTGAGATGCATTGTAGTCTCTTGCTGCTGCTTTGCTGGTGGTGAGGTTTTGTTTATTCTGCTGCTGGATCTGCTCAATTTTATGACTAGCCAGTCCACTGTGGACAGGCTAACACACCTTATTCACATTTTCTCTCTAATTCACATGGTAAAGTAAAAACTGAACAGCTAGGAAAGCTGTTTTAACTAATAAACCCATAACAACACATACTGGTTTTAATTTTCTGGGGAACTTCTTGATAAGTTTTGTTTTTTTTTCCATAACTGTTAGGATGGTTGGCCATCAAACACTTAAATATTATTTTTAAAGTACTGCTTTTTGGGACACTGTTTTGATCATAAATAAGGAACTCTGGCCCTGTGGCTAAGTGCTTGTCTGTGAACTGAAGGGTTTGCTATCCAAACATAACCAGTTGCTCTGAGAAAGATGTGACAATCTGCTCCATCGAGATTGCAGTCTTGGAAACCTCGTGGGGCAGTTTTGTTCTGTCCTCTAGGATTGCTATGAGTCAGAATTGACTTGATGGCAGTGGGATGGGCTTTGATAATATTTACTGATCTTTAAATAGATACTTAAATGTGAAGTGGCTCAAGGGATAGCTTAAACTCTTCTGTTTTTAAAAATAAACTGACAGCCACCACCGAAAATACCCTTGTTTTAATTTGTAGTCGTAATTATAAGGCTTCCAAGATTCTAATTTTATTATATGAACAATATTGGTTGTCTAGTGGTAATAATGACTGCATTTACTGAGATCCTACTTAATTACACTACTGTGTGCTAGGTGCTGGAGACTGCAGGGAAACAAGTTGCTTTTCATTAGTATGTCAAGTTTGGTGAGGGTGTAGACAGTCATCTCAGTTAATATAATCTAGTAAGTGCAGTGATGGAATTTTGGATGATATATTGGGTGTACACCATGTAGGAGTATTCACATGCCGCCTGGAAGAATCAAGAAAGATGTCTAGAGCAAGGTCCGTCTCGGGATCTTAAGGTAGAGAAGGGAACAGTTTGAAGTCATGAAAGTGCCTGTTTGGAGGTTCTGATTGGGTAAGTGTGCACTTGAGTGTATATCAGGAAGCTGGGGTTGGGGAAGTAGGGGATTGCACACGGTGTTGGAAAATGAGACTGCCAAACACTGAAGTACACTCCCAAACCTGAAGTATTTATGAGTTTTATTGGATAGATAATAAAGAGCCCTAGGACCTATGTAAGCAGAATGACAAACATCTTTTGACAGTAACTTTGAGATCAGGGACTAACTTGAATTTTATTCCTGCTGAAAACTAGTTTGCAGAAGATTGTTGTGGCATCTGACATATATGTATCTGAGATCATGTAAGAGTACATGCTCTTTGATACTATTTTTGTTCTGTTTGATTAAAAACAATCTGTCTCACTTAAGTTTACTGTCAGCCCTGCTAATGGGTTATAAGGTTCCCTGGTGGCACCATGTGCAAAGCACTGGGTTCTAAAGGTGGTAGTTGCTATAGTTAAGTGCCCTCTAGTCAAATCCACCAGCAGGCTGCTGCATGGGAGGAAGATGGAGCAGTCTTTCGTAGAATATTCTATGGCCTTGGAAACTAGTGAAGGGTTAGCATGAGCCAGAATTGATTCATTGGCAGTAGGTTAATGTGTTGTAACCTGAATTTTTTTGGGGGGAAAAATGCATTGAGATTTATATTATGTCTGCATCTTTTCACTTAAAAGTGTACATATATTATCAATGGTATTATTTTCTACTGGCTTGATGTTTGTAGTTAAAAAATTCTGTAAGACTAGTTTTCATTCTATGTGCAGTTACAGATAAATTAACATGGCAGACATGAGCACTGTATCTATTTGCTTCTAATTTTTAAAGAGAAAGAAAAATAGGTTGCTCCTTTATTCAGTACTGATTTTTTTCGTTTCTAGTGTGAGAAATAGTAAATTTTTAAATGTGATCCTTAAGCCTTTAGTATTCTATGAAAAAGATTTATATGAGTATTATAAACTGTAATATTTTATTCCAAAGAGAAGGTCCAGTATACATTTGGAATCTTCGCTTTACTAATAATAATGATGTTTCTGTCATTGCTCTTTAGATTTTCATAATCATGTGTTTATGTTAGGACTGGACAGGACATTTTTGTTAGTGATCACTAATTCTTATTTTAAAAGTTTTGACTCCTCCCCCGTTCTTTAAGTGCATAGCAGATACCTAGAAATTGAGTAGTTTCTACTTCAGTAGTGTAGTCTTATAATTATCGTGTGAGAACTTTCACATTAGTCACTCACGTGGTAAGCATATTTCATATCTGCTTCTTTATGAGTCTGGAATGATTTGTCTAGGGCCAAAACATGTAATCTCAGACTGTGCATTCACTTAATCCAAATTAAAGATTAGAATATTATTTTAGTAATGATACTTGTTAATTTCTGTCAGCATTCTAGGCATATAATTTATACTGGATCTTTTTTAAATATACTGGATCTTTTATAAGAGAAGTTATTGTCTTTAAAAGTTAAGACAATATGTGTTGAGATTTGAGAAGATAAATTTCTGCAGACAGTACTGTAATTTAAAAATAATCTGTCATTTGGGAACTCTGGATAAATTGTTTTGATTTCTTTAAAAGGAAATGCTTAGCAAAAATAAGAACATAGTGATATCCTTGTAAGCAAATTAGTTAAAAATCTCCACAATTTAAAATTCTAAGTTCTGAGAGAGACATCTCTTTTCCCCATTGATGGATCCAGTGAACTATCTGATGTCATCAAATCTCTTTGATGTCATTAGAACTCTTCATTCCTGCAGAGTTTTATTGATGAAAATTCTTTCCTGGAAAAAGAAGGATCACCCTGTTTTTTTGTCAAGGGGTGTAATAAATTGCTCATTGTTCGAGCCTCCTGAAAGTATCATATTTTTCTCTCCCCCAGGGGAATGAATTACCTGTTATATTATTTAAATGTATGTATGTCTGTATTATTATTATTATTATTATTATTATTATTAATATCTGCTATTGAATTGATTCCAACTCTTAGCACCCCCATGTGACAGAGTACGGTTTTCTAGGTCATGATGTTTGTGGAAGCACATTTCTCAGTCTTTCTCTTGGGAAGTTGCTGGGTGGTTTCCTACTGCAAGTTTATTTAAGGGAGCCCTGGTGACCTAATAATGGTAAGGAGATGCACTACCAACCTAAAGGCATGCAGTTCAAATCCACCAGCCCCTCCCCTAGAGAAGGATGGTCAATCTCCCCTCATGCAATTTACTGCCTTTGAAAACTTGCTGGAAAGTCACCTATGAGTTGATTCTTTCTCAAGGGCACATAACAGTACAGCAACTTCTCAGTTAATACTCAAGTATACAGCAGAGATGCTTATTGTCAATATATTTTGTAATAATACTTTGTATATCAGCCAAAAGAACTAATAGAGGTTTTAATTTTTAATTTGAAGATTTTTTTCTTTTTATACTTACTGATTTGATGCAATGAATTTTTGAGTATTTTTCAGGAGTTGTAGTAGTAGTTTGATTTGTATATTAGACTGTCTCCATTTTGTTCTGTACTAGGCTAAGTAAGTTTGTGTCCCCACCCTAAGAAAAATGAACTCTAAGGATTTTAATATTTATTCAGCAATGGTGCAGTTACTAATGTTACTAGAAAGGGAGAATTTATAAATGTTTTCTAAAATTAAAGCTTTTTAAAAAGTTATGTAAACTATGATGATTAAAAGGAAAATAAAGGCATAAATGTGAAGAAATCTCCAGCAATCCTGCATTCTAAAGCAACTAGTTATAGTTTGTTGTCTTTCATTGCAGTTATTCTGTGCATTTTTGGTATAAATCTTTATTGTATGTGCATGATGCAGCACTAAGGCAGTAACTGGGTGTATGTGATTTTTGCCTGTAGTGGAGTATTACTGCAGGTTAGAAAGAAGATTGATACAGATGGGTAGAAAAGGAGGTTAGAGAATTCCTAAATAGTGTGGAACCTTAGGCTATATATGAATTCCCTGTTTATAAAATTTTGTTAACTTCTTTTTAAGGTCCTATTTATTAACATTTAAATAATAATATTAACAACATATTAACAGAAATTCCTTCTTATATGGGGCTTATTTTAAATTGTTTCTTATTAGAAATGATGCTTAAGAATTAATTTTTGTCTTGGGTGACCCAGGAGGACATTATGCTGAGTGAAGTATCTCAGTCACAAAAGGACAGATATTGCATAGTGCCACTGTTGTAAAACAGATCTGATATTGGGGGTGGGGGGAGACTGAGAAAGAGGATAAATAATGTATACTGCATTGAAACAGATGAGGTAGAGAACTGTTTAAAAGAGATAAATGATTAGATATTATTGTCATGACAGGAGTCCAGAATGAAGGCTGCATAGTGGAGTGGACTTGGGGGGAGGGATTATATAACAATGAAAGATTTTTTCTTTTACTTTTCAAAGAGAGTGGATTGGGTGGGGAGGGGTGGTCAGGGAGAAAAATACAACAGTGAATGAATGGAAATCCAAAGTCTCTGTAAACTTCCATTAAAATTAATAATTAAAAAAAAGGGAAACAAAAAAATAAAATTCATTTTTGTCTATAACATTATTTCCCCAAATGCTGGATTATATCTGTAGCAGTGAGATTGAGATGAGTATGGAACATTTAAAGACTAATAATATGTATTGCCAAAGTTTGGTTTTTGGTTTCTTTTTCGCTAGTGAACAAATTTGCATTAAGAATTGGGAAACACACCACAACAAAATAAAGGTAAATAATCCAATTGAAAAATGGGCACAGGTTATGAACAGACACTTCACCAAAGAAGACATTCAGATGGCAAACAAACACATGAAGAAATGTTCAAAATCTCTATCTCTAAGAGAGGTGCAAATCAAAACAACTATGAGACATCATCTCACCCCAGTACGAAAAGCAAA
Source organism: Elephantulus edwardii (assembly GCF_000299155.1). Classification (NCBI taxonomy): domain Eukaryota; kingdom Metazoa; phylum Chordata; class Mammalia; order Macroscelidea; family Macroscelididae; genus Elephantulus; species Elephantulus edwardii. Next base: position 13,846,638 of record NW_006399752.1, read on the forward strand.
ATTTAACAAAGCAGCAAACATCAAATGCTCGTGAGGTTGTGGAGAAACTAGAACCCTTTTTCACTGTTGGTGGAAGTGTAAAATGGTGCAACCACTATGCAAGGCTGTATGGTGCTTTCTCAAAAAGTTGGAAATAGAAATACTATTTAACCCAGCAATTCCATTACTGGGAATATACCCTATAGAAGGATAACTGCCACCCAAGCAGATAATGCACACCCATGTTTATTGCGGCTTTGTTCACAATAGCAAAGAGTGGGAACAGCTTAAGTGCCCATCAACAAATGAATGGATAGAGAAGCTGTGGTATATTCACACAATGGAATACTACGCTGCATTGAAAAACAAGGAACTCATGCAGTATTACTCCAAATGGGTGACCCTGGAGGACGTTATGCTGAGTGAAATATCTCAGTCACAAAAGGACAAATAATGCATAGTGCCACTGTTGTAAAATGGTCTGACATCAAGGTTGGGGGGAGATTGAGAAAGATGGGATAAATTATGTATAATGTATTGAAACAGATGAGGGAGAGAACTGTTTAAAAGGGATATGTGATTAGATATTGTCATGACCGGAGTCCAGAATTAAGGGTGCATAGTGGAGTGGACCTGGGGGGAGGGATTGTATAGCAGTGAAATAATTTTTCTTTTGCTTTTCAAAGAGAAGAGTGGATTGACTGGAGAGGGAGAAAAATGGAACAATGAATGAATGGAAATCCAAAGTCTCAGTAAACATTCATTAAAAAAAAATTTTAAAAAGTTTAAAAATTAAAAAAAAATAGGGAAACAAGTTGTTGCTGATAGACAGATTGTGGCTGCACTTGAAGCTTTTTGATTGGGAGTTTAACCTTCTGTGGGGAATACTAGGGGGTCCTGGTAGCCTATTTGTAAGAAGCTGTCCTACAATCTGAAAGGCAAGCAGTGTGAATCCACTTTGAGTCCTACTCTGCAGGAGACTGATGGCAAATCTCTTGCTGTGTGATTTACTGTCCCTAAAAACCCATTGGAGGGTCAGCTATACATAGGGGAGAATTCTACCCTACTACTAAATTATTACATATATTTGCTAACTGGAGCATATTTTTTCCTTTTGTAGGCCCAGATTACTCTTCATCAGCATGGTTATCTGGTAATGAATCATTGTGGCAGGCCACAACTCTTCCATCTAACCATCGAAATAACCATACTAGAAGACACAGTATAGCTTCTGACAGTGGAGACACTGGCATTGGAACGTCTTGTTCTGACAGCGTGGAAGGTGAGCTTGAAATTCTAACCTTTTAGAAGGGAGTCTTTGGCAGTTGGTTGTGATGTGACAAAGAATTGATTTTTTTTTAAGCTAAAAAAAAAAAATAGTAATGTTTGCATATTTAATATGTTTGGTGTTGCTATAAATTAGATGAAATCAATATTCTGGCCATATTACTGATTTTTCTATAATTCCTTTTTAAAATTCAAATACTTTTTTTGACATAATTGTAAATTTGCAAGTAGTTGTAAAATACAGAGAATTAATGTGCCATTTGCCTAGTTTTCTAAAGTGTCAGTTCTCTTCAAAACAATAATACAGTTTCATAAGGAGGATATTGATATTTTACAGTGAAGAGACAGAACATTTCCATCACCTCAAGGATCCTTCGTTTTATCATTTTATGACCACGACCACTCCTCTTTGTTCTTTCCATTGCATTTCTCTTTAATCCCTGGTCACCATTTTTCTATATTCTCCATTTTTATAATTTTGCCATTTTCAGCATGTTAGATAAATGGAGTCATACTGTGTATAAATTATTGTATCTTAAAAAAATGAGCATAAATCTCTGGAGATTCATCTAAGTTGTTAACATATATAAGTTAATTTATCCCTTTTATATTGTCAAGTGATATATAAGGAAACAACCACTGTGGGTTTAACCATTTACCTTTTGAAAGACAGCTAGATTGCTTTGGCTGTTAGGAATAAAAATGCTACTGATACTTTTGACTACTAGGAAAAAAATACTATATACAGGTTTTGACGTGAGCATGTATCTTCATTTCTCTGGATTAGTTACATGTTTAATTTTTAAAGAAGCTTCCGCACTGTTTTCTAGAGTGGCTTTATCCTTGCCGGCAGTCTTGCGTGTGTGTAAGTGATCTAGTTTTCCTGGTTGTCTTGCCAGCATTTGTTATCACTATTTGTCGTTTTGGCCGTCGTAGTAGGTGTATAGTGATCTCTCATTAACATTTTAAAATGTGCTTGTTTCCTAGCTTTATAAGAAATTCAGCTCTTCATATAAGCTTTATTTAGTATGATCTGTTTGGATTATTACCTATTTTATTGTTGGTTTTGAGAGTTAAAAAATATTTGTCAAATACTGGTTCTCCATCAGATAATATGGTTTACAAATATTTTTGTCGCTTGTTTTTTCATCGTCATAAAGAGGGATTTTGCAGAGTAAAAGTTTTTCATTTTAATGAGGTCTAGTTTTATAACATTTTCTTTTTTGGATCATTCTGTCAGTTCTAAGTCTAGTACTCTTAGCCTACACTTGGGTGCCCAAGACCACCTATGTCTTTCAGTCTTAATTTATTGGTTAGAAAAAAATACCCAGTTGTTCCTTTTACTGCTAGTTTTCTCAGTTTTCAATTTCTGTTCTTATTTATTTTAATACATTGAGCTTAATTTATTTTTTTTCTGTAAATTTAGATTATTTTCAGAGCTGCCTTTTGCAAGTTACATTGTGAATTTCCTTTTTGACTGTTTTACCAGTATTCTACAAAGCTTAGTGGGTTTTCATCCATTTTAGTGTATTTTTTCGGGTTTATAGAGCTAGTTTCTTTGACACTTGGACTATTTAAAAGTGTGCTTAGTCCAGCAGCAGTAGCAAAGTTCAGTAGGACAGCAAACAACAAATGCTGGTGAGGTTGTGGAAAGATTGAACTCCTATTCGTTGCTGGTGGGAATATAAAATGGTGGGACCACTATTTAAGGCTGTCTGGCTCTTTCTGAAAAAATTGGAAATTACCATTTGATATGGCAATTCTGCTGCTGAATTTGTCTGACATACTTTGGACATGTTGCAAGGAGGGGGACCAGTCCTTGGAGAAGGATGTCATGCTTGGGAGAGTCTAGGGACAGCGCAAGAGAAGACGACTCTCGATGGCTTGATTCAGTGACTGGGGCTATGGGAGTAGGTGTGTCAGAGACAGTGAGATTGGCACAGAATAGAGCAGGGTTTAATGCTGTTGTATATAGGGTCACTGTGAGTTGCAGGTGCTCAATGGCACATAACAACAATAACCCTAAAGAAACCAGAACGACAGCTCAAACAGATGTATGCACACCCATGTTTATTGCTGTATTATTCACAGTAGCAAAGAGATGGAAGCAACTCAAGTGCCCATCAGTAAATGAATGGATAGAAAACGATGCTATATCCATATGTTGGAATACTATGTACCACTGAGAAACAGTGAAATGGTAAAACATTGTGCAACATGGGGAGCCTTGAGGACATTGTGCTGAGTGAAATATCTCTGTCACAAAAGGATAAATACTGCATAACACCATTGTTATAAAATAGTACAGACATAGAAGGGTTGGTGGGAATGGGGAAAGAGTAGATGGATAATGAACACTGATTAGAACAGATGAGGGGAAGAACTGTTTGAAAGGAATATATGATTATGTATTATATGTATTATATGTATGAGAGTTCGTCCCTTTTGATTTTCTGACTCCAGCTCTCTGCACATTTCATTATAGTATCTTGTTTTATCATCCCGGGCTGCCTTTTGAAATTTTCTGTTTAGCTGTTTGATTTCTTGGTTTCTTCCTTTAGCTTTGGCTTCTCAGCGCTCTGATGCAATATTCAGAGTCTCATCTGACATCCATCATGGTCTTTTCTTCTTTTTCATCCTTTGTAACGATCTTTTGCATTCTTC
>NW_006399752.1:13854587-13856026 GCF_000299155.1 Elephantulus edwardii
TTCATTCATTGTTGCATATTTTCCTTCTATCCTCCTCCCTTCCCCCACATTCACTTTCCTCTTTAAAAAGATTCTTTCATTGTTGTGAGTACAAAAAAAAAAATACTAGAAGTGTGTGCTTAGTTTCCAGTGTTGAACAGTGTTCCTCTTATCTATTAATAATGTCTAGTTTGATTCCATTTGGTTAGAGAACATGGCTATGAGTTCTTTGAAATTTGTTGAGGGTTTTTTTTTTTATGGCTAGTTTAGCATATGTGTCATGGTTCTCATGGACACTTGAAAATATTGAGTACTGTAGATTGTTCATTAAATGTCAGTTACATCCTGTTGATGATGGTGTGGAGTTTTCTCTCTGCTTCTTTTCTATCTTAGATGTTCTATGAGAGAATTCTTGAGAGAGGAATGCTGACATTTCCAGCTATAAATATACTTTTCCTTTCAGTTTTATCAGTTTTCACTTCACATATTTTGAAATACTGTTGTTTTGTACATATACACATAAAGAATTGTATATTCTTGGAGGATTGGCTTTTTTATAATTATATACATCCTTCTCTGTCTCTGATAATTTTCCTTGCTCTGAAGGAAAGTAAATGGTTTTCATATTAATAGAGCCACTACTTCTTCTCTTTGATGAATTATTTATGATTTGTGGTTATGATTCTTTTTCTTTCAACATGCTTCTATCCTATTTGAAGTGAGTTTATGCTTTAAAATCTGCTGTTTTGATCTTTAACATCAGAGGTTTTTTAGTATTCTGATTATTTTCAGTTGATATCTAGAGCACATATTTATTATGTGTTATTTTCTTACTTGTCTGTGAGTTACTTGAATATATTTTGGAACTCTGTTTATCTAGGGAATTCAAGTGATCTAGGTAGGAAGCTGCACTGCAGTCCCAAAGGCACATGGTTTGAATCCACCACCTTTTCTATGGGAGGATAGGCAATCTCCTTCCATGAGATTTAATGCCTCTAAAAATCCACTGAAGAGTCAGCTATGGGTTGGTTCTGACTTATATATTTGTTTGTGCAAGCTCTTTTCTGGTTGTTCAATGAAATATCTAGAATAAGCACCTTTATCTGTATGTGGAACAGATTATCTGGGAGGCTCAGTTCTATGAGGAGAAATGTGGCATCAGGATTGGAGGTAGACTCTAAACAATCTGCTTTATGCAGATGAGACAACCCTGGTTGCTGAAACTTTGGAGGACCTGAAGTGCTTGCTGCAGAAACGGAAGCCTTCAGTATGGATTGAAGCTCAGTATCAAGAAAACAAAGATTCTTACCACTGGACCAATTGGCAGCATCATGATAGATGAAGGGATTGAGATTGTTAACAGCTTCAGTATGCTTGGCTCTATAACCAACACACTTGGTACCAGCAGCCAGGAAATTAAAAGACAAATTGCATTGGGAAAAATCTGCTGTCAGAGACCT
>NW_006399752.1:13856371-13909446 GCF_000299155.1 Elephantulus edwardii
GAAGACCTTCTATGAGCTGCATTGATTCAGTGACTGGGGTAATGGGGGTAGGTGTTTCGGAGACATGAGATTGGCACAGGATAGAGCAGGTTTTAGGACTGTTGTACATAGGGTCACTATGAGTCACAGGTGACTCTGACACATAACATTAACAGCATGGAGAGCAGAGTTTATTTGTGCTTACCTCAATGGAGGGTAAGATGGGAAGGAGAACTAAGTAACTAGGGGACACTGAACTTCCTTTAAGATTGATGAAAAAAAAGTAATGATATTTGAACAACATAATTCATGTCACTGATCTGTACATAAGAAGATTATAGAAATTGCAATGTTTTGTTAACATAAATATTTATAACATTTAAAAAGATGGATAAAATATTTATAAAACCTGGAATAGTTTACTGTCATTTTAATAATGCATATGAAATATAGAAACTTTACATTCTTTGACTCTTTATCATCCCCATTTATAGTAAAAATATTTCAGATACTTGTTCTACAGACATTAATAGGGAAATCAGTGTTAAAAGTTTTGCCATTACCTTAAACATTTGGCTTTAAGAGAGCCAGAGATCTGAGGATGACAGTGGAAAGTTCTCATCTATTGTTTCTATGACATCTGAGTTGTAGTTGACTTAATGGCACCTGACAGTTGTCAAACATATTTTAAGAAGTTGAAGAAGAAAGCAAGCCTCTTGTATTTACATGCATTTTTGCTTTGCTCTTCTTTATGCACAAGGTTTTATATTTTATCTTTTTTTTTAAGTGGAGAGAACTTTCTTTGGGTTCTTTGGTGATAAGTTCTCTTTATTTTTCTTTCACCTAAAATTATCTTGACCTCTTAATCATTCCTAGCTGAATTCTTATGTATTACTGAAGGATAACTCTGCTGGCTGTAGAATTCTGATTCGACAGTTCTTTCCCTCCCACTGTGATACCATGATTACAAGTTCTTATATTAGAGTTCCACAGGTTCCAGATGCTTCCCCCCTCCCCCCCCCACTTAGTATTTTTATGTTTCCTATTCAAATTGGGTAATTATCCTTGTTTTCTCTTCCCGTTTATTGATGATTTTTTTCTTCCACTCCTTGTTGAGCCTGTCTACTGTGCTTATTTCTTCTTCTTCTGTATTTTTCATTGTGTATATGTATTGTCTGTTTTTTTGCACAACTTTCTGTTTTGAAATATGTTCTTAATTGTTGAAGTATTTTCATGATTGCTTCTTTAACACATTTGCCAATTCCGTCATCTCAGTGTAAGCAGCTCTTGAGTGCCTATTTTTGATTAGCTTGATAACTTGCTAGCCTTTGGTATAAAAAGAATTTCTAATTGAAATTTAGTATTTCTGTGTGTTATGAGACTCAGGATCTTCCTTAAATCTCTTTTTGCTGACTTTTGACTCTGTTCTGATAGATGAAAGGACTAGGGTACCATCTTCTTACTTGCATATTAAAAGTTAAAACTGTTCTATTCCATATTTCCTTTCAAGGAGGAAGGGTCATCACTTTGTGGATGTAACTTTTTAAAAAATCTGTCTTTACTTTTTTTCCCCCTCCACCTTAAAAATAGTTAAGACTATTCACTTCTCTTAGCTTAGAGTGGAAGTGGAAGTCCAGGCTTTACAGCTGACTTGATGTGGTGATGTAGTTACGGCTGGTTGGTAGTCAAAGCCCTCACTGACACCACCTCAGTGGAGAGGTGAAGGGACTTTTCCCTTTCTGGGGATAACATTTTTGTCTCTCTGCTTGGATCTTTCTGGTACTCCTCAAGTGGGGCTTTTGAGGTGCCTTATTTCAGCTGAGAAAGGATAAACATCTCAGCTTCCCATTTGACTTTGCTGGTGTAGGTCATGGATATAGGTGGAGCTAGGAGTTATTACTGTGGTATTTGGCTGGAGAAAGAAGCACAGTCGGTCAGTGTCTAAAAATTATCTTAGGCTTCTACTTTCTTGGCTCTTTGCTTAGAGAAAGCAAGCTTTTTTGGTTGGATTTTTTTTGGCCTTAGCTCTTGATGTTTTGGTGGTGTTACTAGTTTGAAATTCTTACTTTAATCCTGGGATATATGAAGCAAAATAAAGAAACCAACCAACCAACCAAAGGAGGGGGGAGGATGACAACCAGAGGGAATTTACTCCCATTTTTAAGTCAGAAAGCGCTGACTTTCACTCTTCTAATTTTTAGTTTTATGTTTTATACATGATGTATAAGGTGTGTAATTGCTTTTAGGAAGAGAGGAATTGAAAGAGAAATGTTCATCTTCATAAATTATTTTTTAATAAGCACTAGAGTGCAGAGAAGCCAAAGCAGAAGGAAGAATTCAAGATACTGAAGAGCTGAATAGAAGATTTCAAAAGGCAGCACTGGGACGACAAAGTAAAATAGTACAGTGAAATGTATAAGGAGCTGGAGTAAGAAAATCAAAAGGGCTGAACTCGCTCAGCATTTCTTAAACTCAAGGAACTGAAGAACAAATTCAAACCTCGAGTTGCTTTAATCAAGGAGGCTTTAGGCAGAATATTAAATGATCCAGGGAACATTAAAAGAAGATGGAAAGAATATACTGAGTCACTATATTGAAAGGAATTGGCAGACAAGCAAGAATTTCATGAAACAACATATGAGCAAGAGCCTGTGGTGATGAAGGAAGAAGTTCAAGCTGTTTTGAAGGAAATAGCAAAAAATAAGGCCCCAGGAATAGATGGTATACCAATTGAAATATTTAAGATAACAGATGCTGCCCTGGATGTGCTCACCAAGTTGTGCCAAGAAATCTGGAGAACAACCACTTGGCCAACTGACTGGAAGAGATTTATATTTGTTCCCATTCCAAAGAATGGTGACCCAGCAGAGTGTGGAAACTATAGAACAACATTGATTTCACATGCAAGCAAGATTCTACTGAAGATTATCCAAAAGCAACTGGAACAGCACATCAGCAGAGAACTGCCAGAAGTCCAGGCTGGGTTTAGAAGGGGTCGTGGTACTAGGGCTGTTGTAGCTAATGTTAGATGGATCTTAGTTGAAAGCAGGGAATACCAGAGGAATGTCTGTGTTTCATTGATTATGCAGAGGCATTTGACTGTGTGGTTGGTCATGACAAATGGTGGCTGACTCTGAGAAGAATGGAATCCCAGAATACTTGATTGTGCTAATGCAAAACCTATACTTGGACCAAGAGGCATTCGTCAGAACAGAGCAAGGAAACACCACATGGTTCAAAATAGGGAAGGGCGTATGCCAGGGATGTGTCCTGTCTTCATAACCTTTTAACCTGTATGCAGATTACCTGGGAGGCTGGGCTCTATGAGGAGGAATGTGGCTTCAGGATTGGTGTAGGATCTATCAACAATCTGCATTATGCAGATGACACAACCCTGCTTCCTGAAACTGAGGAGGAAGGACCTGAAGTGCTTGCTACAGAGGGTCAAGGACTGCAGCCTTCAATATGGATTGAGGCTAAATATCAAGAAGACAAAGATTCTCACCACTGGACCAATTGGCAGCATCAAGATGGATGGTGAAGAGATTGAGATTGTTCACAGCTTTAGTTTGCTTGGCTCCACAGTCTTAGCACCAGTAGCCAGGAAATTAAAAGACTTATTGCGATGGGAAAGTCTGCTGTTAAGGACCTCTCCAAAGTACTGAAGAGCATTGGTGTCTCTCTGGAGACTAAGGTGCATCTGATACAGGCCATGGTCTTTGCAATCACTTGTTATGCATCAGAGAGTTGGACAATGACCAAGCAGGATAGAAGGAGAATTGATGCCTTTAAGCTGTGGTGCTAGAGAAGAGTATTGAGGGTACCATGGACTGCTAGGAAAACAAACAGATTCATCATGGAGAGGGTTAAACCAGGCGACTCCTTGGAGGCAAGGATCCTGAGGCTTCGTCTGACAAACTTTTGACATGTTGTAAGGAGGGACAGGTCTTTGGAGAGGGACATCATGCTTGGGAGAGTGGAGGGACAGCACAGGAGAGGAGGGCCCTCTGTGAGGTGAATTGATTCAGTGACTGGGGTAATCGAGATGAGTGTATCAGAGACAGTACGATTGGCACAGGACAGAGCAGAGTTTAAGGCTGTTGTACATAGGGTCGCTATGAGTTGCAAGCGACTCAATGGCACATAACAACAACAACATAGTGAAGATGGAACAGGAATAGGACCGGGTTCAGAACTGTTGTTCATAGGGTCACTCTGAGTCATACTCATGGCACCTAAAAAAAGCAACAGTTATAGTTAAGTATTTTCTGTAATTATTTTGCTAGCAGTTGCACAGAATGTGGGTATCATTAATGTTTTGCATCTAATTTCTTCTAAAATAATACAACTCAAAGGGAAAAAAATATACATAGATGGTAAAGAGACCCATAGTAGGAATGTGTTTTCTGTGACTTATGAGACAGTTATTTGTTTAGTTGAAAGTTCTAAGAATAATTTTATATCATGGTCTGTTTCTTTAACTTACCTTTTTGCCCTTAGAGTGAAAATTTCATATACTGTTTCCAGTCTTTCTTAATGAATATTATCAAGACTGTTAAGGTTAAATTTATGTTCAGTGTCGTCATTTATTTTAGACTCTTGGCATAAATTTAACAAGATATTTGATGTTTATGGAGCTTCTAGTTGGTTGATAGTCATTGCATTTTAGTGTAGTATCTTGTATATGTTTTTATTGCAGTTTAAAGAGCTCTATGAGATAAAGTTGGTATACTAAAAAAGAAGTTGATTTCAGAAAGGAAATAAAATCAAACCAAGTTTTAATAATTCTCTGAAGGTGAGAATTTTATTATTTTAAGAAGCATTTTTTCACTCTGAGGCTGGCAGTATTTATGAACTGTTCAAGATACTGTCCTTTATAATAATTTTTTTTCCTTCAAGCTTGCAGATACACTTATGGAAGTTATATATGGAAACAATTTTTTTCAGGAATAATAAGTCACAGTATGAGAATTAGGTTTGACTTCAATGATAATAGAATTTGGCCATTATTAAATGAACAAATTAGGGTAAAATGAAAGGACTACTATTATTAATATGGTGATTAAGAGCTTAAATGGGTTTTAATGTTTAGATCTTATCACTTAATTATCACTATGACGACCTTGAATGATTTCTCATTTTGTTCAGTCTTGGTTTTTTCATCTATAAATTGTAGATAATAGCTCTCCAATTGAATTTTGAGAGTTTAGTAGCATGAGTTTTGTACTGCTGCTGTACAATTCTTTAAACCCTGTGTGCTGTTTAAGGAAAGGTTTCTTCTTTTCCCTCTTTACTCTCTAGTCTTACGTATCTCCTTGGATTTCTTCTCCCAGAAAGATTCTCTAGCTGAGGTATATAACACGGTAACTTTGACACCAGCACTCTATTTTGTGTTTTTGCTTTATATGTTTAATGGGGACAAGACATTTGTAGTGTATTACAGAGCAGGCCCTGGTATGTATTGCATGCTCAGTATTTGTTGAATGAAACAATGACTATATAAACTCTCAGTTGAGGATTCAGTGTCTAGTCACATTCTCACTTTTGTAGCTGTTACTCTTGAATTTAAAACCTCTTTGATGTTACCCCAGACAGATAAATTTACTCTGGCTGTAGTCAGTACCAAGGCTGGTATTTTATAAGGTGATCATTCTGTTCTGCTTCATTAATTAGCACTCTTGATCTGTTTTTAATCTTCTGAAAAGTTGTTTTGATCTCCTTTGCTGATATCTGGCTTTTCAGGGCTGTGAGTTTTTACCTTAAGTACAAATTTCCCCTCATTTCAGCAGTATTGGGAGGAAGAAATATAACTCTCTTGAGTCAAAAATCTTCAATTAGAGGCTCATATAGTTATATATGAGAAAGAAGACAAAGACATTATAAGAAAATGACTATAAAACTTTATATTGTTAGTATTTTTTTGAACATGATGTAATAAATGCACATTTGAAAACCATAATGAACATATTTGGAAAGCAAATTTGTATTTCAAATATTACTAAACACTTTTTAAAAAGTTTGCATTTTTGTATTATTATATACAACAAAAACTGAGTTCTCCCTTTGTTCTGTTTTTCAGTTCTTGATCATTTTTTAAAATTTATTATTAATTCCAATGAAAATTTACAGAGACTTTGGATTTCCACTCATTCATTTTTGCACTTTTTTGCCCTTCCAACCCTCCCCCCTAGTACACTACCCTCCTGGAAAAGTAAAAGAAAAATTCTTTCATTGTTTTACAATCCCTCCCGACAGGTCCACTCCACTATGCAGCCTTCACTCTGGACTCCTGTCATGACAGAAATGCTTAATCACATATCCCTTTTAAACAATTTTCTCCCTCATCTGTTTCAAGACAGTTGACATAATTTATCCCATCTGTCTCAGTCTCCCCCCAACCCTGAGGCCAGACCTGTTTTACAACAGTGGCACCATGCAGTATTTGTCCTTTTGTGACTGAGATACATCACTCAGCATAATGTCCACCAGAGTCACCCATTTTGAATAATATTGCATGAGTTCTTTGTTTTTCAATGCAGTGTAGTATTTCATTGTGTGACTATACCACAGCTTCTCTATCCATTTGTTTGTTGATGGGCACCTAAGTTGTTTCCAACTCCTTGCTATTGTGAACAAAGCCATGGTAAACATGGGTGTGCATATATCTGCTTGGATGTTAGTTATGGTCTCTTTGGGGTATATTCCCAGTAGTGGAATTGCTGGGCCAAGTGGTATCTCTATTTGCAACTTTCTGAGAAAGCGCCATACCACCTTCCACAGTGGTTGTACCATTTTACACTCCCACCAACAGTGAATAAGGGTTCCAGTCTCTCCACAACCTTGCCAGCATTTGTTGCTTGCTGTTCTGTTAAATTTTGCTGTTCTGACTGGGGTGAGATGATACCTCATAGTTGTTTTGATTTGCATCTCTCTTAGAGCTAGGGATTTTGAACATTTCTTCATATACTTGTTAGCCATCAGAATGTCTTCTTTGGTGAAGTGTCTGTTCATATCCTGTGCCCATTTTTCTATTGGATTATTTACCTTTATCTTGTTTTGGTGCTAAGTCCCTTATTATCTGATATGTTGTTACCAAATACTTTTTCCCAGCCTGTGGCTTCCCTTTTTACCCTGTTGGAGAAGATTTTGGATGTGCATAGGGATTTGATTCCTAGAAGGTCCCATTTATCTATTTTATCTTCTCCTAGTTGTAGGTTTTTCAGGATATTTGTAAGACTGTTTATGTTGTGGGTTAGGACTTCTTGCGTTCTTCCAAGCTTTTCTTTAATGAAGATTATAGTTCTTGGTTTTAGTTCTAGGTCGATTTGGTTTTTTAAAAATGTCTCAAATACTGCTTTTACTGCTGTCCAGTCAGAACCAACTCATAGTTGACCCTCCAGTGGGTTTTCAGAAACTATGTTCTATCACACAGATTTTTCCAGACCTTTAGTTATGGATTTATTTGCATTCACACAGATGTTAAAATAAAACTGGATCATCCCAAATGTTTTATGACTTTAAGTATATTTTTAAGAATTATTTTTATTGTGAAATGTTTCATAAAGAATATATGAGAAATAATCTTTAAATTGAGTGGAAGAGGTTCGTATATGCTCTTATTCCCCAAAATGGCGATCCAGTAAATGTGGAGATTATCATACAATATCATTAATTTCAGATAAGAGGCAGATATCTTGCTGAAGATTGTTAAAAACCAACTGCAGCAGTATGTTGCAAAGGAGCTGCCATATGCTGGTTTCAAAAGAGACCATTTCACAAGGGCTGTAAATGCTGATGTCATATGTCTTAGATGTAAGCAGAGAATAACAGATGGATGATTTGACTAAATGCATTTGCATTTGACTATGTGGATATAAAAAGAATTGTGGTTAACATTGATAAGCATGGGAATGCCAGATACTTAATTATGCTCAAGTGAACCAATATGTAGACTAAGAAGCTGTTGTCCAAATGGAACAAAGTTTAAAACTACATAAAGATCCGGAAAGGTATACATCAAGCTTGTATCCTTTCCCCATACTTATTCAGTCTATGTGCTGAGCAAATGATTTGAGAAGCTGGACTGTATAAAGAATGGGGCATGAGAATTGGAGGAAGACTCATAAACAGTCTGTGTTATGCAGATGACAGAACCTTCCTGGCTAAAATGAGGACTTGAAACACTTGCTGTAGAAGATCAAAGACTGTTGTTGTTGTTGCTGTTGATTGCCTTCAAGTTGAACATGACTCATAGACACCTTATGAACAAAAGGCCTGGCTCCTCTACAACTATCAACATTTGATAAATGTTGATCAAATACTATAGCCTTCAATATACTATGTATTAGATATCAACACCAAGGAAACAGTAATCCTCACCACTGGACCAATAGTTAACATCGTGATAAGTGGAGAAAAGATTGAAGTTGTCAATGATTTTGTTTTACCTGGATCTACAATCAGCACCCATGGGACCAATAGTCAGGAAATCAAAAGATGTCTTGCAGTGGGGAAAACTGCTGTGAAGGACCTCTCCAAAGTGCTAAAGAACAGTGTTGTTAGTTTAAAGACTATGAGGTACTTGATACAAACAATGATCTTTTCAGTTACTTCCTGTGCATCTGAAAGTTGTATAGTGAATAGAGATGACAGAAGAACAATTGATGGCTTTGAGTTGTATTATTGGAGAAGAGTACTGAATATCTTAGAGACTGCTGGAAGGCCAAGTCTGTCTTAGAGGATGTGCAGCTGTAGTGCTGGGTTTGTATTCTTCCACAGAACAGACAGACTTTATTATTACATGGCTTTTAAGAAACTGACTCACAGGCAGTTCTTAGCTATTTTTATTTTTTTTAATCTGAATTCTCTTTTTTGTTGTTGTCGTATACCATCAAATCATATCTGACTGGCACAGGAAGAGATTGCCCCTCCTTCTCCAGTAGAGCATCTGGTAGATATTAGTCTGAATTATCAAATTGTAGCTTTTACTAGTTATGTTTTGGCCTAATTTTCAAATATATATATTTATATGTACACATATATGAAAAAGAATTTTTCCTTTTCATAAAGCTCAGCTACAAAAAATGGTTATTTTTTTCTTTTTATAAATTCCAACTGCTAATTTGTTTGAGAGTGAATATCTAATTATCTTTTATTTCAACTAGATAAGACTAAGAATAAAATATGGGCTGTATTCTCCCATGAGATTTAGTTTTGATGGTGTTAGATGCCGTCGAGTTGAGTACAACTCATAATGACCCTATGAACAAAAAGCCTCATCATTCTTGCCTCCAGAGAGCACTCCAGCAGCACCCTCTCCAAGACATATCTGTTTGTTCTCTTAGCCGTCCAGGAGATGTTCAGTGTTCTTCTCCAATACCACAGCGCAAAGGCATTAATTTTTCATCTCTCATCCTTATTCATTGTCCAGCTCTCAGATATATAGCTAGTAATTGGAAAGACTATGGCCTGAATCAGATCCACCTCAGTCCTCAAACTGACGTCATTGTTGTTGTTATGTGCCTTCGAGTTGCTTGCAACTCATAGCAACCCTATGTACAACAGCCCTAAACTTTTCTCTATCCTGTGCCAATCGTACTTTCTCCGATACACTCATCCCGATTACCCCAGTCACCGAATCAATCCACCTCATAGGGGGCCTTCCCCTTCTGCGCTATCCCTCCACCCTCCCAAGCATGATGCCCCTTCCAGGGACCTGTCCCTTCTTACAACATGTCAAAAGTATGTTAGACGAAGCCTCGGAATCCTTGCCTCCAAGGAGTCGCCTGGTTTAACCCTCTCCATGATGAATCTGTTTGCTTTCCTAGCAGTCCATGGTACCCTCAATACTCTACTCCACCACAGCTCAAAGGCATCAGTTCTTCTCCTGTCCTCCCAAGTCATTGTCCAACTCTCTGATGCAAAACAAGTGATTGCAAAGACCATGGCCTGTATCAGATGCACCGTAGTCTCCATAGAGACACCATTGCTCTTCAAAACTTTAGAAAGGTCCCTAACAGCAGACTTTCCCATCACAATACACCTTTTAACTTCCTGGCTACTGGTGCCAAGAGTGTTGACTGTGGAGCCAAGCAAACTAAAGCTGTGAACAATCTCAATCTCTTCACCATCCATCCTGATGCTGCCATTTGGCACAGTGGTGAGAATCTTTGTCTTCTTGACATTGAGCCTCAATCCATATTGAAGGCTGCAGTCATCATTACTCCTCAGTAGTTTGGAGAGGTTCCTAAGTGCAGGTTTCTCAGTGTAATGCATCTCCTTATTTCCTGACTGCTGGTACCAATTGTGGATCCAAGTAAGCTGTTGACAGTTTCAGTCTTCTTTCCATCCATCATGATGTTGCCTATCGGTCTAATGGTAAGAATCTTTGTTTTCTTGACATTGAAATGCAATCCATACATGAGATTTATTGCCTCTGAAAACCCACTAGCTGTTGTGAATAATGCTACAGTAAACATTGGTATGTTGTTATGTGCCATCAAGTTGCATATATAACTCATGGTGACCCTGTGTACATTAGCTCCAAATGCTCCAAATTGCTCCGGTCACTGAGTCAGTTCATCTCATCTTGGAGGAAGACTCCTCTCCTGGGCTGTCCCTCTGCCCTTCCAAGCATAATGTTACTCTCTAAAAGACTGGTCCTTTCTGGTCATGTGCCCAAAGTATGTGAGTCAGAGTCTCAAAATCCTTGCCTCCAGGGAGCACACTGCTTTCACCCTCTCCAGGACAGATCTGTTTGTTTTCCTGGCATTTCACTGTATGTTCAACACCCTTCTCCAACACCACAAATCAAAGGCATTGATCCTTCTTTCATCCTTAGTTACTGTCCAGTTCTCTGAGGCATAGCAAGTCATTGGGAAGATTACTGGATCAGTCACATCTTAGTCTCTGACATCGTTGCTCTTCAGTACTCTAGAGAGGTCCCTGACAGCAGACTTTCTTTGATTTCTTAACTGCTGGTGCAAAAAAGGTGTTGATTGAGGAACCATGTAAGCTCAGTCTCTTCTCTGACCATCATGAAGCTACTGATCATCCCAGCGGTGAGAATTTTTGTTTTCTAGATGTTGAGCTTTAATGCGTTTTGAAGACTACAGTCCTTGACTTTCTGCAGCAGACACCTCATGTCCTCTTCAGTTTCAGCAAGCAAGGTTGTATCATCTGCATAACTCAGGTTGTTGGTAAATCTTCCTCCAGTCCTGATGCCACATTCCTCGTAGAGTCCAACTTCCTGAATGACCTGTTCTGCATATAGTTGAAGAGGTTTGGAGATGTGGTGCATCCCTGATGCACACCTTTCCTGATCCTTTTTAAATCTCCATTTTCAAGTCTTTTGGGTATGTAACACATAGAAATGGAAATTGCTGAGTTATTTTTTAGATTTTGAGGAATTGTCTCACTTTTTCCTTAAAGTGGCTGTACCATTTTGCATTCCTTATAGGAATGAAGACTGTTGTTTCCCCACATCCTTGCCAATATTTGTTATTTTTTGTTCCCCCACCCCCAGTTTATCCATACAATGAAAATAAAACAATGTCTCATTGTCATTTTGCTTTGCATCTCTCTGGCACTCTGTTTCCATGATTTTCACAGCCTCAGAAACCTATGGCAGTTTATTTTATTTTTGGTTTGCCTTTTTTTTTTGTCTTTAGAGGAATCCATTGTTGACAACTGGCATGGTAGTATTCCTCTTGTTTGATTTCGTGATCTTCAAACTGGTTCTGACTAGTTCCTTCATGGCTAAAACAAGGGCAGCCTTGCAGCAGCAACCGACTCTTTTGCCTTTAGCCTTTTAATCTAAGTAGGAAACAGGCAGTAGTATTCTGCTCAGAGGCCAGCTTTGATGCTTTTAATATGAGACACTGATAAATGTTTCCTACTTTTTGAACCACTTCAAAATAATAATTGTTTTGTTAATTGTTTTTGTGTACTGTCATGTAGGGACTGACTCATAATTGACACTCTAGTTGGTTTCCAGAGACAGTTTAATCTGTGGGAAGAAATTGCTGATCTTTCTCCCACAGAGCAGCTGGTGGATTCAAACTGGGTGCCTTTGGATTGTCAGCACAGTTCCTTACCACTTAGGCTATCAGAGCTATCAGAAAAATAATAGTGACCATGACTTTTTGGAATGTTAAATTTGTTTGGGGTTTTTTTTAAATATGGAATGCGTCACAAATTTGCATGACATCCTTGCACATGGGCTGTGCTAATCTTCTCTGTATCATTCCAATTTTAGTGTATATGCTGCCGAAGTGAGCACAGAATGTTAGGTTTTATACATGTTTTATTTTTCTTTCTATTTTAGATTCCTTCAGAGATAAAATATAATTACCTTCTTTTTGAACTGATAGAAAAAAATGACTTAGTGTGAGTTAATAACATATCAGAGATTAAATGGTGGAACTGTGTTTCTCCAAGTGACTCTGTCTCCAAAACCCCTCCTCTTATCCACCCATTGTGCTAGTTACCAGTACCTGGAAAGGAAAAGCTAGGAGGAAAGACGTCTTGAGAGAGTGTAGGAAAGTAAACCTGAAAGGGAAGGATCTTGAATTCTACTTTCAGCCCTGTTCTTGGGTCAAGTAATTTAACACTTAGGAACTTTAGTTCTTCTTTTGTACATGAGTGTAGGCTAAAGGTTATGCACATAAAACTTAACTTTGCTTGAGAAGTTAAACTATTTCAAGGCAGATCATAGTTTGAATGCAAAAAACTTTGCTCCTTTGCTTCCAACTCTAACTTTCTTGTTAATCTTTATATTGTTTATAAGGAATTCTTGGAATTACAGTTTTTAAAACTTTATAGATCTTGTCATAACAGCTCTAGAAGGTTTATAAAAATGAACATTGTTTATTAGCAGAATCTTTATGGACCACTTTTCCCCTTTATTATTTATCTTTTCTGTCATTTTATTTCTTGACCTCATGTAGCAAAAAGCCTAAACGTGACTCAGCTAATTTCTGAATTGAGTTGATTTTAGAGACAAGCAAACTGTGCATGTGTTTTGTAAAAGCTTTCAAGTCAAGAAGCCATGTATTTGGGGAAGAGATTAATGTCTTCACATCTCATCAAACTTGTGGATGAACAGAGGAACGAATGATAATTTCCTGTACTGCTGTAAAGTAATAATTTTGCTTCTAAGACAAGTGAAAACCCTCACACAGTGCAAAGGGATTTGACTATGTGGATCACTACAAGTTTTGGCTAACATTGAGAAGGATGGGAATCTCAGAACACTTGATTTTGCTCATGTAAAACCTGTACGTAGACCAGGAAGCTGTTGTTCGAACAGACCAGGGGAACAGTTAATGGTTCAAAATCAAGAAAGGAGTGTTATCAGTGATGTATCCTTTCTCCATAAATCAGTAAAGGAGTGTAGCAGGGATGTGCCCTTTCTCTATACGTTTTCAGTCTATATGTGGAACTGATCATTTGGGAAGCTAGACTATATAAAGAAGAATGTGGCATCAGAATTGGAGGAAGACTCATTAACAATCTGTGTTATGTAGATGATATAACCTTGCTTGCTGAAAATGAGATGAAACACTTGCTGCAGATGATCAAGGACTGCAGCCTTCAGTATGGATTAAGAAGGTCTTTTCCACAGCACCAATAGTCAGCTTCATGATAAATGTGGACGGACGGCTTGAAGCTGTGAATGATTGCATTTTGCCTGGATCAACAATCAGTACCATTGGTAAGAGCAATCATGAAATCAGGAGATATATTGGATTGGGCACATCTGCTGTCAAGGACCTCACAAATACTTAAGATCAGTGATGTCAGTTTGAAGACTGGTGCACCTGAGTTAGGGCATGGTCCTTTCAATCACTGTGCATCTGATAGCTGGACAGTGAAAAAGGACGAGAGAAGAAGAAATGATGCTTTTGAGTTACTTTGCTGGAGAAGAGAACCCATGAACTGCCAAAGGAGCAAATGAAGATATAGTTTGGGGAAAGCAGAGATGCTGAAACTTTGTCATACTTCAGACATGTTGATAGGCAAGGCTCTTCCTTGGAAAGGGACATATTCTTAGAAGATGGACAGAAAAGGAGAGAAAGACCCTCAACAAGATGGGTTGAAAGAATGTCTTCAACAATGGTCCCTAGTGTGTTGGAGATGATAAGGATGGCTTAGAAAAGGGCTAGCGTCATGTTTGTTGTTTATAGGGTCACTATAAGTTGTACTTGACTGAACATTACCTACTGACAACAACATACTTTAATTGGCTTTGAAGCAGGTGGCTGAGAATAATGATTAAAAAACCTAAACTTTGGAAACTCTAGTGGTCTAGTGGGTAGGCATACTACCAACCCAAAGGTGAATGGTTCAAATCCACCAGCTGGTCCATCGGAGAAAGATTACCCTTCTCCTCCAGTGTGATATATAGCCTCTGAAAACTCAGCTTTGAGTTGGTTCTGAGTGGATGAAACATGAAAACAAACTAAACTCACTACCTTTGAGTCAGTTCTGATTTGCACAGAATTGTGCACTATTGTCATATACAAGAGCTCTTTTAGGACAGGTTAGAATTGCTCCATACAGTTTCCAAGACTTCCAACTTTATGGAAGGACGTTGCCTCATATTTCTTTTAAGAAGCAGTCGGTGGGTTAAAACCTCTGAGTTTTTGCTTGGCTCTCTTTTTTTACAATTGTGCAACCAGACTCCTCAGAACTGTGATTGGAGAATAACAAAATGAGAATTGAGATCTGCACGGTATTTTATACAGTTGTCATGGACAAATTGAGACTGGTGTCTCAATGTTTATGTATTCAGCTCCTAATAAAAAAGTCAGAGATTTGAACCCACCAGGGCCTCTGAGAATAAAAGGCTGATGATCTGCTCCTATAATCTGGGATATGCTCTGGGGCTATTCCACTTTGTCATCTTGGGTTACTTTGAGCCAAAATCCTAGTATACAACAATTGCTGAAAGATAACAGACCTTTAACTGTAGATGAAAGTTTGCTACAATATTTAAGATAAACAAAAGTTTCTCAGAAAAGCATCCTTTCTTTGTCCCACTGATAACTCAGTTACAGTTCTCATATTCATGGCAGTTATCTTTAATTGAATGGAACTCGATGCAAATACTGTAATGCCAAGAGAGGACTTAATATTTTAGATATGTCTCTTGTAAAAAGTTCACTTTATTAAAAAAATTTTGGGGGAATTTTTTGAGTAAGTTTTACTTACTGTGATAAATATTATTATATTGATTAATTTTTAATCCTCACATTGTGTGCTTTATATCTTGCTTCCTTTTGAATAGCTTTCTCTTCTTTTTTCTTGAATTATTTAGATGTTAGACTCTTTTTTCTTAAAAAATAGAGAGGTATAGTTTACATACAATTTAGAGCTTTTGGTAAATTGTCAAAATTATGCAGCCATCATCACTGCCAGTTTTAGAGACATTTTTATTCCCTTGAATAGCACAATGTTTTCTACTTCTTTACCATTGGCTCCTGTTAGTAGAGTGCTTCCTGAAAATTTTCAGTGTCAACCAATTAATTCTTTCTGGTACAGTGATTCTGTGTATTCGCTCCATCTTCTTTTGATGTACTCTGGGTCATTCAGTATATTGTGCCTTTCAGTATTGCAACATGAGGTTTAAATTTGTTTTCAGTTCTCTCAGCTTGAGAAATGCAGAACGAGTTCTTTCATTTTTAATCTCCAATTCCATTTCCTTGCACATTGCATTATGGTACTTGTCTTTGTCCTCCTGAGCTACCCTTTGAAATCTTCTGTTCAGCTCTTTTGCCTCTACATGTTTTCCTTTTGCTTTTGCTTCTTGACACACTAGTGTAATGTTTAGAGTCTCTTTTGACATCCATTTCAGTTTTTCTTTCACCTTTGTTTTTGCCATGACTTTTTACTTTCTTCATGGATGATAACCTTGATATCCTCCCACAGTGATCGGGTGTCCATTTGGTGTCCAATTCCTCAAATCTTTTCCTAAGATGATCTTGAAATTCATTGGGAATTGATTCAAGATCATATTTTGGTTCCTGCAGACTTATTTAAATTTTCTTTGGCCTCAGTTTGAAGCTACATTGAAGGCATTGGTGAAAAATTAGGCTCCAAGAATCAATGGGATACCAGTTGACTTTTTCCAGTAAACAAATGTAGCCTTTGATGTGCTCACCAGTTTATGCCAGGAAATTTGGAAGACAGCTGTCTGGCTAATGAATTGTAAAAGGTCTGTATTTGTTCCCATTCCAAAGAAAGATGATCCAACTAAATGTGGAAATTACCAAACAATAACATTAATATCACATGCAAGCAAAATACTACTGAAGATCATTAAAAAATGGCCAGAAGTTCAAAGCAGAATTTAGAAGAGGCTGTGGTATCAGTGATATCATTGCTGATGTCAGATGAATCCTGGCTGAAAGAAATACCAGAAGAATGTCTCTTTGTGCTTTATTGATAATTTGAAGGCATTTGACTGTGTAGATCATAACAAGTTGGGGCTGATTATTGAGAAGAATGGGAGTTCCAGAACACTTAATTGTGCTCGTGCTGAACATAGACCTGGACCAGGAGGCTGTTGTGCAAACAGAGTAGGGAACACTGCATGGTTTAAAATTGAGAAGGGAGTACATCAAGGTTGTATTCTCTCTCAGTACCTATGCATTCTGTATATTGAGCCAGTTATCTGAGAAGCTGGATTCTTATCAAGAGGAGTGTGGTATCAGGATTGAAGGAAAACTCATCAAATGTGCAAATAACACAACCTTGCTTGCTGAAAGTGAGGAGGACTTGAAACACTTGTTGCAGAAGATCAAGAAATACAGCCTTCTATATAGATTGTACCTCAATGTCAAGAAAACAAAGATTCTTACCATTGGGCCAATAGGCAACATCATGATGGATGGAGAGAGTGAAACATCATCTTGCTTGGATCTACAGTTAACACCCTTGGTACCAGCAGTCAGGAAATAAGGAGATGCATTGAACTGGGAATCTGCATTTAGGGACCTCTCCAAATTATTGAGGAGTTATGATGTCAGTTTGAGGACTGAGGTGCATCTTATTCAGGCCCTGGTCTTTCCAATTACTAACTATGTGTCTGAATAAAGATGACAAGAAGAAGAATTGATACCTTTGATCTGTGGTGTTGGAGAGGGCACTGAACATCCCATAGATGGCCAAAAGAATAAACAGATCTGTCTTGGAGAGGGTGCAGCCAGAGTGCTTTTTGAAGGCAAGAATGGTGAGGCTTTGCCTCACATACTTTGGGCATGCTGCTAGGAGGTGCTATTCCTTAGAAAGGGACATGATGCTGAGAAGGGTGGGGGATTGGCGAAGGAGAGGATGACCCTCAACCAGGTGGATTGATAAGGTGACTGCTGCAATGAGCTCATGTATGTCAGGAAGTGTGAGAAAGGCACAGGATAGAACAGGGTTCAGATCTTTCGTTCATAGGGTTACTGTGAGTCATGCTTGACTTGATGGCACCTAACAATAGTAACATCATTGACACTATAGTTAAGCTTTCAGTTACATACTTGAAGATCGGCAGTTTGAATCCACCAGCCACTTGACAAGAGAACACTATGGCAGAGTGCTTCCAGAAAAACTGTTGTTGTTATTAGGTGCTGTTTGTTCAGTCAGGTATGATTCAGTAGCAGCCCTGAACAGTAGACCCTGGACCCTGTCCTATCGTGTTCCATCCTCATCTCTGACACAATTGAGCCTGTTGGTACCTCATCTTGTCAGTCCATCTCGTTTGGGGTCTTCCTTTCTTTCTCTGACCTTCCATCTTTCCAAACATGATGTCCCTTTTCAAGGGATAGCCTTTTCTATTAACACTGCTTAAAGTATGAGAGGAAGTGTCACCATCTTTCTTCCCTGGAGCACTTGGGCGGCAATTTGAAACCTACAGGGTGGGTTCTTTTTAGTGGTATAAAGTTGCTGTGAGTGGGATTTAACTTGACATACTGGCTTTTGGTTTTGTTTGGAAAATAAATGAGTACTTGGAATTTATCCATTTTATCTTGGATAAATAATTCAGTACAATTTATCTAGGTGTGCAGTACCTGTTGTTGAGTGCCATCAAGCCAGTATACTTAGTATTCTTTTATATTTTTTTTTTTTAAATTTCTGTAGGGATGATCATACTGTCCCCACTTTCTTTTCAGCTTTTTGTTATGTGCTTGTTTTTTTCCTTTTCCTTGTCAGTCTGACTAAAGGTTTGTTGATTTTATTGATCTTTTAAAAGAATGGACTTTTGGTTTCATTGATTCTCTTGTTTTTCTGTCCTTTTAAAAAAATTATACCTCTTATAATCTTTATGATTTTCTTTCTTTTTCTAGCTTTGGATTTCAATTTTTTTCCCCTTTGGTTTGTTTTCTTCAGTGAAAAGTCTAATGATGTAGGATCTTTTAAGGCTCACACTGCTATAAATTTTTGGCAAACACTACTGTCTTGGAAATTCTGGCATGCTGTGTTTCATTTTTTTTGGTGCCTGTGTATTATTTCTTTTGCGTGATACCCTTTTTGACTTCATGCTTAATCATGTCTGTCTGATTTCAGGCTTTCCTTGTTTTTGATGTCTTGTTTCAATCCATTTTAGTTGAAGGTACTTGTTATGATCTCAGTCTTTTGAAATTTATTGAGTCTTGGTTTGTGACCTAACTTCTCATCTCCTGGAAAATGACCCAGGTACACTGGAGAAGAATGTGCAGTGAGCTGTTCTTGGAGCAGTCTGTGTGTGTGCATTAGCTTAGTTGGTTCACTGGAGTATTTGATACATGGTAATATACTTTCCTAGTTACTTTTTTAAATTGTAAAGATTTGTTTTATTGTTAAGAGTTCTGGAGGGCTCTGTCATTGTAGAATTTAATTTCTTTTTATAATGATAAGGAAGATAGAGTAGAGGGAGAAATTATTCCTGAATATAAAACAGTAAGGTCAGATTATCCAGAGATTGATTGTTAGATAAAATTAATAACATATTGATCAGAATTTTGGTCCGATTCACAGTTAGTTATTTTAAATTCACTTGTATTATCCGTTTCCAGTGTTGTGGTGTCCATTTCTTTTAAGTCTGCCCTTAGGCTGAAATTCATCTGAAACCATTAGCTCTTTCCTGTCCCCTGTGAGTACTGCTATAAATTTCATCTTCTCGGCTGTAAATGGCCTCGCCTCTGCTGGTTTCAGATTTCACTGTTGTAATTTGGATATGAGCTCAATGCCATTGTGAGACATTGCATATGGGATTTGTGACTACCATTAGGAAAAAAGGACTTTAGGAATTACTTTGTATCTACTGTTATTTAACTAGGTTTAGTTAAGATAAGCTAAAATTTTGGAAAGATTAAAATGAGCATTTTTCCAACTCTTTCTGACCATATGGACTTTTTTCTCCAGGCACTCATGCTGTCAAATGTCTAATTCTTCATTCAGTAATTCATGTCTATGTGTTCATGTGTGTGAATAAATGAAAATTTGATCCTAAGTTTAGACAGGAATAATTTCTGAATGGCACAGTATATGAAAATCTAGAACTGGGATGCTGGTAATGGTTGGATTTGGGGTGTTTGAAGGCTTCAGAATTTCTGGTTTGAGACAAAACCCAGATGGAATAATGTGTGAGAAAATGGAACAATAGATACCTTTAAGTAATGGTATTTATAGTCCATCATCTCTTGCTGAAAGAGAATCTCTGTGAATAGGTAACTACCCCAAAGTTTGAGAACCCCAACAGGTGTCTGTTAGGTGTAAATCCTGAACTCAATATGCTATTAGCAGCATTTGTCAATTGCTTTCAGTCTTGTAGGAGTAAATAGTCTGATGCAAAGTTGCTTTTTATCCTCAGTTATTTTTCTATACATTTGGGAGCTATTGAGCCAGCACAGTTAGTTACTGAAAGTAGCCCATTATCAGATAGATAGAAGTAGCTGCCAGGACTAGTGATACGGTCTCATCTGGGAAAAAGAAAGGGGAGGCAGTTGCCTGATGTATTATTCATCTTGAGTACCAGGCTGTTTTGAAATGTGAAGTATTTTAAAATCATTGAGGTCACAAAACAACAAAATACCCTTTTCAACAGTTTGAAAAATGTTAAAGTTAGGCTTTTTCAAAAGAAGATAAAATAGGTGACGTTTTCTTTTCACTTGTGCGGGTTGGCCCTTGTTCATTACCAATTTTGCATTTATTATTTCAGGCCCTTCTTATGCCCAGGAATATGTTTGTTTATAGATACACATGCACAAATGGATATATAGTCACATATACATACATAATTATTAAAAAGATATACTGATTCCTTTCTTTTCCCAGTGATTGTAACAGTCTGTATTTCCAGTTCTGTAGGGTATCAGTCATCTTGAAATATTTCATGACTATCATACTGTCTGTATACACACATATATATGTAATGAAAATATTTTGCACTTTTTGTGTTAGTGAAGTTTAGCATTTATGAAAAATCCAGTTTATTTCTTTCTTGTCCAGTGATTTGGTGGTTGAATTCCTTTGCTTATTTTAAAATTTATCGTCTTTTTAAAATTGAAGCTTTATGTATATGTGACTAGCCTTTTAACTGTTAAATGAAGAGAACTTTTTTCTTTTTGCTTTTTTTATAGTAGTAGCTGGCATTTTGATTTGTGTCAGAAGTTCTTGAGTCCTTTTTTTTTATTCTTTAATCTTCACTGTTGTCATCTTTATTTTATGGATGAGGTAACTTGATGCAAGGAGATTACATGACTTATTTGAGCACACAAATAAGTGTGCAATAGTCAGCAGTCACCATTTGAATCTTGATACGATTATTTCAAGTGTTAAGACTTTGCTTTTTACTGTATAATTTTTTCCTTCAACTTTTTTTTTAATGCTGTGAAAAATTTGTATTTAGAATTAGCCACCTGGATTCAGTTTAGAGGATCTGAGTTTTGTTGGCAACATCCAAAGCATCGTAGTCAGGAGCAAGTTGAACATGGGTCTTCTCTCTATTAGGTCTGTTGTTGTTGACCTTGGCCATAGCAGTGTCTTAGAGAGCTTTATAGCTTGTTGGCCTTGACATTCATGATGAACACAAGTGTGTTGTTATCTTCTATGTTCTTCATGGCTGAATCAGTGGTCAGCTTGATGATGGCATAGTGGTCAAGCTTGTTTACTCTGGGGCGCTCTTCAGGGGATATTTGGGCTGCCTTGGAGTCTTAGCATCTTAGGCCACTGGAAGGTGGGTGATGTGCGAGTGCTCTTTTTTTTGTGGCTGTAGATACCTTCAGGACTGCCTTCTTGGGCTTTAATACCTTTGCTTTGACTACAGTGTTAGGAGAGGCAGGAGCTTCTTCTTTCATTTTCAGTGCCATCTTCATAAGAACAGCCAATATACTACTTTTGATCATATTCCTTCGTCTGTATTGTTTTCCTATTTATTCTCCAGGTGCATAAATTGTATGTAATCATTGACAGAAAGTCTTTTTTAAAAAACTTAATATGCTGACTCTTGTGAATTTTCTCTGTGTTTTAGAAACTTTACTTTGCTTCATTAAAACATTGAAAGCACACAAGATAATATTTAAATATATTCTTGTTTAATTGTTGTATAATACAGGTGGGGAAAAGTGGCTAAAATGTAAAAGCTCTCATTCACCTCCTAGCTCTTTTCCCACTGACTTCAGATTGCTTTCCCCTATCAAGAGACCCTCATGATAAGAAAACTATAATCTTTGATTTTAATGTGTGGTCCATTTGGTGATAATTTGCTACTTTGTATGTTTGTTGAATTAGAGATCCTCTTTGATTTTGTTTTGTTTTCCATATTCAAACTCATTACCATCAATTTGGAATTGATTCACACACAGCTGGACCCGTGTTCTAACTGTAAATGAAGGTTTCTCAGCTTTCTACAGTGGAGCTGTTTTCAGGTTGGCAGTACAGCTCCCTACTGATTAGGCCACCAGAGCTTGCAAGATTTTGCTAAAATAATAAATAATTTTACCTGACCTCAGTTATGCCGTCAGGAGGCTGTGTAGTCATTTTGGAAGTAAAGTTTGTAGCTTGTTGATTTAGTAAATATTAAAAGTAAAGCAGAAATCAAAATAGACCCCAAAAGCACTCTGTTTTTATAAATATGTTGTTAAGACCTTTCGTCATTATTCTCCATTTCTGTAGGAACATCTGTGTCCATGGTTTTTAACAAATGAATATCTCATGAGGTGTTGAAAATACGCAGAATAGGCATAATTTCCATAGATCAGGAAATGCTTTGAAAAATACCATGTTTTGATATTGTTGTGTCCGAACCTTCAAAACTAGATAGATTATAACACTTCTTGAGAGAGAAGCTAGTTTTAGAGATGATCTTCAACTCCAAATAGGTAAGAGCAGTGCTCAATATTTTTGAGAGTATCCATACTTGGAAAATGACTTAAAATGCATAATTTGTTTAGCTAAATTAAGAAGAATAACAATTTTAAAAATCTCTAATTTTGAGAAAGTGCTTCTGAAAAAGTTGTCCTGGAGAACCATTTGCAGTATTTTATTTTTGTATTTTGCATTTTTTATCCCCTCCTCCCCTGCTCTTGTTAATTGCAACTGATATGGCAATCTTTTCTTTTTCCAGATCATTCAACCTCAAGTGGCACATTATCATTTAAACCAAGTCGGTCATTGGTTACCCTTCCTACTGCTCATGTGATGCCGTCTAACGGCAGCTCTTCACTCTCCCGACACAGGGAATCACTGACATCAGATGGGTCAAAATGGAGCACAGCCCTCTTGCAGACACTGGGAAATCGCAGTAGAGAGGAGCAGGACTCGTCACTAGATATGAAAGACTTCCGGCCCCTCCGGAAATGGTCATCTCTCTCCAGACTGACTACCCCCAGTAACTGCAACCAGGATGGCATGGTGCACCCAGAAGAGCCTCGGAATGGTTTGGAAAAGACCGGGAGGAGCAAGGCATTAATATCACAACTGAAGACAATTGGACCTAGCTGCTTACATGACAGTATGGAGATGCTTAAACTAGAGGACAAGGAATTAAATAAAAAACGATCATCAACTCTGGATTGTAAATATAAATTTGAGAGCTGTAGCAAAGAAGACTGTAGAACCTTTCCCTCCACACTTAGGAGACAGACCTTAGACATGACATACAGTGCCTTACCTGAAAGCAAGCCCATTATGGCAAGCACAGAGGCTTTTGAACCACCGAAATATTTAATACTTGGTCAACAGGCAGTAGGTGGGGTTCCCATTCAGCCTTCTGTGAGGACTCAAATGTGGCTTACTGAGCAGTTACGGACAAATCCTTTGGAATGTAGAGCAACAGAGGACTCTTACAGTTTAGCTCCTTGGCAACAACAGCAAATTGAAGAATTTAGACCAGGAAGTGAGACACCAATGCAGGTAAGGCTCACATTCAAGTGTTTGCTTCCCTCTAGTGGTTATTTTGAGCATAGCACTGTGAAGTAACCACTTGAAATAAGCCTATTACACGTTTTGTATCTTTTAGAAATTAATGAATATAGATGGGAAATTCTGTGGTTAGAGACCTCTCTAAAGTACTCAAGAGCAATGGTGTCTCTTTGGAGAGTAAGGTCCGCCTGATAACAGGCCATGGTTTTTGCAATCACTTGTTATGCATCAGAGAGTTGGACAATGACTAGGGAGGATAGAAGGAGAATTGACGCCTTTGAGCTGTGGTGCTGGAGAAGAGTATTGAATGTACCATGGACTGCCAAGAAAACAAACAGATTCATCATAGAGAGGATTAAACCAGGCTGCTCCTTGGAGGCAAGAATTCTGGGGCTTTGTCTGACATACTTTGGACATGTTCTAAGGAGAGACAGGTCCTTGGAGAGGGACGTAATGCTTGGTAGGGTGGAGAGACAGCGCAGGAGGGGAAGACCCTCTATCAGTGACTGGAATAATCAGGATGGGTGTGTCAGAGGCAGTGTGATTGGCACAAAATAGATCAGGGTTTAGGGTTGTTGCTATGAGTCACAAATGACTCGACGGCACATAACAACAACAACAACAACAGATGTTATAAGCATATTGAGTTAATAAGTAACAGTTAAGAAATTTGAAACTGATTAACATGAAAAACTTTAAATCTTGGTACCCGTCTCAGTCTAACTTCTAATTTGTTTAATGGACTTAAAAACAAAGCCATTCATGCTAAAGAAACTTGAAACAAAGCTATCATAGTGTGATAGAAATAATATTAACTTGGAAGTGTATATTTATCATTTCTAGTTCTGTGTGACCCAGAACCTATTGCTTAATTTCTCTGGCCTCAATTGTCTCATCTATAAAATGAGATGGTAAAAAAGTCATTAGTAAAGTTTTTTTATTAATTTCTATGTATCAGAATGAAAGAATTATTTATTAAAAAATTAAATTGGGTCAAGATTAAAGGAGTTGTATCATATATAAAGAAATAGATATCAGATAAAGAAAAATATGTATCAGGTAAAGGAAAATGTGTAGCTTCTGATATATCTAGGTCCTAAAATGGAAATGGGTAAACTTCTTGATCTAGAAATGTTTTGTTTTGTTTTTTCCCCAGGATAATTCTTTACAGGATATTTTAATTGGGAAGCCAAGTATCTTTAGAATTTTTGAGAAATCTTACCACTTACCAATGGCATTTTCTGAAACAAAAACTTTAAAAAATTTATTTCCTTTCAATCTAAAAGGGAAAAGTCTAATATAATTCATCTTGTCTCTTAAAAGAATGTGTATGATGTTCAAATACAGCTAGTAAACTCTCGCCACAAAGAGGGACTCTTACAATCCTGAAAGGAATTATAAAAGTCTACATGTAACACTAGAGTCCCCCAGAACTTTGTAACTCTTACTGTATCTCATTTGATCTGCACAACTCCTTCCTTCTTTTTCTCCTATGAGAGATTATTATTCTAGCTTAGTTATTTTGCTGTTTTCACAAATTAACCCACAGTTATTATTAAACAAGCTTTAGTGATTGATTTCCATGGTTTCCAGCAAAATGAGCAAGCCTGCTAGTACTCCAGAGCATCTGGATGAACAAGCCACCCGTGCCTTTACTTCATCCAGTTTTTATAGGCTTGCATGTTCAACATCCTCTTCTGACCTGGTTCCTTGCTCTGCTCTACCTCCCACCTGTGACATGCTGTCTGACTGTACCAGGACTCTGACCAGAGAGAAAACCAACTGCACACTCTCCCCATTCGCCCACCTCAGGCCAGGATGAGAATATGTAAGAGCATGTTGTCCACTTCTCTTGGTGCATTTTCTTTTCTTTTTCATTTTATTTTTTTCTTTCTTTTCTTTTTCTGAATTTCACCGTGTTTGGAATGAGGGTGTGCACTTACACACACAGCAGTATCACTGGATTCCTCTAAGGCTACACTCATCTCTGTGAGGAGTAAACAGTTGTTTATCTCCTTTTCTCATCCCTACGATGTTTTGATGATTTGACTTGAAATCATTATAAAAAAAAAGATTATATAACCTTATGTCTTTGAGTTATGGAGGGGTGAAAGGGCTTGACAGCTAGTAATTGTAACATATTGTGAATTTATTGGGAATTTTCTCTCATATAAAAAACATAAACCATGCAAGTTCTACAAAAGTAACTTAAACAACTACGTTTTTATCTAATTTGGAATAAGAATGAAAAATTGCTAACTGGGTTGTTAATTTCTGTATTTTATCTTCCAAAAAAAAAAAGTGTTTCCTTTGTTTATTTTTATAAATTGTCCTAATCTTCCAACAGAATCTGTAAATATGTGGGCATTATGACACTCAGTCATTAGGATATTAAGATCCATTAAGGTAACTGAGAAGCATATATTGATTTTTGTCAGTGTTTTTGAATAAATGTTCCTTTTTTAACATTATTATAGATTTTGTTAGTACTGCCATGTTAATTTATAGACATTTTAGTGTGTTGTTACTTAATAAAAACACATCTTTTAAATATTTATCATTCTCTTGCTTTGCCAGAAAACTAAAAAATAATCAAGGATTAGTAAATCTGTAGTTAGTAAGAAAGGCATTATTTTGTGTAGGTCTGCCCTCTTGTGTCTGTATGAGGAAAATTGTTTTGTGTTTTGGTGTTTTGTTTTTTTTTTTTAAATTTGAGAATAACCCATAACTCCTAAATACTCTGTAATTGGATACATTACACAGACATACCGCGTTTTATCATGCTTCAGTTTATTGCATTTCACAGACACACTCCACACCACCCCCTCACCTTGTGGCATCCCTGTGTTAAGCAAATCTCAATGTCATTTTTCCCAGCACCATGTACTCATATCTTCTCTTTCTGGTTATTTTGACAATATTTCAAACTATCATAAACCTGTTACACATTTAAAGTTTAGTGCACTGGGAAATAAAAAAAAATTAGTATGACTTGCTTTATTAAATACTTATTTCAGCATGTAAGGTAGTCTGGAACTGAACTCCCAATCTTTCCATGATCGGTTGTAGTCTTAGTAATGATACGCATGTATCAAAGAACAATTTTGTTATGTTCTGAAATATTTTAAAAATTATTTATTCTTAAAACTAAATTAAGAATTCTAAAGTAGAAATTATTTGAATTCTTGATATTTAAAGTCCAAGTGCATTTTTATTACATTCTTTTGTTTATAAACCATATATAATAAGCAAGATTAATACATTTCATTTAAGGAATGAACTTTTATTTTACACTGTAATCTTAGTAATAGTATTTTGTAATCCTTGAGGTATAAGCTTTCAATTTTGGTAAGGTTTAATTTAATTCAATTTTTTCATCTTCAGAATATAGAGATTTAATGAACAAAATTTACTTCATCATATGGAGGAAAACTTCATTTCACATTTGTAATTTGAAGTTGTTATAATGCACAGTGTAATAAAAAGGAATCTCACTTATTTCAGCTAGCTCTATTATCTTAAGATCAGTCCAACTATATAATAGAACACAAATTTTTTTCACGGGTAATTAACTGTGACTAGTGAGGTGAATGACCTGTTAAAACTTTCTGGTTTGTATGAAAGGTACTTCAGCCGGAAGGTGAAGCTTTGTTGAAACAAAACCAAAACAACAAAATCTTTTCCCTTTTTTCTCATAAAATTGAGCCCCCTTGGGGAATTTAAAGGCAATATCTCTCCTTCATTTATACTTGTGTTAGAAACTGAGATCAATATTGAATTTCAGATTATTTTACTAGTCATCTTTTAGAAAAATCTCATGGTAAATTATATAATCTGTATTCCTTTAATAGAATTGCTCTATCAGGGATATGTCTTGAACTGAGGGTAAAGGTCAATGGATTATATACTCTAGGGATTAACATTTCTGTCTTAATTTTAAACTACCTAAACCATTAAATTTTGGTGCATATACTTTCAAGACCTGTTTTTATTTAACACTAAATTTTACTTAATACAAGTTGTTGGAGGATCTTCTAAAATAATGAGAGGAGAAATGGAAAGAAAAAAAAAAGAAAAAGCTAGAACTCAGGAATAGTTGCAGATTAGCAGGTTTGAATCTCTAGTTTATTCAGGTAGCCTCCAAAATAGTAGATATTTACCATCTGATTGATGTTATTAGGTGCCACCAAGTCGAGAACGACTCATAGCAACCCTCTGAACAAAAGATTTGGACCTAGTTCTCTCCTGTGCCATTCTCACACTTCCTGAAACATAAGAGCATGTTGCAGCAGGCACCCTATCACTCAGTCTGGTTGAGGGTCTCCTTTCCTTAGTTGATAGGTTAGGAAGACATTTCCTTTTAGAAACAATAGAAGGGGGGAAAAATCAAAAGTATAAGGAGAGAAAATTTTTTAAATACCATAAGTGATTATTTTTTGTCATTATCTTTTATTCTCTTGCTTTTCTTTATTATGTATAAGGTTGTAATAGAAGACCATCTAGAAAATTATTTTCATGATTCCAAGATACAGTAAAGCAAGTTAATGTAGTGCAGCTCAGATAATAAACTGTTGTTATGTGCCATCCAGTCACTTGGATAATAAACTATAGTGCCTTAAATTAAACATAGAGTGTATTTGTTGTTGTTAGTAATTGCTGATTAAGTTAACCACAAGTTCTTAATTGTTGACCATAATGTCTTATATTTATCTATGTTGTTGTTTACCGTTGAGTCAAGCAGACCCTCCAGTGGGTTTCCAGAGGCAGTTAATCCCACGGGAGGAGATTGCCCATCCTTCTTCTGTGGAGCATCGGGTGGTGGCCTCAAACCATGTGCCTTTGAGATTGCAGTGCAGCATCTTGTCACTAGGCCACTACAATTCTGTAATTTCTTGGAAAACTATTCAAGAGGAATTATATTTATGTATGGTTATAATCTTATTTTTACTTGATTGTTAAAACATCTTAAACTGTTAATGGTAGTATAGAAAAATAATACAGTTTCTATTTTAGAATGGAGATTTTGATAAAGAACTAGTGGGCTGGTTGGGAAAATGACACTTGATTTGAATTACTGTGTTGGGTCTTTGTGAAGGCCTGAAAAATACTTAGTAGCTATCAAAATAGTCTTTATAGAATATAATTTACATGTACCTCAAACAATGAAGACAAAGCTTTTTAAGTAAAGTTGATAGCAGTGCAGTTTCACAACTAAATTCCTATCATATCCTTGGAATAGATTTGAAATAGAACTTTATAAGCCATAGCAAAGAAGCAATTACGTTACACACACTACAGTAATTTTAAAGTAAATTTGTGAAAATAAAGCACTAATTATGTTTACAAGAATCTGGCAGGTGAATAAATTTGTAGACACACTTGTTTGGTCTGAATCTTGACCATTTCACACAAATTCTTCTACTCGGGAAGCAGTCTTGCATACAGTATAGTTTTCCCTTCTTCATGGGCTGATGAATGAGAAGCTGATGTGGTAATCTGTAGAGCTGGTGGTGGCAGCAGAACGTCAGAGAAGCATCACGATGATGCAGATCAGCAAGAGGCATATGAGGATGAGACAGAAATTGATAAAAAGGTTCTGGAGATTCTGACGTGCTTGCTGGGGCATTTCAATGGTTGAAGCTCTTCTTATAGCAGAGCGAGTGAGATACTGAACTTTCTCCATGATACTGGATGGCAGAAAAATTTGAAGTTTTAAATGGTCAAGAGAAAAGAAGAGAGGTTGGCAGTCGAATGTGAGATCACTGTCTTCTTTTAGGTAGCCTGGAATATAAAAATAATAAACTGATGGGAAAAAATCACATGACTAACATGTTCCTTAAACAGCTAATCATAATTTTATCATAATTCATTTTCCTCAAAATGATTTGTATTTTTAACACCAAATGTC
The DNA here is from genome assembly GCF_000299155.1 of Elephantulus edwardii. Taxonomy (NCBI): domain Eukaryota; kingdom Metazoa; phylum Chordata; class Mammalia; order Macroscelidea; family Macroscelididae; genus Elephantulus; species Elephantulus edwardii. The sequence continues at coordinate 13,885,650 of NW_006399752.1, forward strand.
TCAGTCTGTAGGTGGTCCATGTGGGAGGGTAGGTATCTGGTTTTATTTCAACTAAGGAATACCAGGACTTACATCTTTCACGAGTTCTGACCTATTTCCTGAGGCAAAGGTTCTTTCTCTTAAGAATATTTCCCTATGAGAGTAATTGATGTACACATTTAGTGTACTAGAAGAAGCTCCAGAGAAAATCTTACAAGAAAGAAACATAACAAATTATTTACCAGGATACTTATTTTGACCCAAAATAAGAGTAAAAATTAGAACTATCTTATCAGAAATATAAATTGAAATTATATGGAGTTGCCACTACATAGAGCTATTTTTAATGACTTTTATAGAAAAACTTGATATTCAGTTGGAGACGATCAAGCTCAAGAGGCCTTTCACTGTGTACCGCACAGTTCCTCCTCGTAGGTTACCTGTATACAGAAACTGGCTTTTCATTTGCCTCCTTTCCATGTTCCTACAGGCTTTTGCTGCCTGTGAGACATGAACCATAATAACAGACAAAAAGCATAAATAACATGCTATAAAAATTAGATACATGCATAACAATGAAAGAGTTTTTCAAGGAGAAGAGTGAATTGGCAGGAGGGGGAACAGGGAGAAAAGTGCAACAATGAATGACTAGAAACCCTAAGTCTCTGTAAACTTTTCATTTAAATTAAAAAAAATAAAAATAGATAAAAAAAAAATGGTGCAAGTTAAATGCCCAGGCATAATCACTATTGAACATTTGCAGATATCATCGCTCAGATTTTGTTAGTCAACACTGATAGGTTTTGATGTTTGGAAAAAATAAGAAATAGAACAAATACTGAACATTACTGTCTAGAGGCAATGGCTGTTAACATTCAGTGATAGAGTATTGTTACTTAGATTCTTATCACCTTACTCTAGCTACTAGATACTTCTGCTCTATTTTCTGTATCTCTATCCAGCATCTAGAGCTCACATGAAATCCTTTCTCAACCTGTCAGCCCCATTCCAAAGAGAGTTGGACTAATGCTGGAGAGAACAGACAGGAGGATTTGAAAGAAGGGAAGAGGAAAGATGTATATATATACACCAGGCATAACTAATCTATATTTGCCATAGTTTTAGCACTTCGTCTTGGCTTTGTTGTAATTTGGATTACAGAGTTTTCATTTGATTTGAGACTCTGACCTTGATTGTAATGGTCTGTATTAAGGTGTTCCAAACAGCCAGCTTATATCATCAAGCTTCAGTCTCTTAGGAGAGTTAGTAACTCTTCTTTGTTGTCCTACCCAAGTGGTTGTTTACAAGCCTGGTTTTTTGACATTTTGAAGGCTGTTTATAACACTTCCTGCCCAGAAAATGGTAGCTTAAACTTAGTACCTTTAATTTCATTACTTCTGTTATAAATCTTCAGCTAAAACATTACAAAAAATAATCTTTTATAAAAAAGAAAGTATGCCCTCAGTTACTTTTGCTTTTATTTACATAATGTATAATAAAATTTTACTGTTGCGGATTTGTGAGGAAGATTGTTTTTGTTTAGATATTTGACTGGTAGCTTTATATGAGGCTATAGAACAGCACTGTACAGTGAAGGAAGGAATAAAAATTATCATTGGTAGGTAAGTTCCTACTTGAACTTATACTTTATTAAAGAATCAGGGCTTAAATGTCCTGAAATAAAAGACAAAATTGTATTGAAGTAACAATTATTCAGATAAACATGGGAAAAGAGGAAGCCAGCCAGGACTTAGTCATGATGCATATGCGGTGCTCATTCCTGTCCTGATGCCGGTGAGTGGTGCTTCAGTCACATGAAACATGTCACCTTTCCATAAATACTTCATCCCTCTTATGATTATGTCCTTTGCACATGTTGTTCTGACTGCCTGAAATACCCTTGTCTTCCACTCTACTCTTGATTCTTTACTTGGCAAACTTCCATTCACCCATAAGACCCTATTTAAAGAGCATTTTTTCAGTGAACTCTTTCGTTATTTTTTTAAGACAATTGGGTGTCTCTTCTGCCAGGTTTCCTGTTTTACTTTGTTATTACCTATTATCAGGGTACTTAAAGCCAGATTGTATTTTAATTTCACTTTACTTATTTGTGTATATCCAAGTAGATGTTAAGATTTTAAAGGACCATATCTTGATTTTGTACCTTAGTAAACCTTATGTATAGTTGATACTCTGTAAATAAATAATGAAGTTGAATAACATCTTTTATGATTAAAATTTTTAGAAAATTATTGGTCAGAGATAGTATTGTATTTGGTAGACTTTGTAGAATTTTGATAGCTGAACAGTTAATAGTAAATACTCCTCTCAAGGATCTTTCTGTCACAGATAGAGAAAATGTTTAGACATTTCTCTAACTTCAGGGTCTCTTAACAGAGTATAACCTGAACTGATGATAGAAAGAGAATTGATGCCTTTGAGTTGTGGTGCTGGAGAAGAGTGTTGAATATACCATGGACTGCTAGGAGAACAAACAGGTTTGTCCTGGAGAGGGTGAAGCCGAAATGTTCCCTGGAGTCAAGGATTCTGAAGCTTCGTCTGACGTATTTGGGGCATGTTGCAAGGAGGGACTGGTCCTTGGAGAGGGACATCATGTTTGGGAGTATGGAGGGACAGCGCAGGAGAGTAATACCCTCGATGAGATGGATCGATTCTGTGAGTGGAGTGGTGGGAATGAATGTGATTGAGACAGCAAGGTTGGCCCAGGATAGAACGGGGTTTAGGGCTCTTGTAGATAGGGTCGCTGTGAGTCTCAAATGACTCGATGGCATATAACAACAGCAACATATTTAACAAGGTTTTGCACAAACTTTGTATATTTGGTGTTTGAGAGTTAATAAGAAGTATAATATATTGTCTCTTTTCAACTTTAAAATACTAAAGTGATCTATAGTATTTCTTTATAATTTTATGTTGAAAGCAGAAACTGATGGACATTACATAGTTAGCTGTGCACATTCGATGTGTTAGGCACAATTTATTTTACAGGCATTGACCTCTGGTGTATGGTATTCTAACTCTGTTGAACATCCAAAGTCATTATGGTAATAATTAAATCAGATTTTATCCACATAGAGTTTCCTGTCATACTGAGAATTTAAAAGCTGTGTGGGAATAGCACAGTCTTATTTTGGGAGCTCTGTGGGATCTTCACCACACTTGATGATTTATGGTATGGCCGTCTAGTGTTTATTGTTCTTTTCTCTGTAATTTTAATCACACTGAATTTAGAAATATTGCAGTTCTTTTCCCCACCCCTCTGGTTAATAGAGTAATATTTGATGAAGAGCCTGGGAAAATAAGCAGCTTAATGTTACTTAAATGTCATTTGACATTTTAAAAGCATTTTTTTTAAGATAATCATAAATAGATCATGATGGAATGTTCTAACCTTGTTCTCTGCTGTTGAGTTGCTTTCAACTCATAGCAACCCTATGTACACCAGTTCTGAACCCTACTCTGACATACCTACCCGCATTACCTCAGCCACTGACTTAGTCCATCTCATTCAGGGTCTTCCTCACTTGCGCTGTCCCTCCACCCTCACAAGCTTGTTGTCCCTCTCCAATGACTGGTCCCTCCTTGCAACATGCTCCAAGTATGCCAGACAGAGCTACAGAATCCTTGCTTCCAAGGAGCATCCTCGTTTCACCCTCATCACAGGGTGAACCTGTTCATTTTTTTAGCAGTTCTCCAGCACCACAGCTCAAAGGAATCAATTCTTTCATCCCTAGTCATTGTCCAGCTTTCTAACTTTGCATACACAAACAGCATTGAGAGTGAAATTGACTTTATTTTTTAAAAGAATGACATTGTGTAAAAGTTAGCTATTTTGGGACAAAAGGAATAAAGACACAGTAAAGATTAATTATGTAGTCATCTAGACCCTACATCAGAATACTAAAAATGTAAAAAATGATTTATAAGAAACTGGTGATAGCAGTCCCTGATCTGTTTACCAAATCCTTCTACCTTGTCTCTGGAGTTGCATGTAGGTAAAGGCAGAAAAGTTTCTTGTTAAGTGTCTTGTATTTTTGTGCAGTTGAAGATGATCCTAATTTTTTGAGAGATTGGAAGAATAGAGCTAATTCCTTTCTATTCTTGTTGTATTCTAAAACTTTTGGTTATCTTCTTTACCTGTCTTGCTCAAAGGAGGTGAAATTAGGAAGTAAAAAAAAGTAAACTTTAAAAGTATTCAGATTTTTTTTGAAGTTCAAGAAGCAAAGAGACCCACAGACATTTTGGGTTTAAGGTATTATTAGATCAGGTTCTGTAGAAGTCTGCACTTTGCCCATAGTTAATTTTACTTCAACATGGAATTAGATGCATTCTTGTGTAAAAGAAATCACAGACTTTGAAAGCCAGTGCCTAACCCTGTGCTTTTCTATACAATATCTAGTAATAGTTTATGTGCTGCTGAGAGTTTACTATTGAACCTTAGTTTTTGGTTGTTAGAATGCAGACTAGACACGGCCATCTAGTTGCTTCCTACTCTGATCTGCCATTAGACTTCTGAGGCTGTAAACTGCAAGGGGAGGCTGCCCACCATCTTTCTTCCACAGAGCTGCTAAAGCACACCAGAACTCCCTACTTTTTGGTTTTTGTGATATGCTGTTGTTGTGTACTGTAGAGTCAGAACCCACACATAGCTGACCTTCCCTGTGGGTTTTCAGAGACAGTTAATTGCACGGGAGGAGACTGCCCATCCTTTCTGGAGAATTTTTTTATGGGATTAGGAATTTCACCTTTGCCCCTCCTCTCCTCTGTGTGTGTGTTTAAGTAATTGTGGGCATATTTGACTAACAAGGGAAATAGATAAATCCAGTTGGACAGATAAATTTTTAGCCCCCACCTCCTTCATTTAAATTGATTGTCCAGAGATTGAATTTTCATAACCAAGATTCTGTGGTTTTTTTGTGTGTTTTTAAAAATTTTATTATTTTGTGTGTGTACTGTCAAAACAGATCTGAGTGGTACAAGAGGAGATTGCCCGTCCTTCTCCAGCAGAGCATCTGGTGGATTGGAACCGTGTGCCTCTGGGGTTGCAGTGCAGCTTCTTGCCACTAGGCCACCAGAGTTCCCTCCAAGATTCTATGTTGTGATAATGAATCTGTGTTACTATTATATTTGCATTTTAGATTTTGCAACTATTTTCTGCCATTTCCATAGATAAGCTGGAGATGACTGTGTATGTGTCTCTTTTGGTTGTTTCATTAAATCAGGGAAGTTCATTTAGATTTATCATTAATATGTGGCATTCTGAAACTTCTAAAAGTCATTTCAGTTTTTCAGATTGCCACTTCAAAACTTGAAACTTTTATTTGAAATAGCTTTTTGGCAGCAACATTTCAGAACTCTGTTGGTCTAGACTGGCAACATCAAAGAACTAGATTATTGATTAGTCTGTTTCTACTTGCTGCAAAAAGAATTTTGTAGTGTATTCTTGACCCCTATATAGACCTCAAAATGAAATGATTCCTTGCCTTGAAGCTCTACAGTGAAGAAATCATAAAGACAGAGAGCTTTTCTCTTTAAAATTGACATCTGTGGTGTTGCATTTCCCATAGGTTTCTTTTCGTAAAACACTGAAGTAATGATTTAAAAATATTTTTGTATGTGATCTATTTCTTAACTCTTTAGGAGATGAACCTCAGCTTCCTTTTATCTATTTTTTAAATGTAGAGGAGGAACTATCGGGGAGAGTTTTAAGAAGAAAAAAAAAGAGTGAGTTCGTCAACTCCTTTTTTCACTCACCCCTCCCCAGTTTAGAAGACTGGAAGGTGAAGTACAATTAAAAAAGCACTAGAGGGCCTCAGTTGACTATACACCTTCTAAGGGCGAGGGAGGCATGCGCTGTGTTCATTTTAATAGATTTGTTTAGTAACACTTGTCATACTAAATACAAGGTAGAGGAAGTACATAGATGCACTATTTCTGGGAAAAAAACCCCAGCTAGATCTCATTTGATGTAGGTCACTTTAATTTAAGGGTATTTTCCTTGATTTCTAACGGTTAGATTTTACTCCTTTGCCAGTGTTAAGCATCATGTGTTAATTCATGGTGTAGGTTTAAATTACTGGATTGGGATGAATAAAAAGCAATATTTCTCCATTCAAGTACCTTAAAACTCATTGGATACTGGAAATAGTAGAATGACAGAATCAAAAATGAAACTGCGAAAAGCTAAGGATTGAAAGTACTGAAGAAAAGTACTTAAGTGTAGATTTTGTGAAAAATTTTGAGGGGGAATTAGTAACCTCAATTCCTTTAATTAACTTAGTGGATGGATCAAAGCATGAAGCAAATAAAAGGAAATTGTTTTGTATATGGCAAATGTTTTTAAAGTTTGCACATTTACGTTCTGTTTTCCAGGCATATTGTTCAATAATTAAAAAAATCAGGAGAGTACTGTTTATAATGTCTCAAGTGTAAATTAACTTTAAATGAAAAGCAGAATGGTTTTAAATGAAAATAGAAATTTGCGTCTCTACACTTGCCTTTTGGCTTGCCAGTTACAGTGTTTGAAATTTCTGTTTTGTTCTGCTGGTGGCATGATTTATTTTTAACCAATCCTGATCGGTGTTTAGGGCATATGGTTTAGAGTCAGAAAACCTGTGCTTTAGCCAGTACCTCCCCCCCCACCCCGTACATAACATAGAGATATGTAATACATAAGCAAGTAAGAGGATCAAGAAGGATATTTGTATGCATCAGAACATTTAAAAAATTGTTCTTTAAAAATAAGTGAGTTTTTATTGATCTCATTTCTAGGACTGTTTTGAAATAAGAATGCACTAATTCAGAGGTAATTTAGCTTTTATATTTTTAACATGTAAATTTTTCTTTCTTTGAACTTCTCTGAATTTATACAGCTGTTATTCTTGTGACCAGTTAATTCGTGAGATTAAGAAACAATGTATGTAATTTTGTGATCAGAGTCAATTTATTCCTGGAGTATAATTTTTCTACTAAGATGCCAGATACTAGAGTTTTTAGAAATAATGATGTGAGACTCCTTATTAAAGGTGACATTTTCACAGAGTTTTATTTTTCAAATTTTTTTTTAATTTTAAAATTGTGATTTGATAAAAGTTTATGGCACAAATTGGCTTTGCATTTAACCATTCATGCACATTTTGCTTTGTAGCATTGATTAAAGTCACTCTGTTCTTCCCAGTGCTTCCCTATGATTCTTGTTTCCATTAATTTTTCTTTCCTACCTATTCCTACTTTTTTGTGCTTTATCCCAAGTGTATGTTGCCTTTTTATTCATGTATGATAGATTTCTCCCTCCCCGTTGTAAAACTTAATTTTTTCCCACAGTATACGTATCATCTAAATTTTTCCATTTTATTTCATTTAATATGTAACAGATTTTTTTTAGCATTTTGTTTTAAATGTTATGCCCTTATAAGCAAAGGCTTATGTAAGTTTTATCAAGTAATGAACTTGAAATTGAGGCATACTGTCGAGAATTTGAACATTCATTTTATAACTCCAGAATTTCTATTAACCTGGACACATTATTTAGTGAAGGGTGACTTTCATAGAGAATTTTTGCTCTTCCTAGAAATTGCCTACTTTTTGAGTACTATATAATAGGAAAAAGTTCAGTATTATAAAAAAAAAGGTCTATGACGTCCAATTTGAAGTGTAGGAATTTGATACTTGAATGGAATTTCATAAATATGCACATAAAACAATTGAACCTGGTGGCTTACATCAAAGGGAAAATGTTTTATTTAAAGAGCAATATTGAGACACAGTGGTAGAAAAGTTATAATTTGCATGAGCTCACGTAATTAAAGATTTCTCATCTACAATGAGCAGTAAAGTTATCATGAAGCTAAGCATTTTAGAAGTAAATTTTGTTTTTGCATATGCTTGAAAATAAAAATAATTATATAAAACCAGTCATATTATGATTGAAAGAAATTTTAGAATGAGGAAACATTGTACATGTGTATTAGAGGATTGTTAAAGTAGATTTCAAACAGAAGTGATACTTCTCCCCCCCCAGCATCTCATTCCTCTATATTTCTCACCTTCCTTTCATTTAAATGCAGAAGAGGAAAACTGAAGAACATTAGCAAATACTTGACTACATTCATTGCTACGTAGAATAAACAGTTATGTGCCTCAAAATATTTAGGAGCATTTGTGTTGTCTTAAAAATGATTTTTCTGTAAAAAGAAAAGCCTATACTTTATAAAGAGGGCTTTAAGAGTATTTTAAAAGTAGCTTGCATTATATATTCTAAGATGCCATTATTCCTACTGCATTATATTTATTGTAAGAAATCAGTATCATATTGAAAATAGACATTTGATGGCACCAACTACTCTAGATGTAAAATAGACAGCCTGGTCTTGCCCTGTTTGTCAGCAGATTAACAACAAAATAAACTATCACTGTCATGAAATACAGAAACATACGAGAGAGATTATTAAATTGACAGTTCATATTTGAGAGGCAAAATAAAAGTGAGCTTTGACAGTCCACATACAAACCAGTAACCAGGGTCAAAGAGGAATAGGAGCCAGATTACAGAGTTTAATTCTTTATGTTAATTCTTCCTGTCATTGAATGGATGCAGTTTTATTTAAAAATTAAACTTTTTCTCATATCAAACATTTAATTTTCCAAGTTTGAACTAAAATTTGCAAAATATGATGAACTTTTTAGAAAGTACCTTTGCATTTATAAACTAAAATTACCCAAATGAATAAAGTCTCCTTACCTTGGGTATTGTGATGGTCCTTTCAGTTGTGAGTTTTAGAAAATCTTAGGAGTAATCAGCTGGGAAGTTTTCTGACTCTGTTACCAGGTTTATGGGAACAATTGAAGTAGTGGGGGAGAAAAGTATTCTAGAGAGGTCTTATGATGTCACCCAGGAATTCTGAAGTTTTGATTGGTTAGGCATAGTTTTATCACAACCAAGCACTTCAGATCTTTCTTTATCTTCAGGCATGGAAAAGTCATTAACACTTTGTGCTCTTTTTCTTTTTTTAATTTAAAGAAGGTATGGCAGATAAAGAAAAATAAGTTTGAAATAGTGTTCAGTTCTCATTAAGAATTCATGTATCTTCAAGCTTAGAGATAATTGTGTCCTGTACCTGATGGAGATGATACCGAAGAGCTAAAATGGTAAGAGAAACAGGAATTTTAATAGGATCAGAATATTAATGTGAGTTGACTCAAATAATTTTCCACAGAGTTATTGCTGCAGCTTTAAAATATTCTGCAATTAAAAAAAGAATAAAAAAAGAAAAATTTTCAGAACATCAAATTTTATACCTTATTTTATTTGCATTTTTCACTACTCTGTTTATTGGGGAAGGAGTAGTAAAAAAAACCTAGGCTATTAACTACTTTAAAATTAATTTTATCTTTTATTATAAAGTAAGAATAACGAATATATTTAACTCCTCACCTCATTTTGATCTTTAACTATATATAATAGACAGTTAAGCTTGGAATAGTTTCGAGAAGGAAGACTCAAATATTTTCCACTAAATAGAGCGCAGTAGAAAAGTGGAGATAACACCTTATGCGACCTGGAAAACAAGGTTCTGGGACACAGAACAGGTTGCAGTGATCCTAAATAGTAAGTTCCGTGCAAAACGGGTTCATTATATGAAATTAAAACTAAAGTATATTACCCCAGAAAAGTTATAATTTACAAATTTAAGTATTTAAAAAATGATTTTGCTATTTTAAAAAGCTGCATTAAATTACCTTAAAAATATTCTAGCTTTTTAAGTAATAATGAAAAGAATGACATAGAGTCATAGATTTCTAATCAGTTTATCCTAGTTCATAAGGCTTTATTGCCATAGGCATGCATATGTTGAAAACTTAAGTTATGTAGTATTTATAAATGTATATCATTCATTTAATATAGTACTTATCCTAAAACTTGTTCTGTAGAGGAAATTTTAATAAGTGGAGTGGTAGTTTGAACTAAATAAGACAGTTAAGCTTATAGTAGAGCTGGGAAAGGAAACTCTTACTATAAGTCTCCTCTTTTCTGTTAATTTTTAGTTTTGTTTATTGGATTTACTTAAATTATCAAACTTGCAATTCTGATTTTTAGATTTTAGTGTATTATTTTGGGGGCCTGTTCTTTAGAAAGTAGCATTCACAAAAAGAAAAAATCAGTATTTAATTTTTAAAAGATATTTTAAAACAGCACTGAAAAATAATGGCTTGAACTAGAAATTTCTCAAGTTTATGTCATTATTAATTTGTTTATACATTTCATTAACCATAACAATCTTTTAAAAAAGATGATTTTAAAAAAAATATTTTTTATGTTTATAAAAGACCAAAATGACCTTGTTTCACGTTCTTTATGGGTAACTGAAATGTGTAGCAGCACAGCTTATGAGTCCTTAAATGGAGATGATTTTGACTTCTTCCAAAGAAAGAGAAAATCCATTTCTGGAGCATATCTCTCTAAGAATCAGCCAAAACTAACTATAAAGTAATTATCTCAAAAAAGAGTTTCTGTAAATATTGCAAACGGAAAAGTAAACATAAGATTATAGGAATACTGATTAAATATTGCTGAATACTTGATTAGCATATTTTTTCCTTTTAGTCTTATATAACAAATATTTCTTGTAATTATAAATTATCAATGATAACTGATAATTGATGATATGAAACCTAGAAGCCTAAAATAGTATGTAGTAATTGCCAAGGGTAACAACCGCTAAGGAGTAGATGAGTATTAAAATCTATCTGTCTATCTATCTATCTATCTATCTATCTATCTATCTATCTATCTATCTATCAAATTGTAGTTCTCCAGTAGATTGGCATTTTGTTAAAAACAATTCACTGTGTCATATATCTACTAAGAAGTAAAAGAGGTGAAAGTAGATGGATTATTGCAAGTTTGCTACTATTAAGTAGTTGTCATCTGTTTAAGAATGTAGATCCTTGTAGCTTGAACACTACACAAAAGCAACAACACCAAACCAAAATGGTTGCTCTCAAGTATATTCTAACTCCTAATGACCCTGTGTGACATGGTAGGAGAACTCACCAACATAAGCATACATTATTTTTATAGAAAGAGACTGCCTCAGCTTTTTACTACAGAGAGGCTAGGAGGTTTGAACCACTGACTTTTTTGTTAGTTTCTGAATTTTTTAACCCTTATGCCCCAAAGGAACCTATCTTCTAGGGAAATAGAACTAATAATACATACTTTTTTTATTTTGGTTTAACTTTTTAAAAAAAGCAGATTATCCGAGAGGCTGGGCTCTATGAGGAGAAGCGTGGCATTAGGATTGGTGGAAGATCTATCAACAGTCTGCGTTATGCAGATGACACAACCCTGCTCGCTGAAACTGAGGACCTCATGCACTTACTGCAGAGTGTCAAGGACTGCAGCCTTCAGTATGGACGGAGGCTCAATGTCAAGAAGACAAAGATTCTCACTACTGGACCAATCGGTAGCATCAGGATGGATGGTGAAGAGATTGAGATTGTTCACAGCTTCAGTTTGCTCGGCTTCACAGTCAACACTCTTGGCACCAGCAAGCAGCCAGGAAATCAAAAAACATATTGCAATGGGAAAGTGCTGTTAGGGACCTCTCTAAAGTACTCAAGAGCAGTGGAGTCTCTCTGGAGACTTAAGGTGCGCCTGATACAGGGCATGGTCTTTGCTATCACTTGTTATGCATCAGAGAGTTGGACAATGACTAGGGAGGATAGAAGGAGAATTGACGCCTTTGAGCTGTGGTGCTGGAGAAGAGTATTGAATGTCCATGGACTGCCAAGAAAACAAACAGATCCATTCTAGAGAGGGTTAAACCAGGCTACTCCTTGGAGGCAAGGATTCTGGGACTTCGTCTGACATAATTTGGACATGTTGTAAGGAGAGACAGGTCCTTGGAGAGGGACATCATGCTTGGTAGGGTAGAGGGACAGCGCAGGAGGGGAAGACCCTCTATGAGGTGGATTGATTCAGTGACTGGGGTAATCGGGATGGGTGTGTCAGAGGCAATGTGATTGGCACAGGATAGAGCAGAGTTCAGGGCTGTTTTACATAGGGCCGCTATGAGTTGCAAGTGACTCGACGGCACATAACAACAACAACAACAACAACAAGTATTAGGCTGAATTAAACTCTTTGAAACATTACGTTTTAGTTTTAACCTGGTTTGCCAAGCAGAAAAAGGTTCAGTGAGACATTGATCATTTGAAATGTGATCATTAAAAGGTTAATCTAAAATTCCTTAACTAAGGGCTTGAAACTTTTCAGAGTTGCTTGGTCAGAATCTTTATATATAGTCAGACTATAGTTTGAATGTACTTTTGGTCACATGACCGTGTACAAATAACTTTCCTAAATTGCCTTATCTGCAGAATGATATTGTTGAGAGGTATGAGGTGAGAGGTACATAGTGACCAGCATAGATTTGGTGACATAATATCTGTTTAATGTCACTACTTATATTTTATTTTCCTTTAGAGGATTGAGTGATAACCTGGTGTTCATAAGTAGAGTTCTTTGAGATTTGATAGGATAAAAATTTGTACTAAGTTCAAAATGAAATTGAATTAATTTTCCAATTTTGTCTGTAGACCAAAACCTCAGCAGTATTAGCGGTTCATATAACTGTCACCATAGCAGTGTCAGATAATTTCAGATATTCTGGCAGTTATTGGTTATTTTTCACATCACTCTTGAATTGCCAGAGTTATTGATTATTATACAGTTGGTATATAGGGTTTTTGAAGATCTGTTATTTTGGAAGTGGATGACCAATCCTCCTTCCTAGTCTGTCTTAGTTTGGATGCTCCACTTTAGGACGATAAATGACAGATAAACAGTTTACCAAAAAGAGCTGGTAAAAGATACTTTCCCATTACAGAAATAACCAGTTGATTAATATCGGTCTTCCCAAAACCTTTGGTGCATGTGTCTTGTCCCATCCCTTTTTCTGTTCAACCAGCATCCCCTTCCACTTCTGCCTACCTTGTTCAGCATCTCCCAGACAACCCTTGTTATGATGGTTAAGGCCTCAAGTCACTACTGGGATGCCTCAAACTGCTCCCAATCTCTTAGGCTTGCTGCCATTCTTCCTTGAGTTTAGGAGGCACTAAGTTGTCTAAATCCCTATTACCAGGTTTAAGGAAGGATTTCTCTCTGAGGCAATACTGGGGAAAAGATCTTGCTCCTGAGCTTCTACTCCAGGTCTGTCGTCTTGTGATTTCTCTTTGTGGTCAGAAACCTCTCTGAAGTGCTAAAGAGCAGTGAGGTCATTCTAGAGACTAAGGTATGCCTGATCCAGGCCCTGATCTTTGCATTTATTTGCTATGCATCAAAGAGTTAGACAGTAGCTAAGGATGATAGAAAAAGAATCAAAGCTTTTGATTAGTGGTGATAGATAAGAATATTGAATGTACCATGGATTGCCAAGAGAACAAACCAGGTCTGTCTTGGAAAGAGTGAAGCCAAGTTTCTCCATGGAGGCAAGGATTTGGAAGCTCCATCTCACGTATTTTGGGCATATAACCAGGGAGGGACCAGTCCTTGGAGAAGGACATCATGGTTCGAAAGATGGAGTGACTGCATAGGAGGGGAAACCCTGGATAATATGGATTGACATAGTAAACTGGAGTAATGAGGGTAGATATGTTGGAATCTCCCTGTGAGACTGGCTCAGGGTTTAGAGCTATTGTACATATCATTGCTGTGAGTCAAAGGCAACTCGATCACACATCATAACAATGATAACAACAACAAAAACAACAATATATACTTGGTTCCAACTCATTGTTCCCTTTTGTGTGCAGAGAAACACATCACCAGGCCCTTCTTAGGAGCTTCTAGGTGAGTGCAAACTACCAACTGCAATCATTTAAACCACTCAGAGACATGGCTTGCTTTTCTGTGTGTAATATGTTAATAAAGAAGCACCATGCTATACTTTTAAAAAAATAATAAAATTTGTTTTGTTTTCTAATCTTACATATTTTATACAAAGTTTCATTTTAGGACAGTTTAGATTAATTGAATTATTTTAAAGCCAGTACAAGTGTGTTCCTGTATACCTTACATCTGGTATACCCTACATCTTATTTCTCCTTTTAGCATTTTACATTTAATAATATAGTTGTGGCTAAAATTGAGGCAGTCGTCCATAAAGTTACATTTTTGGAGATCTCTGGAGTGGCGGGATCTGTAAAAGTTAGAATTGACTTGATGGCTACAGATATCATGCCTATTAGGATGGTACATACGCAACATAGTCTGTAGTGAGTTGCACTGCTAACCCAAAGGGCATGCATCTCGGGTCATTAAATCCACTGGCACTCTGAGGGAGAGAAGGGCAGTCTCCTATCATTGCAGTTTATAGTCTCTAAGGTCTAATGGAGGGAACATTGGTGGCCTAGTGGTAAGGAGCTGCACTGTTAACCTGAAGGTACAGTGTTCAGGTCCATTAGCTGCTTGTGGGAGAAAGGTGGGCAGTCTCTCCCTGTCGTTAATACTGTCTCTGAAAATCCATGGGAGGGTCAGCTGTGAGCCACTTCTGACTCAGTGGTACATAATAGCCAGACCAGTAGAGGATTACTATGAGTCAGAAACAACAAGATGGTAATTTTTAGTCACTTTTGATTTAATGGCACCTTACAGCATCAGGTAGCGGCAGTTTGAAAATCAAAAGGGTGAACACACTAGGTATTTATCAAACTGAAAGAGCTGAAGAACAAATTCAAGCCTTGAGTTGCAATACTAAAGGATTCTGTGAGCAAAATTTTGAATGATGGAGGAAGCATCAAAGAAGGTAGAAGGAATACATATCGTGTCACTTTAGCAAAACAGATCATCATTGAACCATTTCAGGAAGTAGTGTATGTCAAACCCAAAGGTAAAGAAGGAAGAAATTCAAGCTGCACTGAAAGCATTGGGAAAAAAGAAGAAGAAAAAAAAAGGCCCAGGAATTGATTGAATACCAGTTGACATATTTTTACAAACAGTTAAAGTCTTGTCTGCACTCACCAGCCTATACGAAGATAGTGGAAAACCTCTACCTGGTTAACTAACTGGAAGAGATTATATTTGTTCCCATTGTAAAATCAGGTGTTCCAGCAGAATAGGGAAATTAATAATATTACTAATATCACACAAGTAAAATCTGGCTGAAGATTTAATAATCTTACTAAATTTAATAAATGGCTGGAGCAGAACATCGATGAGGAAATTGCCTGAAATTAAAACTGGATTCAGAAGAGACTGTGGCACAAGGGATGCGAGGACATCATTGCTGATGACACATGGATCTTGCTTGAAAGCAGAGAATACCAGAAAGATGTTTTGAGTTTTATTGACTGCAAAAGCATTTGCCTGTGTGGATCATAACAAATTACAGCTAACATTGAGAAGAATGGGAAGGAACAGATGGAGTTGTCTGAACTGTGCAAGGCGAGACTGTATGTTTTAAAACCAGAAGAGGGTGTGTAGTGGTTGTGTCCTTCTTCCATACCTATCTAGTCTGTTTTCCGAGCAAATTGATTTTACCAGTGATTTGGAGTGTGGTGGAGATTGTGATTGTGCAAGAATAGGGTAAGGTTCTTAAAATGCTGTTCAGAGGATCACTATTGATTGGATGATTTGCAATAATACTGAAGAAGAACAGCAACAGTAATAATAGATTTTAAAGCTGTTTGCAGCAGTATTATGGGTATTAATAGTTCATTAGTAACATTTTACCTCCCATGCAGGAGACATGGCCTTGACTGTTGTCCAATTTATCGCAATTGTAGCCATTACCCCTCTGTCATTGATTGGATCCATGCATGTGTTTCATTGGAACTTCTACAGTAAAACAGATTATGAAGAATGGTCTGGTGATGTACTTCTAGGGTTAAACAAAAAAACTCAAACAAGCCTTATTGCTATGCAGTTGGAATTGACTAATAGCTGACCTTCCAGCAGATTTTCAGGGCTGTAAGTCTCATTGGAGGTAATTTTTTTACATTGTGGCTGTAAACTTCTGGAGTGGACCAGTCTTTGAGTTAGCCATGCAGTTCAGTGTGGGCTATGCCACTATAATCTTGCTTGTTGCTGTGGTATTGAAGCATTTTCAGTGGTACTTCTACACTAAAACAGACTAAGAAGAAAGGCTTGGTTTTCAGTTTTACTTCTGAAAATTAGCCAGAGACTATTTGATTAAGCAGCTTTTTGTTCTCTTGTTTACTGACAGAGCTTGAGTCATTGGCAGCTAGTAGCAGGAGCAAAGAAGGATTCAGTGTCAAAACACTATAAGGAGAAAAAATAGAATACTGGAGAAGAGTAGGAATTACTAATCAAAGGAAAAGAAGGACAGTAACTTAAAACCTGAAAGTCTCAATAGTTTTTTGAGGGAGATGAGTTCACTTTTATAATTAAGTGCTCAAAACATTTGGTATCCATATTTGTCTCAATTCTGCATAATCCTTTTTTGCTTTTTAAATATCTCAATAATGAATGGAGTTGAGTTACAAGTAACTTTTTTCTCAGCCAAAGAGAAATCCATTAGTTTACAGGAAAGGAAAGACTCATATACATTCCTATAGTTTTTGAAAATATTTACAAAACATACTCTAGATAATAGAAATGTTTTAGCATCTTCTGTGGCTTCAAAGAATTTGCTTCCCAATACATGCTGTTTGTATTTTGCTAGGTGCTGTTGAGTTGATTCTAACAGCGACCTGATGTACAAAGGAACTGAAACACTGCCTGCTCTTTTTGCTGCACTTGAGCCCATTGCTGTCAGTCCAGTCTGAGAGTTCTTTTGTATTCCCTGCGCTGCTACTTTACCGAGCAGCATGCTGTCTACAGGAACTGCTGCTTCCTCCTAACATGCCTCAAGTGGTTGTGCATTAACCATGGTTTATTAGTAAAGAGTTGAAGAATTTGAACATTTATCATCCTCATCTTTTTGGTTAAGTGCCTTAATAATTTTCAGAAAGTGAACATTGTTGTTTATATTAGAATTTTTTCCTAAGTAAATAAAAGGATGGAATTAACTTTTAAAGTCTCTGAAGTTTACCTGTTCTGTGAACTTAACTAGCTTGAAAAAATGTGCACTTTTAAAAACAGCTCTTCATTTAACTTGCTTTTTGGAAATAAACTGTAAATTTCATAGGTGCCTTGGTGATGTAATTAAGTCTCCAGCTATTAAATGAAAAGTTGACAGTTTGAACCCACTCAGTGGCTTTGTAAAAGAGAAAGAAAAACCTTGGAATCTGTTCTTGTAAAGATTACGGGAGAGGAGACCCAATGAGGTCCATTCTGCTCAGTCACATTGGATATAATTACAGGTCAGAAGTGGATTTGTGGCATCTAACAATAATAAATTTCACAGAAATTAGTCTTAGTTTATTAATTTCTAGTCAGACTAGTTGCCAGTCATTATATTAGAATACTCAATTCATTGCCATTGAGTCTGAACTAACTCCTCGCTGACTCTCCATTGGGTTTTCAGGTCTGCAAATCAAGGAGATTGTTCATGTTCTTCCATGGAACTGATGGTGGATTTGAACTGTCAGAGTGCTCAGCCTTTGGTTTAACTGCTCAATTCCTTATGGACTACCACTAGAGCTACCTTTACTAAAAATAGTGAAGATTGGCAATTGAATAATCACATAAAAAATTCCCAAACATATTAAGTAGAAAGTATTCATTCATTAATTTGTAATTTTCAAAAGGATTTTGAAATATAAAATTCATGAAGTGAAATGTAGGAAAAAACATACTCTCTTTGTCTTCATGAATTTTGCATTTTAAAAGATAAATATGATATCTTGATTGTTAAATAGATTCTATTTGATATATTTGGGCATTATTGATGTGTTTATTTAATTATACATTTTCGTTATTGTTTTTAGCTTATAAGAGTGCCATAATTTCTTGACGTTTTATTGGATGATAAGAGAGTTATGATTTTGCCATTATAAATAACCCTAAAATGAACATCTGTGTAATTTAACATGTTGGGTTTTTTTGTGTTTTAGCCCTGTAGGCTTTTTTTTTAAAATTAAAATTGTGTATTTAAGGATGATCAGGCTTTTAAATAAACTTGATTTAGATTTTAAATCTAATTTAATGACTTTCTGCTATTAGGTGAATTACTTTTTTAAAAACTTTTTTATTTCATATTAGTTTTCATACAAAATTCTTATACATTTAATTTCACACTACCCTTCGTTCACTCTGTATTTTATACAATCATTCCCATTCATTGTGTTTTATAAAATGAATCACCATTGACCTATACCCACCATTACCCCTTCTTTTCAGATCCCTAAGAGATTTTCCCATTTCCTTTACCCCGTCCCTCCATTCACCAAATTGCACAACACTGATTTCTCCTCTGCCTGAATTCACCCTGAATTTCCTTTAAAAAAAAATTCTTGAGAAAATAAGGTGAGAGTTTGAGTCTAAAACAGGCTGATTTCCAAAGTTAGATGCCTGTACCAACTTAGACATTAAGATGACCTCCTAAACTGCGCTATAGCACTAAGAATGAGGAAGTAATCATATGTAAGGTTCTAGACTATTTACTGTTGTTGGACATTCATTATAAATACATGGATGTTAAGAGGAGGATTGTGTTTAATAGGATTTTCAGTTGCTAATTTTTAAAGTAAATAGATCTACCAAGCCTTTCTTCTTCTTCTTCTTTTTTTAATAATGGTTTATTTATAAAGTTTGTATACATTGCGTTTCATACTGGATCTTTCCCATTTACTCAAACTCTCCCTGCCCCCTAAATTGTGTGACCTTGTGATTAACTACCATCCACCATCCTCACCCCTCTGGTCCCACTGTGTCCCCTCCCCCATACTCATTCTACAATAACGGTTTTTTATAGTGTTTGTCCTTATGGGACTGAGTTAGTTTACTCAGTATAATGTTCTCCAGTCTCCCCAAGTTAGGTAGTGTTTTACAACATCTTTGCTCCTGCATGCTCTATTGTGTGAATGTACGATAGTTTCTTAATTCATTCTATTATGGTTGGACATTTGGGCTGTTTCCTTGGGCTGTTTCCATGTTCCTGCCATGGTGAGTGACACTGCTGTGAACATTAGTGTTCATTTGTGCCTCAGTTCTCATTCTCTCGGGGTGTATTCCAAGCAATGGAATAGCTGGGTCATAGAAAATTTCTGGGTTCAGCTTTTTTGAAGAAATGCCAAACTGCCTTCCAGAGTGGTGGTACCATTTTAAATCACTCCAACAGTGTATAAGAATTCCTATCTTGCCACATCCTCTCCAACATTTATTATTTTCTGTCTTGTTAAACTTTTTCACTACTGCTGGAGTTAGATGGTATCTCATTGTGGCTTTGATTGGCATCTCTGTAATAGCTAGTGATTTGGAGCATTTCTTCATGTGTCTTCCTATGTCTTTTACCCGTTTCATAATTGTATTATCAGTCTTTTTCTTGTGGAGGCCCTGTAGGCTTCTATGAACTGTTGATATGAGACTGTTGTCTGAAATGGTATTGCCAAATGTTTTTTCCCAGTCAGTAGGTTTTCTTTTCAGTCTGCTAGAAAATGTTTTTGATGTGCAGAGATTTAATCTTTAGAAGGTCCCTTTCATCTGTTTTATCCTCTCCAGATTGAGCATTTCTGGCTGTATTTGGCAGTCTCCTTATACCATAGATTAGGCTGTCTAAGCTTGATCCCACTTCGTTTCTGAATTTTATGGTTTTGGAATTTAGTCCCAGGGCTCTGATCCACCTTGAGTTGACACTTGTGTATGGTGTGAGATGTGGATCCTGTTTCAGCTTTCTGTAGCTGGCAGTCCAGTTTTGCCAGCACCATTTGTTGAAGAGGTTGTCATTTTCCCTTTTGATCAGTTTTCTTTTCTGTTGTTGAGTATCGGTTTATCATAGGTAGCTGGGTCCATTTCTGGGTTCTCAACTCTGTTCCATTGGTCTATCTATGTTCAGGTCTTTTTTTCTGACATGTGTCTGGATTAACACATCAGATTTATCAGTTGGTAGCTGTGCTCTTTAACTATTTGCATCATTACTCAATGACATTGCCATGTAGACTTAAATTTTTATTTAAATGCTTTGATAATGTCAGTTGCATCAGGAGAGACCTCTAAAACATAAAAGCTCTATCCTTCAGTTCCACAGTTAGTATTTAAGTTTATGAAATAAAAATGTCATTAACCTTGTTTGTTCAGCAAAGATACATTTTATACATTTTTAAAAAGGTACTTGAAGTACACTTAGATCTGGTGAATATTTACCTTATAAAGCTTTAAGATGCAGCGTTTTCTAATAGAAAATATCACTGACTTAGACTTCCTAATATGTGGACTTTTATCCAACAATTTAATTGATATACTTGGAGTTACACCATATTTTCACACATCTAATGCACACATACAGTGTTCTCTGTACCCTTCCACTTAGATTATTTCAAGGTTGGCAGAAAAATAGATGTTATTTACTTGAGAATATGGTACATTATCTTGCTAGTTCTTAGTAAAAGCTGAACTTCTGCTTATGCCATTTCTAAATTAAATTAAAAGCTTAATTTGGAAATTAGCAAAGCATAGCAAGACATGAACATCTCATTGTTCAGGGTTTCCATTTATTCTCGTTGGTGATGTTTGGTCCTTCTTTAACATGAGATCAAGTTTATGCTGGAAAGGGTTTTTATTGGTGTCTTCCCCCCCCATTTCTGGGGGGGGGGTATGTGTGTCTTAATGTGTTCCTTTTATAGATTTATTGTTTAGTTAGAGCCATGGACATCTGCAAAAGTTGATTGTTGGCGGCCACAGCACAAAATAACCATATTTTTACTGTTTTAACTCTAACATAGATGAAAAGTTAGTATTTAGATACTAGATAATCTGTTTATTGTTGGGTGCTAGTGAATTAACTGGATTATAGTGATCCATCCTGACTCTTGTTGTTCTGTACTGTTGTTCTGTGCTGTCACGTTCAGTCTGACTCGGCGCTGACCATCTAGCTGGTTTTCAGAGTCAGTAAATTGCACAGGAGGAGGTTGCCTATCTTTCTCCTGAGGAGAAGCTGGTCCACTCAAACCACGTGCTTTTGGGATGGCAGCACATCATTTTAATACACAGCCACCAGAGCTCCCTCTTGAAACTTCAAACTTCAAAAAATGGAATAGGAATCAACTCGCTCTTATTTTATGTTCTAACATAGAAAACTTTACATTTTATCCTATAAAGAGTTTTCTAATTATTAACTATTAAGAATTATTTTCTAATTATTTTAACTATATTCTAATTATTAACTCTTAAGAATTATTTTAACATAGAGAAGAAGACATTAATGACCCATAATTACATAGTACTAAAGGAAAAGGATGTAACAAAAGTCATATAATCTCAACTGATAATAGAGGCTCTACTTTAGTTCCAGAACATCTGTTTTCCTTTTACCTCTTGATAGAAAGATATGGCAAATGAGATGATAAAAATATATTTAGTAGTGTGATTTTTTTAAAAAAAGTATATTAGATGTGCTGCCACTTGTCATACCATTTTACTAGAAGCTGGTTCTTGTTGTGCTAAGTGTTATCCATTACCTTGAACAGGATCCTAACTAGGCCATCATAGTATTAAATATTTCATTTTGATCAATTTACATTTCATGTGATATCTATTTCATGTATTAACAATTAGTTATCTTGCAGTTTTTTCAGTTTGTCAGTAGTAGCTGACCAGTTTATTGATCTAAAGTGGTTGATGTATTTTTATATATTAATATTAATCTGTCCATCTTCAGTTTAGCAGAGTAATTAAAGCAGCAAGATTTTCAAAAGAATACATTGTTTTTAGGACTTTTTTAGAAGTAAAAGTTATTTAGAAGACAAGCTTCCTCTGTTTTACTTACTCTTCTAATTGATTTTCATAAGCAAAATTGTTTACTTCTAATTTTGGATACGTGATCTCCCCAACCCCCTTAAGAAAGTTATAAGATCATAGTTTGATGTTTGAGTTACTCCTTTGTTGGCTCTTTTAACATAATAATATTAGCACAGACAGGATTTAAATGAGATTGATCTTTGAGAGGAAAAAAAATAGTCCTTTATCCATGAGAAAAAGAGTTAAATCGAATAGT
The DNA here is from genome assembly GCF_000299155.1 of Elephantulus edwardii. Lineage (NCBI taxonomy): Eukaryota > Metazoa > Chordata > Mammalia > Macroscelidea > Macroscelididae > Elephantulus > Elephantulus edwardii. Next base: position 13,907,765 of record NW_006399752.1, read on the forward strand.
AACTTAGTTATTTAATGCAGTAGAGGTAAAAAATAGTTTTGGAGTTCCTTTATATCTGTGCACCTTTTTTAATGTATGAAATATAGATACATATATTCTCATCGTTTCTTTTTCTTTCCCCCACCTTTTAGGTAATTAAGTATATTTGAATTTTTAATTTAGCTGAACATTATTAGGATGTCAATCAAGGTCAGCATTCTAGAATTAGTAATAAAAACAAATGTTTTTCATATTAAAGGAAAAATGCAGATTTTCATTTCTATGCAGTTATTTATCAGAAGGGATGACTGATAGAATGTTTTTTATGTTTATACTTTGGTAGAGAAAATGAACAATATGAAATGAGAGGGTTTTTTTTTTAAACACACACTTCTTTTAGTGGCATCCTTCCTTTTCAGTTAATAAAATAAGTTTTATTTTCATTTTTACTAGTTATCTTTTTTAATTGATTTACATGCGGATGATTATTTTACCTAAAACTATTAGTACTGTTATCTAGACTATTCCAGGAAATAGATTAGTTGTGTTGTTTGACATACGGTGAGTGACAAATGAGCCCAGGGACAAAGGCAAATGAAGGAGAGATAACAAACTTGAAGAATTGCAGAAGTTGTAGCTCAGTTAAGTAAGGTAGCATTGGATTATCTAAATTAACAAGTATTTGTACAGGCTAAGGCCAAAGATTTTTGAGCTATTTTTAGCTGTAGTATATATAGTGAACTTTGAATAGAAACATGTTTAGCCATTAAGAAACATATTTTGGCAACTTTCAGAACGTCTGCATCTTATCTAAGCATCATGTGTGAGACATTGTGATTGGTGCTTACTTTCATTATGTAATTATCTCAGTGGGATTTGCCATTTTCCAGGAAGAGAATATATGTATACAGAAGGGAATATGTGTTTTTGCACTATATAAATCCGAATAGTTAGGGTCCACCTGCAGATGAAGTCTAACTCTCAGGTTAGTGAACTGCTGTTCCTTGTGCAATCATATTGCAACAATGCTGTCTTGGTATTTTTAGGTAAAATAGCTAAATGAGGAATTTCTTATATCTTAATTTGTTATTGGTCAAAAATATATATGGAAAATGTTGACTGAAAAATAAAAATCTTTTTTTTTACCTGTAAAGGTTTTGAAATGTTACTTTACCTTTTTTTGTGCAATTTTAAGTTAGTCAACATATTTACATGCATTTTTAATAAAATATATAACTGTGTGTATATAATATTATTATTATTCATAAGCTTTAACTAGATGGGTTGACACTGTGACTGTAACAATGTAGGTAATTCAGAGACTGTGAGGATTGTATAGGCGAGGGTCTGATTCCAGTGTGTTGTTCATGGGGTCACTGATTTGCAGTTGACTTGATGGCACATAACAACATGAATAACGTAAGCTATAAATATAAATTATACATAAAGAAAGGAAGGACTTGCTCAGTATTTCTCAAATGGAAAGAACTGAAAAGCAAATATGTGATAGAAGGGCATTTTATGCCTTTGAGCTGTGGTATTAGAGAAATTGTTGTTGTTATGTGCCGTCGAGTCACCTGAGACTCATAGCGACCCTATGTAAAACAGCCCTAAACTCCGCTCTGTCCTGTGCCAATCACACTGTCTCTGACACTCCCATCCCAATTATCCCAGTCACTGAATCAGTCCACCTCATAGAGGGC